>NC_080420.1:52879789-53248122 GCF_029873635.1 Malania oleifera | reverse complement strand
GAGGAAAGGTATATTTCCTCTAAATCCTTAATTTATCCTTAAATTTGTCGTTAAATCAATGATCATGCACTACCACGAGGTCCTAGTCATGATCATTGTCATTTTGGCGTGGGTAAATTTCCAATTTGGGTTTTCTAGGCCCCACTCCAAAGCGAGAGTGGGATTTGAAAAATTAGGTAAATTGGTTATATTTGAGGGTATAATTATTTATTTGAAATTTATGGGTCTAGGAAATATTAAAATAATATTTTATTTAGGGTTAATTTAATGGGATTAGGATTTTTGATTCAGGGCTCAGGTGAGTGCCGCATGTATTTTTCGGGGTCCCTATTGGCGTAGTTCAAGAAACTAGGTAAGGGGAAAAATATATATTAAATCAGAATTTTTATGAATATAATGAAAAATGAATTGTGTTATATATACGTGTATATGTTTCGGTATGGGTTTAAAATGCCAACCATTTAGATTGTGTTTTCCCGAGTTTAAAGCTGTTTATTAGATACGTACATGCGAAAATGAAGTGATGAAAGTGAAAAATATTTTCAAGATAATTATGTAAGAAATTAAAGGTATTTTCAATATATAAACGTTAAATGTTGGTTGACTTATTTTACAGACAATGTATGAATTTTATTGCTAAATTGTATGGTATGAGTAAATGTAAGTTCTGTGCAAATATATGTTAAATGTATGAGATGCAGGCTAAGTAAGTAATGCATTAAGAATGAAATAAGATATGAACCATGCTGCTTGTATATCTTAATGCAACCATGTAAATGTATAATAGTTGAAAGTCGTGTTAGCAGATTCTAGCACATTTCTCTTTGGACTAACTGAAAACAACTAAAAGGAGTTATGTTAGTAGATTTTAGTGCATTTTTATGTGGACTAACTGATGACAGCTGAAGAGCAGCTGTAGTATGAATGAATGAAATGAAAATTGAATGAAAAGGTAATGAAATGACAATGGAATGAAATGTGAAATGTGAACGATGTAAATGGGAAAGAGTCACTTAAAGTGAAATGCAATGAAATGTTAAAGCTATGAACATGAACATATGTGAATGGTTGAATAATGATAGAAAGAATAATGTATTATGATATTAGAAGTATCTATGCTCGTAGAACATGTTACTATTAGGCGGGGCGTACTCTTTGCCTGAGGGCTTGCTGAGAAAGGCGAGTGCGCTAGTAACTTCAGATGTGGCAGTAGCTGCATAACGTACTAGGGCAGAGGGCCGGTAGATTTCCCTATCCTTGGGGCCTTTGTTGGTAAACCTTTGTTTGAACCATATGAGTATGAGATCAATCTAATTCTTGAGGGCTTACTGAGTAAGGTGAGTGCCCTAGTATACTTCAGTAATGACCCTAGGGTTGCCTAAGTATTATAGCAAAGGGGTGCTACCTGTATGGGCGGGTAATCACCCTTATCCTTGGGTAATCTCGTGAGTTAAATCTTTTGTATGTGATTGATTAGGTTCAGAGAATGATTTCAGAAATTATGTTAACGATTTTCAAATGTTAAATATTATGTTGTTATATAAACTAATGTTAGCCACACGCTGTTTTAATATATTATTTCTTCCCTTACTGAGATGTGTCTCACCCGAATATAAATGTATCTTTTTCAGGATTTCATCTAGATCGAGCTTAGAGAGCTCAAGGTTTTATAGAATTTTTGGGAAATAGAAATAGAAAAGGGTATATTTTTATGTTAATTTTGAAATGTATAATTTATGTTTTATGTTCTATGTTTAAGTTTTCTGAGATATGGATGGTTGAGAATACTAGTATTTGGGGATTATATTTTGGAGACATGTATATATGTGATTACAGGTGGTGAATAGTTAATTTGGATTATGGATAGGAATAGTAAACTCTTGTATTATATTTGGGGAGATTATATTTATGTTTTTCAATGCATACATGATATTAAAATGTGGATTATTAGGTAAATGAATGGATTAGTAGCACTCCGGGCCCACGTAGGGGGTCAAGGCGTTACAGATGGTATCAGAGCAATGTCTAGCCGGAAGTGTGATTAGATTCACATCGCCTGGTTATGGAAATATTAGAGTATTAGGTTAGTGATGATTTATATCAGAGTATAGGTTTGAGTTGTGATAAGGATAGGAATGGGTAGATTAAGAGACCATTAAGAATTCTGAGTTGTGTTTCGTAAGCTTGGGGGCAGGAATCTGTTAGTTTTTCCGTGATCCCAAGAAGGGGGGTGAATTGGTATTTTTAAAATTTAAGCCCTAGGTCAACTCCTAACACTAGTATATTCATAACCCTATGGTCAATCGCAAGTAATGTAAATGTTTACCTGAAAGTAAATAAAATAATTTAATCAAATACACATGCACGAGAAAGCAAAAAAGTAAGGGTGACACACAGAAATGTTATCGAGGTTCTGCCAATTGCCTACGTCCCCGCCTTGGCTAACAAGCACAAGGATTACCACTATAACTTGCTCACTTAAACAGGTGGAGCGGCACCTAAACAGACCAGGTCAATTAGCACAGGGCTGACCTCAACCTTTACAACAATCCTTACCGGACTAGATTACCACCCCCTAAGGCCATGCTTGGAAACACTCAAATTTTACAATCAAATAATGGTACAGTTATTGTGCCTTTGTGTAAGGCAGATATGTACCCTAATGCGCTCAGTCACAAACACCACAAAATGATTTAATACGTAAGCTCGGTGTGGTCTAATATTTCAACTCTCAAATATATTTTTTATCAGTGTATTGAGTGCGTGAGAGTGTCAACAAACAATTTGTGTATCTCAAGATATTCAATCAAACGTATTCACACAAGATGTCAAGCGAGCCTCAAGTATGTCATTCAGGTATATGCTTGGTTTGCAAAGGATATGTAATCTTTGTGTTCGACAATTGATATGTGAGTGAATAAATATTGCAACAAAGATTAATATCACAAACAAAAATAACTTTTTAAAAATATGTCAATATAAATCTCACAAGATATTTGAGTAAGTTTTGAAAACGTTTTGCAACCTAAAAACCAAATACAAGCTTCCTTAAGATATTGCAACCCAAATGCAATACTCAGAAGCTTAGGCAAGTCTTCTTAGGATAGGCTTATGAGCAAAGCCCCCTAAGAGCACTTGGGTTTAGCTCTCGTAGAAAATTGATTTAATCACACAACAATGAGATAGCAAACCTAGTTGCACAAACACTCAAGACACTTACAGAGGATTTGGAAACTTGAAGAAGGTAAGTTTAAGTGATTTTTGTGAGAGTATGAGCAATAGGAAGTTTTTGGCGTGAGAGAGATTTTTCACTTTGTTTTGCTAATCATTTAACTAATTTTCACAAATGAAGGGATATTTATAGACATCCCAAGAATTTTTACCGTTGGGGACAAGGTTGGTATTATTAGAAAAGATTAATGATGTTTTAGAAAAATTAACCTTGTTAAAAATATTTAACCACAATAAAAAATATAAGGCAACCCAAGAGACCCGGTCGACTAGAAGACTTTTGATTGACCGAAGTTCATATGGCTCGGTCGACTAGGCCAATTTTGAACTTCAGGGTCGGTCGACCAGAAAGGGCGATTTTTCAAAATGGCACGGTTCGTCGACTAGGGTGAAAATGAACTACCTGGTCGGTCGACCAAACCGTTGGGTTCCCACACGTGGGAACTCGGTCGACCAAGTTGGTGTAGTTCAAAAAGGTCTCGATTGACTGTTGACTTCAAGGTGTTTCGATCGACCAGGGTCAAATGCACTGTCATGGTTCGGCCGACCGAACTGTGGTCAACTGGTTGACATAGACCGGATTCAGTCGACCGGGGGTAGAATGAACTGCATGTGCCAGTCGACCGAAAGTGCATAAAGTGTGCATTTCTGTCCTTTTTTAATTCACAATCACCTTATTCAAGTGTCTAATACATATAAGTGCAATGATGAGTCTCTTAGGTATTTTCTAGGTCTAGTTTTAGTTATGATTGAATTTTTGGCTGAGCTTACCTACTAGACCATGTATGTGATGCGTGTGATGATTATTAGAGGTAAACACCCTAATTTACTATTACAGACCAATTACACAAATGAGATATATATTACAATCATAAATAAGAATTGGTCTTCAAGCTTCATTTGCTTTACGTGCATCTTGATCTTGATGAGTGAGGCTCCTGCACATGATCTCAAATATCCATTAGATATCATGAGTATTTGTCATAATCAAAACCGGGCATGACCTATAAGGTCAATAGAATCCCTTGATGATCTTCTGTGTTTTTCTGAAGAAATAGCTAGTTTCAGAAAATCATGGTAAATCCATCGATGGTGATGTTTCCAAGCAGAGAAATTAGAACTTGGAATTTGAACTCGAAGGTTAGGTTGGTTAATTTAGGGAAAAAATAATTGAAGGAGAATAATTTAAGTGATGTGATTTAATGCTTTGTGCTCAAGTTAGGTGTTTGATATTTAAATTGGAGTATATGGAAATGTGTGGTATGAGGTTCGTTAGTTGATTTCAGAGGTTATGGTATTGGAGGAAACCAGCAAGTACCTTTAGGTAGAGGTGGATCAGCACGAGTGTACTCATTGATCCTGCTGAGCCAGATAATGTCAGGGGCGCAGGTATAGGTTTATGATTAAGATAATAATGATTTAATTTGACTATGAATAATTGAGAAGTTTATATGATGATATAAATGCTGAATTGTGTTAGATGTCGTTGGGTAATGAATTCAAGTAATGTGAAATGATGATTAGTTGGTAAAAATTTCGAGAACGAAATTCTTTTTAGGAGGGGAGAATGTAGTGATAAAAATAAAATAAAATAATAAATAAATAAATAAAATTCAAAATTAAAATTAAAATTTTAAAAAAATTAAATTAATTAAATTATTATTATTATGTAAATGATATAATATAATATATTATATTATAATATAAAATTATATATATATAAGATTACTTCTTGAAGCTTTGCTTTAGGAAGATTGGAAATTAAATTTCAAAGCAAACCCCAGGCATTCATCTTTCTGTTCTCTCTCTGCGTGTCCGTCCACTCCTCCGTCTCTGTCTCTCTCTCTTCTCAATTTATCGACAGATATTCGGCTGATCGAGAAACGAAAGGTACCGTTGGGTTTTTAACTCCGCCACCGACATTTCTATTGGAGCGGATTTATCGTGGGAGCGATGTAGGCACCACTCCTAGGGAAAGGTATATTTCCTCTAAATCCTTTATTTCTCCTTAAATCTGTCATTAAATAAATTATCAGACACTAACATGGGGTCCTAGTCGTGATCGTCATCATTTTGGCATGGGTAAATTTTAATTTGGGTTTTCTAAGCCCCACTCCAAAGAAAGAGTGGGAGTTGGAAAATTAGGTAAATTGGTTATATTTGAGGGTATAATTATTTATTTGAAATTTATGGGTTTAGGGAATATTAAAATAATATTTTATTTATGGTTAATTTAATGGGATTAGGATTTTTGATTTAGGGCTCGGGTGAGCGCCGCATGTATTTTTCAGGGTCCCTATTAGCGTAGTTCAAGAAACAAGGTAAGGGGAAAAATATATATTAAATCAAAATTTTTATGAATTTAATGAAAAATGAATTGTGTTATATATGCGTGTATATGTTTCAGTATGGGTTTAAAATGCCAACCATTTAAATTGTGTTTTTATGAGTTTATGGCTCTTTATTAGATACGTATATGCGAAAATGAACTGATGAAAGTGAAAAATATTTTTAGGATAATTATGCAAGAAATGAAGGTATTTTCAGTATATAAACGTTAAATGTTGGATGACTTATTTTACAGGCAATGTATGAATTTTATTTCTAAATTGTGTGGCATGAGTAAATGTAAATTCTGTGCAAATATATGTTAAATGTATGAGATGCAGGCTAAGTAAGTAATGCATTAAGAATGAAATATGATATGAACCATGCTGCTTGTGTATGTTAATGCAACCATGTAAATGTATGACAACTGAAAGTCGTGTTAGCAGATTCTAGTGCATTTTTATGTGGACTAACTGATGACAGCTAAAAGGAGTTGTGTTAGCAAATCTTAGCGCATTTCTATGTGGTCTAACTGATGACTGCTAAAGAGCAGTTGTAGTACGAATGAATGAAATGAAAATGGAATGAAAATGCAATGAAATGACAATGGAATGAAATGTGAAATGTGAACGATGTAAATGGAAAAAGTCACTTAAAGTGAAATGCAATCAAATGTTAAAGTTACGAACATGAACATATGTGAATGGTTGAATAATGATAGAAAGAATAATGTATTATGATATTAGAAGTATCTATGCTCGTAGAACATGTTACGATTGGGCGGGGCCGTACTCTTCGTGTGAGGGCTTGCTGAGAAAGGCGAGTGCGCTAGTAACTTCAGATGTGGCAGTAGCTGCATAACGTACTAGGGCAGAGGGAACCTACTTGTATGGGCGGGTAGATTTCCGTATCCTTGGGGCCTTTGCTAGTAAACCTTTGTTTGAATCGTGTGAGTACGAGATCAATCTAATTCTTGAGGGCTTACTGAGTAAGGTGAGTGCCCTGGTATGCTTCAGTAGTGACCCTAGGGTTGCCTAAGTATTATAGTAGAGGGGTGCTACTTGTATGGGCGGGTAATCACCCCTATCCTTGGGTAATCTCGTGGGTTAAATCTTTTGTATGTGAGTGATTAGGTTTAGAGAATGATTTCAGAAATTATGTTAACGATTTTCAAATGTTAAATATTATGTTGTTATATAAACTCATGTTAGCCACACGCTGTTTTAATATATTATTTCTTCCCTTATTAAGTTGTGTCTCACCCGAATATAAATGTATCTTTTTCCTGATTTCATCGAGATTGAGCTTAGAGAGCTCAAGGTTTTATAGCATTTTTGGGAAAGAGAAATAGAAAAGGGTATATTTTTATGTTAATTTTGCGATGTATAAATTTATGTTTTATGTTCTATGTTTAAGTCTTCTAAGATATGGATGGTTGAGAATACCAGTATTTGGTGATTATGTTTTGGAGACATGTATATATGTGATTACAGGTGGTGAATAGTTAATTTGGTTTTGGATAGGAATAGTAAACTCTAGTATTATATTTGGGGAGATTATATTTATGTTTTTCGTTGCATACATGATATTAGAATGCGAATTATTAGGTAAATGAATGGATTAGTAGCACTCTGGGCCCACATAGGGGGTTGGGGCGTTACAGAGTTTAAGAATCCAAAAGGTTTCATCTTATGGAGTTTCATATTTAATTCTCAAAGTGACACTTTACTTGATCAAAGTGAGTTAAGGATGATTACCAAGCCAGTTCATCACTATGTAATATTAGCAACGCCTTCCAACATTGCCATTGTAGAGGATAGATTTTTATAGTTTCCTCTAAGAGTTGAAGATGTTGATTCTGATTATGTGGAAAGCTAGCAGCTCTAGGATAAGTATAGCAGAATATATGATATTGAATTTTCCTAAGCATTTTGTTGGGCGCTTGAAGCTTTTGTTTGAGCAAATATCTCAACAAAGTGAATCTTAGATAAGAGGTAGATAATTACTTTGTTAAGATAACCTCTCTTTGAATTGCTTTGGTATTGCTTTCTTGATTAGCATCCAAATGATGAGTCATGAATTCCGTGGCAAGGGATGCTCATTAGGTTGAGTATAGCTTGAGATCTATTTTTCAATCTAGTACTTGATTCCAAAGTAATTATAAGTGGACATTTTCATAATATTTTCATATTTGTAATTTAAGCATGATAAGTATGTCCTTACTACTTGGCAATAAGCATTTAGGAGTATATAAGGCTTCATTGATGAATGCTCTTTGACATAGGAGATCTATTCTCCTAATTAGCCACTAATGGGAAAGTACCTTAGACTAAGAATATGCCGATAATTTTGAGCCAGAATGAGATACTATAAATAGATACTTCATTGCAAAAATTTTTGTAGTTTGGTAAGCCTTTTTCTAAGCAAGAGAATGCTCTTGTATTAACAATAATTACTGAGTAGATCAAGCATAGAGGGAATATTCTCTAGATGAAAACAAGAACTCCTAAGTAAACATCTCTAATTGAGCATGGAAGGATGTCTATTAGTAAGCACTAGCAAATTACTGCTTTAGAATCGATCATGATGATTAGTGCTCATAACTAGAATTGAGAAAGTTTTCACTAGTACGGTTTGATATGCTACATTATTTGTGATGGCTAAATTTTCATTTTTGAATGCCCTTGAATTTTGATCAAGCATTCAATGTTAATGTTCCAAGATGAGTTTAGGGTTGGATAGTACACAGTACTTATGTTGTCGTGAATAGCTCCCCTAAAACTCAATTCTATGTATAGGATATGATATGCTATACTTCAGATATACTAGCTATGCATATTAGTAAGTTTAAGCATGCATAAGTCAAATCATAAAATAAAAAAAAAGACAATTTTGAGAAGTGATTTTATGGGGCATGCTTCTGAGACTTTATTCAAGAGTAATGACTTAGGTTATTCATCTCAAAAATTCAAGGTACTCAAAATATTTCTATTTTAACCCTCAAATAAGCTAGTTAAGCCCTTTTACTTTGGAATGATATCTTATGGATTCATGTGGAGATTAATATCTCATTAAAGCAATTTCATTTCTTTCTAGTCCTAAAGAACAAGCCCAAGTATAGAGCTTGTGGGGGTGTGTATATTACTTTATCCCATAAGGATATATACAGTTTATAGACAATATTGGAATTATCATTTGAATCATCATATTGGCTTAATTTTCTAAAGCCCCCAACGTAATAATCAAGCAATTATTTTGTACAATCTAGAATTTTATACCTTGAACACCACTGTGACAAATGTTTTTAATTTTTCAATAAACTTACTTAGTCATCACAATCCCTTTTTACCTAGGTTTGGTTAAATCTACCTAAAGCCTATTTGCTAATCCTAGGCTCTAAGGAAGCAATTGTTTAAAAAGATTAGGTAATTTGTTTAGGTACTCATTCTTCCTTGGGTCCTAAGGGGTTGGTCTTTTTAACTACCTAAGTCAGCTTCCTTTCTTTACCTCTAGCACCTCTAAAGGGACAAGAGTAACAGATATGACATTTCCTTTCACAATATAAGTAAATCTTATTTGTATGTGAAGGGTTTGTCTCGTGAATCATATTTTTATTTGATGAAGCATTAATATGACTATGAGATTTATAAAAGGAACCATAACTCAAGTTCTTTTTGTAAAAGCTGATTTATAAAAGGAACCATAACTCAAGTTCTTTTTGTAAACGCTGTTTTAGTTAACTCCTAAGAATTTTTGGAGTTTTCTTTTCCTTTTATGATTTTACTAATAGTGTTACCATATTATTCATCTTTCTTCTTCAAGAGAAAATTTTCTTTTAAAATATTTTTAATTTGATCTTTCAAATTTCCTGCTTCAGTTGAAGAATTTCATTGTCTTTTTTAGTATTTGAAACAAGCTCCTCATTTTTATTTTTAAGGGAGATAAGGGAGATATTCAACAACAATAGCAATAGGGTTGGTGGGATATGACGGGTTTCACAGTGGACGCCATCAGTGGCTGTGTCAGTCAACTATACAGATCACTTAACGTTGCTATTGCCGCTTATCGTCAACATTGTCGCTGTCGCTCATCATCAACCCTGTCGTTGATGCACTCATCCATCGTCGCCATTGCAACACATCTTCGCCACTACTGTTGACATCGCCATTGCTGCTGCTACTAAGGATAAAACCTTGCTATTGCCGCCCATCGTCGCTGTTGCAGCACACCTTCACCGCTTCCATTGACATCTTAGCCGCTGTCGTTGTTGACATTGCCGCCGCCTTCTTTCAGAATTGCAACCTTTCCATCAGACGGAACTGAACACTACCTTGCATCGGCACTTCACTCTTTGCACAGTACGAAGGCTGTTGGAGAACTCTTGCATGTGACATGAAGGAAAGTTAAGATTTTGAAGGTTTTTGTCCCTGGCCATCGGCACCATTGTCTCACAATACAAAACGACGGTCGTTGGAGAGTTTTTTGCATGTGACACGAAGGAAGGGCTAGGGTTTGTCGCCGTCGCCGTATGCCATCATTGTAATCATCGCCGTCACCATCTCTGTAGCCGAATAAAGCCATTGGGGGGGAGGGGGGGGGACTGTCATACAACAATAACAGCAGTCTCCGGTCACTGGCACTACCGTCTCACAGCAGCAACTAACAACAATGTCACCACAAAAGGGTTTGTTTTTATTATTAGATTTTCAATATGGAAATAGTCTAACTGAAGGGCTTAAGCTGATGGAAAGTTAGGGTTTTGAAAGGTTTTGAAATTTGTAGTGGGGGTCTACTAGGCCATGGAGACCGCCCCTTCTTTGGCACCGCCTTTGGTGGGGGTTTTCGATGCATGTTTTGTTAAAAAATCTTTTGTTCAGGCTGTGGCTTCCACACCTAATACATCTTTGGGTTTTAAACTCCATGTGGGACAGCCTATTGAGACTCAAGGAGACAAGGCTCTGTTTTTGTCTGAATCTGAGACGGTTAAGGTTGTTGAGGATTTTAAGAACGATTGGTGATTAAATTCACAAGATCAAAACCTTCCATTGATGTAGTACGTTGAAATGCGGTGAAAACTTGGGGTTTCTTAGAGGTGCCGACTGTGAGTGTGATGGATGAATTACATGTACTGTTGCAGTTGAGAAGTGAATGTGATTTTATGCATGCCTGGTTCACAAATATGTTGATCAAGGGTGGTCTTGATTGGATGTGGTGAGTAGGTGACAAGACGCTAGTATGAAGGACCCGACACCTCATAAATAGGTTGGATTCCATTCTTATGAGACTAGTTCACTCCATGCTTAGTGTTAGTTCTTCGATATATGTGAGATGTTTGATCATGACACTTTTCCTCACATGTGAGAGTGAACCTATTTTCTTGAGTGATTTTGAGGGAATACAAGTGAGGCTGAGTCAAGACGGTCATTCTGTAGGTGTCCAAGGGTCACCTAAGTGTAACAAGTCATTCACTTCACACATGCCTTGTGATTTTGCCTATCCATACTTGAAGTTATATGACTATATTAATTTTGAATTGCAATTTCTAGTTTATTTTATTTAAGTGGTGCTTTTCATGATGGTTATATATAGTGTTGAGACTTGCATAAGTGATTCATTGCTGAGTGTGTGTATAATGGAGTCATGTATGGAGGAGCCTGTGTATAATTAGGTTATATAATTGTATGTAGAATGGGATAAATGTGTTGCATGTTAGCTTATCTTTTGTTCACTGAGCTTGGTGTTTGTGGGTATCACCCTAGAAACCCTCACGAGACTACAAATCGTTCACTAGGATCAACCTAGGGATTTAAAGTCTTGTTGCATATGGTAAATGCAACTTTGTTTCCCGTAAAGGAGAAGGTAGATAGGATTTTTTAGTTTTTAGTATTTTTCCAAAAAACATATATATACATATCTCTCCAGTATTCTCCACAATATCATCTAGGATTTGCACAAAAATACGCCTCCCAACATACACTTGCCCTATAGACAGGGCAATACAAATCCCCTTTATCTCCGAGTCTGATCTGCTCGTCTAGCTGGTTCACCTAAAATGTTTAAATTACTGGGATGAGACAACTCTTAGTAAGAAGAAATATGCTATTACCAGTGTGTGACAACTGAGTTTACATGAACAATATACTTTTAATTAGTTGAAACTAAGATAACATGTAAAATAAAATACAATATAACTCACACCTATGTGGCTTAAAGTACAACTGTTTTTGAACTTTCTAGTTAATCATATTTTTAATATCTATAGGTATATCTGCTGTTTTTTGTAAATCTGTATAAATATACATAACTATGAAAACTTCCCTAGATGGTTGTATGTCATGATTTAACCCCTCATGACAGGATTGTGCGGCCTGTAAGCGGGACTTAACACTGGTTGGTCTACCAGGATAAGTCAACTGAAACCTCTATTGTCAGATTGGCCACCTCAACCCAGACTACCGGGGAGCCTGCAATCTCTCCCAAGGCACAATTGACTACCCATAAAGTCCATACACTATCTGAGATATGTGGTTGCACTCTAAACTGAAATAGCTATAGTACCGTACTTTGAAATCTGATCTAATCCATCAGGGTCTGATACTATATACTACTGAATATATATATATATATATATATATATATATATATATATATATATATATACTATTTTACCATAATTCTGTTTTAACTGAATTAACCATAATATTGTAATAACTGATCTGAATAAACTGAATAAACTGTAAAATATGAATGTTATGGTTCTGAAATCTGTATATCATGGTATTCTGAAAATGCTGTAAAACATCTTTTTGAGTGTATTCTGTAAATCATGATTCTGTACTAAATTGATACCTACTCATGCCACACAATTAAATAAATAAAATCCCTGTACTGAAATCTCTAAAATTGTATAATCTTTATGCTTTGATTTAATCAAAAATGACCCAATGAAACTCATAATCAAATACTATAACTTACTGGTAAAATTTCTAATTTAACTGGCATAGCATATTTCTCTTACCTTACTAACTGGGAGGCCTGATTCCAACTTTATTCTTACGTCCGTAGCGTACCAACTCAAAACCCTGAAATAATGTACATTTTTTAATTCAATCAACCCAAACTCAGAATAATAACTATACTTGCCTTTTCCCCCAGGCTCATATATATCTTTATCCATAAAATTCTAAACTACTAGTTATTTATCAACGTTACCTGAGTTCTTGAGAAAACATCCACTAGGATCCTCAACCCATGCCTATGGTGTTTGGAAACCCAAACCCTGAAATCGCAATACCCTAGTTTAATCAACTCAAACTTCAATATATTTCATTTAACACAAGATCTGGGTTCAGAAAAGCCTATTAACCATATAAATCCTAAAGTAACCTACTTACCCTGATTTTGGCATGGTGTCTGAACTTCTCAAACCAAAATTCTCCTCTGACTAAGTTGTAGAGAATCTCCCCAAGATCAACGTGGCAGCTTCTGATCGTCGACACGGGGAAAGATGGGCTCGAAATCATAGAGAGAAGATGAGGAAACCAAATTTTAGAGAGAGAAACAGAAAAGAGAATAATTTTCTTACTGAAAATGCAATTTCTGGCTATATACAGGCAATTGTCCACGTGGCTTCATCGACGAGTCACACGCACTCGTCGATGAATCAAAGAAGGGAGTTCGTCGACGAAGGCCATGGGTTCGTCGACAAACCTGAATGTCCCAAAATCCTACTTTCAGTATTTCTTTGTCAATGAGACACGTGTCCTTATCGACAGGTCAATGAAGGCAATTCGTCAACGAGCTCAAGGTACTCATCGACAAAGCCACATAGATTCCCCTTTATAATTTCTTTTCCCTTATTTTCTCCTTTCTTTTCTTTCCTTTACTTTTTTCTTTTATTAATTTCCATAATTTAAATTTTTCGGGTCTCTACAATGAGTCCCTAAAATGCATGATTTAGGCCCCCATTTACCTTTGTTTATCCTTATTTATCTTGTATGTAGCCCTTTGTTATCATATTTTGGAGTTATACAAGGTTTTTTCGTGTTGTAGGAAAAACATGTTAAAACCAAGGAGTTAAGGGATATAAGAAGCTAAGAGAGAAGTTGGGATACTTAAAGCTAAAATCATATGTTCAACCAACTTCCAAGGGTCTTAAAGCATCAAAAGAGAAGAAGACTCTGTTCGACCATGTGGTGTGACTAACAGCATAAGGGGCGACCAAGTTATCCACTACAGACTCCAAGGTTTTGAATGAGATCGAAATGCTGCAAGGTTCGATGAAGTGGTCGACCATGTGATCCTAAAAGGTGACTAAGGCGAAATACTGAAGCCTAACTGAGCCAAGGAATACTGAGAGTATTGACCAAGTGGTCGACCAAAAGAACTTGAGGGGCGACTATGTCGAGTTTGTGAGATTTCTTGAAGATCAAGATACTGTAAGTCTTGACCATCAACTCGACCAGCAAGATCCAACTGTGTGACTAAGTCAAATAATATTGAAGTTAAAATTCCTACTTTCCCGGGAGCTTTGACCAAGGCGCGAACAAAGGAAAAATGGGTGCGACTACGTCGACAGTGACGATCTTCTGTGCGATATTTCCTGCAAACTTTCCTTTCTCAAATTTCAAATCTTGTAAACCCTAAATGGTATAAATAGTAGCTTCGAAGATGGTCTTAGGGTTCCTCTTTGGCCGATTTTGAGTTAGTGACAGACCTAAAACGCTATTAAGAGCCAAATTAGATTAGATTTACTGCTTTCAATTTACATTCATGTTTTGGTTCTCTATTGTATGAATGATCATTAGTGACAGACGATTTGTGTGCAATACGAAGCCATATTTTTTGCTTTCATCTTTACATGCTTTGATATAATTTCTTTCCTTTACTGCTTTCCTTTAATACTTTGGTTGTAAAGAAGTCTTAGAGAGAAGATAGCACTATGACTGATTCAGTCAGATATACGTAGTAGGCTACGAATACTGCAGAGGTTTTGCGTGGCCGCTGAGATAGGGTATACTTCGGTTCTCGATTGTGCTCCGAACGATTGGTGCACCCTTGCTACCCTATGCCTTCGAACGGTTCCTCTTACCACTTAGCCTAATACGAATAGCTAACCAAACAGAGTTTTTGCATATGACATCCTAGGTCTGATTTATCAATTGAGCATTGCTTTGTAGAAGTAGAGATAATATAAACTTTACATGCTTTCATTAGTTTGTTAGAAAAACCCCACCTTTACACTCTTTTTTTACACAAGGTTGTACTAAACTAGATTGGGAACAATTGATAACTGCACTTAAGTCCCTGTGGATTGATACCCGACTTTCCCCACTTTCTATAGAACTTAGGATTAGTTAGGTTATAAATATTATTTTTGGTAGTTAAGGACCCAAGCCTTGGCGAGCCTAACAATTTTTAAAAGGTTTTTCTAACAATCTACTGAAAGAATGTAAATTCTACATTATCACTACTCCTACAAAACATATCTAAGATCATGAATCACGCCTAGATTATTATTTGGTGCAAGTTATTTGTCCGGTCAACTATCCGTCTTAGGCTAACGGTTAAGTGGACCATTCAAGGGCTTAGAGTAGTGAAGGTGCACCAACCGTTCGGAGCACGGTCAGACACCAGGGTATACTTTATCTCAACAATCATGCATCCACCCCCATATGTGAATCATAGCCTAATCTATATAGATGATTGAGTCCCTAACAAGGCTATCCTATCCCCTATGGTATCATCAATTTCAAAGATGTAAACTTGCATGGAAATTAAATGAAAGGATGTAGAGAAAGCATGTAAAGGAAAGCAAGTAAATGAAAGCATATAAAAGATCATTCCATTGCATTCAAATCATCTGTCACTAACGATTGGAGCTACAACCAAATGATCATCTATCTGCGTGGTAGCATAAGGATTTCTTAGGTTGTCACAAGCCTTCGAAGACTCCTTAGACAAACCAATACAGGAATTTAAATTAAAGCAATAAATCCTAATCTAAGTGACTCTCAATGACTTTTTAAGTCTTTCACTAACCTAAGAGAAGCCAAAGAGGAACCCTAAGAACATATTCGAAGCTACTATTTATACCCAAAAGGGTTTACAAGGTTTGAATTTCAAAATAGGAAATTTCTGCCAAAATCTTGCACAGAAGATCATCGTTGTCGACCAAGTCGCACCCATGCTTTGCCCTGGTCGAGACTTCCAGTATCTCAACTTCAGTTCAGCCTAAGGAACTTGACTTGGTCACCCCTCAAGGTCTTTTAGTCAAATGCTTGGTCGAGACTCTCAATATATCTAGCTTAGTAGGCTTCAGTATCTCGACTTGGTCACCCTTGAGGGTCACTTGGTCGATCACTTGGTCAAAACTTGCAGCGTTTCTTCTTCAGTCGGAACCATGGAGTCTACAGCTTGTGACCTAGTTGCTTCTGTGGTAGCTAGTCGCACCAAATGGTCGAACAGAGTCTTCTTTCCTTTGATGTGTGTTAAGGCTGTAGGGGCTTGGCTGAGCAACTGCTTTATGCTTTGTGCACTCCAACACAAAGGGAGTAATTAGGTTTATAAATTTTATTTTTGGTAGTTGAGGACCCAATCCTTAGCTAGATGAAACCCTACCCCTTTTAAAACCCTAGGTGGCTCTAGTGGATGAGCTATAGTATCGTGACGGTTTCCAGGGTGATACCCACAAACACCTATCCTAGTGAATGTTAATTAAAAGTTCAAATAAGTAACACAACTATAACACTTCACATACAGATATATAACATCGTTACTATCATGCCCCTCTACAAAAAACACCATTATAAAAGTAACTCCAAAGCAGATCACTCACACATGCCTCAATGACATATAGCCATCAAGAAAACATAACCCTCATAGAATCAATTGGTAATTCAAATTCAAAGTTAATATCATTATATAAATCTTAGTATGAACAAACATAATCACAAGGCATGTGTAAAGTGAATGATTCATTTCACTCGGATAATCCTAGTTCACCTACAGAATAGCTGTCTTGACTCAGCCTCACCGGTATACTCTAAAAAACACTCATGAAAATGGGTTCACTCTCGTATGTGAGCAAAAACATGCATGATCAAACATATCACATACATTGAAAAATCGAGGGAGAAAAATGGTGTGGATTAGTCTCAAAAGAATGGGATCCAGCCTAATATTGAAGTGTCGGGTCCTTCACCCTAGCGCCTTGTCACCTACTCGCCACATCCTACCAAGACCACCTATTGACTTTTTGAGTCTGATCCCTGGTTTTGATAATGACAAACCACATGTTACTAATGTGTGTGCCGAAGTTCTTGAACAGGCTAATCATTCAGAACACACACATGAAAATGATGTGGTTGCCAGAAAGATCTCAACGAGCACATACTCCTAGTATAATCCATGGGAATCTAAAGAGCAAAAGAAAGAAGAAGAAGTTTTTCATTGTATTGTTTTTATTTTTTTCAATTTGGTATGTAATAAATTGCATGACTTGCATGATAGATTGCATAAGCTCAAAAAGACCATAGAATGACTATAGGAATCCCTCTAGTAAATAAGCTCATAACTCACTTCAATAGGGATTTAACTTTGGTCTTTATTTGGGCTAGAAACAATTTATGGACTTATTCGGTCGACTGAATCCTGGCAACATAAAATGCCTCGGTCGACCGAACTGGGTGGAAGTCAACATTTTGACTTCACTCGGTCAGCTGAATCTTTTTTTAACGTATGTTTCTCAGTAGACTGAACTCACACGTGTCTGCTTCCCAACAACTTAGTCGACCAAACTTCCAATTCATTTTTTATTGAGTCAACAGAACCATAAAGTATAGCAGACCAAACTCAGATATAGTCGACCGAACCTCAAAGAGTTTGGAAATCGCCTTATTTCAATTGACCAAACCTTCAGTTCAAAATGCCTTGATCGACCAAACTTGGCAATTGAATCGACCAAATCAATCGAAACTCTCGGGTTGAACACTTTTAACTGTAGTAAAACAAGGTTAATTTTATTCAACCTTCATTAATCTTTTCTAAAAAGACTCATATGTCCCTCAACGGTTATATTTTTATGAATGTCCATATATACCAGTTCATTTGGAAAGATTAATGATGGATTAGCAAATATCATTAGCCAAAACTCTCTAAATTTCCAAACCCTTATTTTCTCATATACAAGCCAAAAATCCATCTCTTACTCATCCTACTTGCTAAAATATTTTGGTAAAAGTATTATTGAGATTGTCCATAGTAGCTCACACTCTTATTGTATTCATTTGATATTGATTTTATTGAGAGTGAGCTTGAGAGTTCCCTTGTGATTTAATTCATAAGTCTTCAGTGGGAATACTCTCTAAAGCTTGTGAGTCTTGCATTATTGTTGCAAGTATTCAAAGGCTTGTCTTTGTGTGCTTTTGTACAACCCTTTTTAAACGAGCTTCATTTCAAATATCTCCTATACTTTATACTTGATATTTATTCTAGAGATATTTGTGTGTGCATTTGAGTTCTTTGAGGTTATTGCTTGTGATTGATATACACATTTTAACTCAAAGACATATTCACACCACTCTCACACATAGACTGTTATTGTTGCATATAACTAAGAGTTGGCATTTAGACTTCCCTGAGCTTATACTTTCATATCATGCAGAAGTGCAATTTGTAATTGTGATTGAGCATATTGTTGTACAAATCTGCTTGTGTTAGAAGCCCCTTTACTTGTACAAAAAAGTTTATTTGATTGTAATCCAGTCGTGGCCTGAGGGGGTATTGCTCTAGTCCGTAAGTATCAGTTGTTAAGGTCTTCTTTGCCCCGTAAGGAGAGTTTTTAAAGGTTGAGGTCAACCCTGAAAATTTGACCTGGTTGTAACCTGTGTCACTTTATCCATTAAGTGAGCATTAGTGAAATCCTCGGGCTTGTGAGCTAGAGGCGGGGACATAGGCAATATTGGTCGAACCCCAATATCATATTGTGTGTGGATCTCTTCCTTGCGCACTTTATTTTCTGCACTTTGAATTCAGTTCATGTATGTTTAATTATTAATTATCTTGATTGTTCTCACGTACATGCTTTGAATACTGTGAGTATTGGAATCCATTTAGAAAGACCCCAGGTTGTGAAATACTGCTAATATCTGGTTAAACCTAGGAAGAAATTTAAAATTCCAATTCACCCCCCTCTTGAGAATACACCAATTCCAAAAATTGGTATTAGAGCCTTGTTGCATAGACTTAAACATTTTCACAAAAGATCGCAATGGTTCAAATTGGTGTATCCTCATTCAACGAGGGGCAGTCACCTACCTGTCCTCCATTATTTTGTGGTGTTGATTACACCACCTAGAAAATAATAATGAGTGTTTTTATAAATCAAAAGACTGGAGGGCCTGACGAGTGATTGATAAAGGAATTTGTATGCCACTAAATGAAAATGATATTTGCCGGATGCATGCAAATTCAAATGTTATGGATCTGTTATATCGTGCTTTAAGTTCTAATGTGTTTCTTGAGATCATGGCTTGTGCTAGCGCTAAGGAAATCTGGGAACAGTTCGAAAAGAAATATGGAGAGACCATGAAGAAGGAAAAGACCACTACTCCAGAAGTATCAAGTTCTGATGTTCTGGATGTGGTAAATGATAGAGAAATTGCTCTAACAAACGTAGAGGTATATGATTCTATCTCTGCCTCTATTGATGATTCTTGTGCTAAATGTTGTGATGTGTCGTATGCTGAATCATCTGTTGATAATATTGTTAATGATGCATGCAATGATTATAGTGAAAAAAACTGCTATACATCGTATGATGAATCACCTATTATTTCTAATAATAATACTACGTGCATTGATTCATATGAATGTTTTAGTGATAAATCTTATGATAAATCATGCATTGAGTTTAATGACGATCGCATGCCCTTGAACAAAGAACAAGAATGTATTTCGTTTAAAATGCACAAACTTCTAGTTAGGATGATTAATCATAAAATCTTCTTGAGGAATGAAAATAAAAAGGTGGCAAAACAATTAAATGAATTAAAAGAATATCATGTCACTCTAAATAAGAAGAAGATTAAGAAAATATTGAAAATTATATATCTTAAAGAAGAAACAGATGATGATAAACCCTTAGGAATTAAAATAAATAAATCTTTGGAGAAGGGTTCATATTTTAAATCCCACAGTCATGCCTCGTCAAGTGAAAATAGAATGAATAAGCATAGCCTTTCATGAAAATCCAAAATTTTCTTATTTCTAAAAATGAAATAGCACATCCAATCCGCTTGTCCATCTAGAAGCGCTAGAGACTTAGACAAAGTGATGGCATGGGTAATTATGAAGGCAAACCCCTTAGGACCAAAGGAAGATCGAACTCAAATTGAAATTAGATAATTATCAAATCCTTCCTTAAAACAAAGGATTAGCCATAAGGGGTAGTGAAAACAAGAAATTGGTCAAAATTAGGTCACAATTGCATTGTTGACTGTGTTCGGTCGACTATATATGCATAGCTTAATAAATTCAGTCGACCGTACCATTGACCTTTGACTTTGACATAGTTTGGTCAAATATATCATTTTATGCTTGAGAAATTCAGTCGACCGAATCCAATTCAGCCTACCCATAGCCGACCGAATCCAAAGTCGAACATTATTCGGTCAACCGAACCTTTTAAGAACAAACTTTATTTGGTCGACCGAACTGTGGAAACTGAAAAGTCCCTTAAGATTCTGCTGACCGAACGTTTTCGTTGGTCAGCTAAGTAGACTCAGCCTTTACTGCATTTATTACAGTTCAGCTGACCGAACCTCGCGGCTATATATATTCTTACTGTGCGTATGGCTCATTTTGTCATTCAAAATTGAGAGAGTTTCCTAGTTTCTCTCTATTTTCCTAGTGCCCCCATATCCTACCTAGCACAAGCCACTTACCCAATTTCACTATCACTATGGCAAGGCCCCACGAGCGAATGGACGCCCAAGAAGTCGGGTACGTGGACAACAACTGGTTCCTCTCACCAACTGCCAAAGTAAGATACGTGCGGAATTTTTGCCCTAAAGAGGTCATCCTAGGTAAAATCCTTGACCTGACTTTTATGAAACAGTATTTTGGCAATATTATGGACATGTTTAGGCAGCAGGGGTGGGAGTGCTTCATGTCCTACCCGCCTAGGGGGTATTACCCCACATTCATTAGGTTGTTTTACTAGAATCTAGGACATGACGATAATGGCTACTACTCCCGAGTTCTGACCACTGATTTGAGGCTTGATGCTGACTACTTGGCTAATAACCTTGACATTCAGATGGGTAATTTTGAGTGTCCTAATGCAGTATCTTCTTGGATAAATGACCAGGACTTCACTATTGTGAGTTTTGCTAACCTTGTGATGTCAATTCCAAATGCTAACCCTAATCATCCTCTAGATTATAAGTCCTTCAACCTAGAGTCTAAGATTGCCTATCACTTGATTATCTATAACATCTTGCCTAGGGCCGGTTTCAGGGTCCATGTGTCCTACCTAGATTGCTTTGGCATGTGGTGTCTCTTCACCAGGAAGAAATTGGACCTGCCTAGCTTAATGATTAAGTGGATGTTCTCTATGACTGTAGGGCACAGGATTATCATGTCGTATAGAGGGATATTGAACTTGATGTTCAGGGATATGAAAGTGACCTGATCAAATGCTATTGTGCTTAAAAGAAGGAGAAATGCAGACATGTTCTCCTCAGTTACTCTGAGGCTTATGAGATATGAGTTGATTGGAAATATGTGGCTGCCCACTACTGGTAGGAGATAGGTTGACCAGTAAGAAACTCCACAGGAGTAGCCACCACAAGCACCGCAGCCTGTACCTCCGTCAAATGCATATTTGATGGTAGCCATCACTGGACTCACTAGTTCCTTCGCTGAGTATAGGGATTCCCAGTTCTAGATCACACAGTCCATATAGTCAGATATACAGGAGTTGGCCTCATCACCCAATGCTCAGTACAAAGCCCTTCAGAATGAGTTCATAGAATTTTTTATCACATCCAAGCATAGGTACAGGGAGTTGGAGAGGCTCATGGCCATCAATTTCAATGAGCTGAATGATCGTATTTATGAGCTGCACAATTATGGATATGAGGAGCCTATGGACATAGGTGGAGATGAGGCTGGATCTTCTGATGATGGAGGTGATGCATAGGACTTGCGAGACCATCGTGAAGAAATTTTCTTTTTATCTATTTGCCTTTTATCTTGGTCTGTATATCTAAACATCATACATTACTCTATTTTCTTTTCTTTACTACACTGCATATTCATCCACTATCTATTTTGCACATCTGATGGTTGGGTCATTACGGATAGCTATTGTTGATGGTTGACTATATTACCTTATTATACATCGAATGTCACTGTTGTTCTTGCTTTATTGATTATATCTAGAATGCCACCTGCGTGGCTGATGTCATGATGTGTAATACTGGTGCATATTCTATATGATTTTTATATCTTACAGGTTTTGGAAATGTCCATTTTACAGACAACATACTGCCGAAATTTCGATAGAAATTTTTCCAAAAATAAAATGTTGTGCAAAAATGATTATGTTGAAATAAATATTAAAATAGTTTTGAAAGGATGAGTGAAAAACTAATTGAATATTAAACTTCATCCATATATAATCATCATATACTTAGGGGGAGCTAAGCTCCAGTTGTAGAAAGAAAACATAAAAGATTCATTTGCATCACGCTTAGTTGTTTAAGTATTGAGGCTCTTCTAAGAATCTTGAACATCATATCTAGTTTCTTTAAATTGATATGGATTGTTCTAGGTTACGAGTATCATTATGTCATGCCTTAGTATATTTTCTGATGCATTTGAAGGATCTAGGGAGACTATACTGGTTGCAATGCTTGAAATGAATTAACAGATAACCAGTATAATTATGATAAAGAAATCTTAAAAAAGGTTGCTTATACTTCTTGGTATAATTAAACCCTGTCTAGTATAAGCAATTTATTTCATCTAAGTTAGGATTTAAATCGAAGGGGGAGCATCCAAAATTATTCTGTTTTGCTCCAAATATGTTTAGCTTAGATCTTAAATGAATTCATTGTGGCATGTGCTGAAATATATTGACTTTATATATGTGTTATTTTTCCACAGTCATCTGTTCGCCATATGATCCCTACTTAACTTTCCTAAGATCTTTAGGATTTATATGGTTGACTTTGTCTAGTCATATTGAGGATGTGCTAAAATGCTTAACCAGTTAAATGTTGCTTGCTTGACGCTTAAAAATTAAAATCTCTTTTTCAGCAAGCACACCCCCCAGTACTTCTTGATAATATCATAAGGGGGATATATAGTTATACACACACACACACACATACATACATATATTTATCTATATATATATATCTTTGTTATTTGGCAAGAAACGATCTTATATGTAACATATCTTATCTTCTTGCTTTCAAAAATGGAGTTCTCTTTTGCTACGCTTGTCTTGCATATTCCTTTTTAGCCCTTTTTGTTGATGCCAAAAGGGGGAGATTTTTTATTGAGCAAAATGTATGTGCTACGTATATGCATGTCTGCATTCGTACCTCATTGCTACAACTGAACACAATTATAGCCATTAAAAAATCACAACCTTTATAGAATCAATTAGTAATTCAAATTCCGAGTTAATATCATCATATAAATCTCAGTATGAACAAACATAATCATAAGGCATGTGTAAAGTGAATGATTCATTTCACTCGGATAATCCTAGTTCACCTATAGAATGACTGTCTTGACTCAACCTCACCGGTATGCTCTCAAAAACACTTGTTGACCTTATAGGTCATATCCCTGTTTATGACAAATACTCATGTATTTAATGTTTGCTGAGTTGATGTGCAGGTTTATCTTGGCGGTATCATATGATGGCACTCGAAGACCCTTGGAGGAAAATGAAGACCTTGAAGACCCTAGTTATAATTTAATTGTTGTATTTCTTTGATGTAAAGGGTCTGTAATAGTAATTAGGGGTTTGGTTTGTAATAAGCTCACACACACATCACCTGCTTGATTTATTACGTAAGCTCAAACAAACCGTAAACTGAATGTGACCTTAGAAAGACCTTAGGGTTTTACCTTTGGTCGACCGACCCCGAACTTTTTCGGTGTCTTAATTTTGGACCCCAAATGACCCTAGGACATATACACCTGCACCTATGTTTGATAGGCACTTGAATAGGGTTTATATGTTGCAAGAAGGGACCGAAATGCACACTTGGTGCACTTTTGGTCAACCGGCCAACACAGTTCACTTTGGCCTGGTCGACCAAACCGGCCCTGGGTCAACATTTTGACCAAGGCTCGGTCGACCGAACTTCACAGTTCATTTCTTGCCGGTCGACCGAACCCTGATCAGGTCAACATTTTGACCTCCTGGTCGACCGAGAGATTTTGTACTCCAACTACCTAGTTGACCGAGGGTCCTCGGGAGAAATCCCATCGATATGGTCGACCGAACCAGCCAATTCAAATTGGCCCGGTCGACCGAACCTCGGACATATGAAAAATCGCCTCATCCGATCGACCGACAAGTTAGTTCATTTCAGTCCTGGTCGACCGAACCATGAAAAAGGCTTCAGAATTAACGATACGGTCGACCGACCATTTAGTTCAAAACTCCCCTGGTCGACCGAACCATATATGTCCTGGTCGACCGAAACATTTCTGGTCGACCGGACCTCTCTAGTTGCCCTGATTTTTACCACGATTAAACACTTTTTAAACAGGGTTAAAATATTTGAAAGGTCATTAAACTTTCCTAATTATTCCCAATAAGTCCCCAACGGTTATATTTCAAGGGTTGTCTATAAATACCTCCTCATTTGGGATAATTAGTAAGGGATTAAAAATATTGATTAAGAGAAATTCTATGAAAATCCCAAATCCTATAATACTCATATCCAATCCCCATTCACTCATGCTTACCTTCTTCGATCTCTTAAATCCTCTGTAAGTCGATTGAGTGTTTATATTTAATAGGTTTGCTCTCCCATTCATATTTGATTGATTTATTTTCATTGAGAGCTAAACCTAAGTATCCTTGAGAGACTTTGTTAATAAGTCTATCCTAAGAAGACTTTGATAGATCTTCTAAGATTTGCACTTTCATTGCAACATCTTAAGAAGATTGTAATTGTTTTTGGTTGCAAAACATTTTCAAAATATTTTCAAATATCTAGTGTGCTTTGTCTTGATAAATCTTTAAAGAGATATTTGTTTGAGTGAGAAAAATCTTTGTTGCAATATTCATCGATTTATATCTTTAGTTGAATACAAAGATTAAACTCCTTTTTGCAAACCAAACTTATACATTGCTAGAGCTTCACACACACACACACACACACATATATATATATATATATATATTGTTTCGTTGATATCTTTGTTTGAGCACTTAGATTGAATACATCTTGTGATACAAAGATTGTAGTGTTCACACTCTCACGCACTGATTACAACGATAGTAAATCTATTTGAGAGTAGACATCTTAAACCACACTGAGCTTACATATTATATCATACTGTGGTGTATGTGATATTGCGCGTATCTAGGTACACATCTGCTTTACTTGAAAGCTTATTCATTGTACCATTTGATTGTATTTTAAATACTGTTGTATTTCCAGGCACGGGCCTGAAGAGGGAGACTAGCCCTGGAATAGTCCCGGATTGGCTTAGACCCGGTTAGGAAAGCTAGGTGCGTCGTCCTGTTAAGTCGTGTAGGTTGACGTCAGCCCCGCTAATTGACCTGGTTAAGGTTGAGGTCAGCCCTGTGTTAATTTGACCTGGTTGTAAACGGTGACGCTCCACCCTTAAGTAAGTCTTTAGTGGAATCCTCGGGCTTGAGAGCTAGAGGCGGGGATGTAAGCACAGTTGGCCGAACCCCGATAACATATCGTGTGTTTGCTTATATTTCTGCATTTTATATTTACCGCACGTGTATGTTATGGGTGAATGATGCGTATGACTTAATTTCCACAGTATATTTATCTACGCATTTGGAAATGGTATAGACTGATCCTAGGTTGTGTACATACCGTTGTTGCATAGATCAACCTAGGTGAAAAAGTTTTAAAATTCCAATTCACCCCCCTCTTGGGAATACACCAATTCTATCAACACTCATGAAAATGGGTTCACTCTCGTATGTGAGCAAAAACATGCATGATCAAACATACATCGAAAAACTGACAGAGAAAATGGAGTGGATTAGTCTCAAAAGAATTGGATCCAACATAATATTGAGGTGTTGAGTCCTTCACCTTAGTGCCTTCTCACCTACTCGCCACATCCTACCAAGACCACCTGTTGACCTTTTGAGTTCGATCCCTGGTTTTAATAATGACAAACCGTATGTTACAAATGTGTGTGCTGAAGCACTTAAACATATTAATCGTTTAGAACACACACATGAAAGTGATGTGGTTGCTAGAAAGATCTCAACGAGCACATACTCCTGGTATAATCCATGGGAATCTGAAGAGCAAAAGAAAGAAGAAGACGTTTTTCATTGTATTGCTTTTAGTTTTTTCAATTTGGTCTTTAATAAATTGCATGACTTGCATGATAAATTGCATAAGTTCAAAAAGACCATAGAATGACTATAGGAATCCCTCAAGTAAATAGGCTCATAACTCACTTTAATAGGGATTTAACTTAGATCTTTATTTGGGCCAAAAATAATTTACGGACTAATTTCGGTCGACCAAATTCTAACGGTATAAAATGCCTCAGTCGACCAAACTGAGTGGAAGTCCACATTTTGACTTCACCCGATCGGCTGAATCTTTTTTTAACGTATTTTTCTTAGTCGACTTAACTCACACGTGTCTGCTCCCCAACAACTTAGTCGACCGAACTTTTAGTTCATTTTTTATTGAGTCGACCGAACCATAAAGTATAGCAGACCAAACTCAGATATAGTTGACCGAACCTCGAAGGGTTTGGAAATCACCTTATTTCAGTCGATCAAACCTTCAGTTTAAAATGCCTTGGTCAGCCAAACTTGGCAATTGGGTCGACCAAACTTAAAATATAGTTGACCGAAACTCTCGGGTTGAACATTTTTAACTGCAGTAACACAAGGTTAATTTTATTTAACCTTCATTAATCTTTTCTAAAAGGACTCCTATGTCCCTCAATGGTTATATTTTATGAATGTCTATATATACCAGTTCATTTGGAAGAATTAATGATGGATTAGCAAATATCATTAGCCAAAACTCTCTGAATTTCCAAACCCTTATTTTCTTATATACAAGCCAAAAATCCATCTCTTACTCATCCTACTTGCTAAAATCTTTTGGTAAGAGTATTATTGAGATTGTTCATAGTAGCTCACACTCTCATTGTATTCGTTTGATATTGATTTTATTGAGAGTTAGCTTGAGAGTTCCCTTATGATTTAATTCATAAGTCTTCAGTGGGAATACTCTCTAGAGCTTGTGAATCTTACATTATTGTTGCAAGTATTCAAAGGCTTGTTTTTGTGTGCTTTTGTACAATCCTTTTCAAAAACAAGTTTGATTTCAAATATCTTCTATACTGTATACTTGATATTTGTTCTAGAGATATTTGAGTGTGCATTTGAGTTCTTTGAGGTTATTGCTTGTGATTGATATGCACATTTTAACTCAAAGACATATTCACACCACTCTCACACATAGACTGTTATTGTTGCATATAATTGAGAGTTGGCATTTAGACTTTACTAAGCTTATACTTTCATATCATATGGAAGTGCAATTTGTAATTGTGATTAAGCATATTGTTGTACAAATCTACTTGTGTTAGAAGCACCTTTACTTGTACGAAAAAGTTTATTTGATTGTAATCCAGGTGTGGCCTGAGGGGGTATTAATCTAGCCCATAAGGATCAATTATTAGATCCTTCTCCACCTTGTAAGGAAAGTTTGTAAAGGTTGAGGTCAGCCCTGAAAATTTGACATTGTTGTAACCAGTGCCGCTCCACCCGTTAAGTGAGCATTAGTGGAATCCTCGGGCTTGCGAGCTAGACGCGGGGACGTAGGCAGTATTGGCCGAACCCTGATATCATATCGTGTGTTGATCTCTTCCTTGCACACTTTATTTTCGCACTTTGAATTTAGTTCATATATGTTTAATTATTTATTGTCTTGATTGTTCTCACATCCATGCTTTGAATACTGTGAGTATTGGAATCCATTTAGAAGGACCCCAGGAATACTACTAATATCTAGTTAAGCCTAGGAAGAAGTTTAAAATTCCAATTCACCCCCTCCCCCTCTTAGGAATACACTAATTCCAACACCACCTTAGATTGATAGTTCATAAACCAATGTGTGAATCCATACATACGCATCGGAACACCCGAAGAAGCTTCATACGTGTAGGAATGTGGTGTGTTGTGTCCTTAGCTTAACCATTCTCTTCCATTTTCATTTTGTATTTGGAGCATACATCTATGTATTTTTTTCATTTTCTTTTTTTTTTGTTTCATTCTTTTCTGCTCATTCTTTTATTTATTATTTTTTTCATGGTCAGCTAGAACAATCACTACAACTTACGTTGTCATCGTGCTACTGATAGGGAACTAAGCTCAAAAGGAAAGTTCGTGAATTATGCTCATCTCTAGGGGTGGCTTAATACTCGCGTCTTGAGTAGGCTACAAGACCTAGGTCAGACAAATTCAAAATATTTATCCATTCAAATAGATTTGTAAGGAAAATGATTTGAATATAGAAAATTATTTGTGACTAAGTTTGGTGTTCACTATTTACGTGGGTAATGAAGTAATGCATAAAATCTTGTGACTGAGGTTGATTGTGTTTGCACTTTTTTTTTAATTTTAATTTTCAATTTTCAATTTCCAATTTTAATGGTGCTATGATTTATACTCTCAATCACCAACTCAAATTGCACAGAATACTAAAAAGCCTATAGAATGCCACTTTTTGATAATGTCCCCCCTTCCAAAGTAATATATGAATATGTTTATAATGGATAGATGTGTGCTTTTCAAACTATTGAGGACATTTTTTGGCTGCCTTATATAAGTGGGTCAAAGCCTATAGTTGCACCAATGGGTCTCGCTAGTTGAGACTTGCAGTATCTCAACTTCAGTTTAGCCTTAGGAACTCGACTTGGTCACCTCTCAAGGTCTCTTAGTCGAACATTTGGTCGAGACTCTCAGTATATCTAGTTCAGTAAACTTCAATATCCCGACCTGGTTGCCCTCGAAGATCACTTGGTCGATCACTTGGTCAAACCTTGTAGCATTTCTTCTTCAGTCCGAACCTTGGAGTCTATAGCTTGTGACCCGGTCGCCCCTGTGGTAGTTGGTCACACCACATGGTTAAATAGAGTCTTCTTTCATTTGATGTGTGTTAAGGCTCTATGGGCTTAACTGTGCAACTGCTTTATGCTTTGTGCACTCCAATTACTCGGCTTCTCGCAATGCTTAACTCCTTGGTTTTAACCTATTTTTCCTAAAACCTGAATAAGCCTTGCATAACTCCAAACTATGTTAACAAAGGGAATATACAAGATAAAAGAAGACAAAACAAAGGTAAATAGAGACCTAATATAGTGCATTTTAGGGACTTATCAAAAGGTTTGTTGCATATGGTAAATGCAATCATGTCTCCCATGAAAGAGGAGGTAGTTAGGAATTTGTTTATCTTTTGTAGGTCTTTCTTAGTTGTCTTTGTTGGAGGACTAGCAAAGTGAAAGTTGGGGCTTGTGGTGTGTTCCTAAAATGTACTATTTTAGGCCCCTATTTATTTATGTTTTATTCTCATTTTCATTGTAATTATCCCTTTTTATCATTGTTCGGAGGTATACGTGGTGTGTTTCATGTTTTAGGAAATTGGAGCTAAATTGAGGAGTTAAGCAATGCAAGAAGCCAAGGAAGCAATTAGGAAGCACAAGGCTCGACCAAGTCTCCAAATCCTAGTTCCATCCAATGCAACATGCACCTGCTTAACCATGTGGCGCAACCAACAGTCACAAGGACAAGAAGAATCCAAAGTGCTAATTAATTGAGTAGAATCACAGAATGTTTCGACCATGGCACGACCAAGAAAAGTCCAGGGTGCAACTAGGTCGAGGAAGCCAAAACCTAAGCAAAGAGTTAAGTGAAGATTTCCCAAAACACTTCAACAAAGGCGCGGCCAATAGATCTTTGAGGCACGACTAGGTTGAAGATGCTATCAGCTGAAGAATGAATTAATTGAATATTTTTCAAAATGTATCAACTAGGGCGCGACCAGGGGAACCTATGGGGTGACCAGGTCGACTGCCTTCGTGTTCAGAAATCTGTTTCGCGAGATTTTAGGTGAAAGTTTCCTATTTGGAAATTGATTGCGTGTAAACCCTAATTTGTATAAAATCAAACTTCAAACAGTTCATTAGGGGTCTCCTGGAGTTTCTCTTTGGTACCGTGACAAACCCTAGAGTGTTGTTGGGTTGCCAAGTAGTGTAGATTGGTTCCTTTTTGGTTCTTCGAAGGTCCTGGGACAAACCTCGAATCCGATTGGTGCCATAGATTAGTGGCAGTGTAGTTTGGTTCTCCTTTGGTTCCTTTTGGTTCGTGACAAGCCTAAAGTGTCGTTGGATGTCGTTAGAATATATTTCAATACCTTTGTCAATTTACTGCTTTGTTTACGTTCAAGTTCAGTTTATAAAAGTCATGTTTTCAATTGCATCTTTCAATACCTTGTCTTTATTTTCATGCACTATGAGTTGCTAATTTAGTTTGATTCTTTGGTTGTGATGAACCCCAAGGCTAAGATTGGCATAGCCAGGATTCAGGCAATTGTGTTTAATAGGGTTGGTGCTACGAAGTAATCCATGTTCGCTGGATAGGGTATACCCCGTCTCTCAATCGTGCTCCGGACGATTGGTGCGACCCGACTACCCTATGCCACTCAAGTGGATTACACTAAAAGGGAATTCATGTTCGCTGGATAGGGTATACTCCGTTCTCTCGATCGTGCTCCAGACGATTGGTGCAGACCTTGCTACCCTGTGCCACTCGAGTGAATGACTTATATTTGACACCCTATTATGGAATTATTGACCGAACCTAGTTATAGCTCAATAAAGACTAGGGTTGATTCATAACCAGTGAATTGCCTTTCCATAAGTACTTTCATTTATTTTGATTGCTTTCATAGTTTAGTTAACAAACCATAATTCCATCGTTTTCCTTTTGTTCAAAGCATAGTTAACTATATTAAAATTAGTGCACCACTACGTTAGAGCCCCTGAGATCAACACCCAACTTACTCCTTGTTCTAGTGAACTTAGGATTAGTTAGGCTATAAATATTATTTTTGGTAGTTAAAGACCCAAGTCTGGGCGAGCCTACCATGTTATATGTAATAAATAGAAAGTTTTTTTCTCATTCAAGAGAGGAATTTTTTTTCTATATTAGAAGAAAGAATATTAAAGAGAATTTTGACCTCATGGGGAGTTAATTTGCATTCTTGATTTGAGGGAGATCATTTGATTCCCCTTATTTGAGAGCGTGTTATTTTTTAGGGTGTCTTTCTAGGTCTTTGTGGAGTGTTGTCAATGGTCATTTTTCAATTGGGTAGTCAAAACCCAACTCAAAACTTGATAGTGAGAATTGGAGCATCTAAGACCCTAGCTCTCTCTTTTTCTTTGGTTATTGTAGGGTCTTTCTATCTAATTCAAGCTATTCTAGATTATCTAGAGTAATCTAAAATAGTTAGAAATGATTCAAGAATTTTAGGTTTTTTGCATTAAAACTAATAAAACCCCTATCTTATGGGTTATTAACCTTTTTATACATTTTTTCATCTCCTTTTGAGTATCATAGATTTTTGGACATTTTTCTTGGAATCCATGACTAATTTTCTCTATTTTTGGTAAAAATAAAAACTACACCTAATTGACCAGCCACTAATTGGCGGTCAACTAACACCTTACCCACATGCGCTCATGCCAATGCACATTAAGAAATTGTCTTTAACCTCCAGCATAGTCAATCGCCCATCCAAGGCGAGTTGATTGAACTAGTGTGATTGCTAAAAAGCACATGTTTTATATGTGTTGCTCACTATCTCGAAGCCTGCCATATGTCCCCAATTTCCCTAAATGTTCCACAACTGCCAAGATAGTTCAAAATGTCCATTTCCACACAAGACTTGACTCTTTTGAATTATTCAAATATTTTTTTTGTCCCCTCTCTTTCTTCCTTTTGTCTATAAATAGACATCTAAGGGACATAATATTGCATGCACAGTAGGAAAAAGAAAAAAAAATATTGACTGTTTTTATCTTGCAGATATCTTTCTCCTCACTTACTTCATCCCTCTATCAATCTCTCTCTCCCTCTCTTTTTCTCTCCTTTTTATACTTGTGATTTCTCTTCTTCTTCTTTTTCCCACTGAATATAGTGAACTTTTTTGTTCATTAATCAATCTCCTATTCAATTTCTTTTAATGTTCTTGTAATTATATGAATTCTTTCATAAAGTGTCATATGCATATATGTTATATATAGTGTAGAATGTTTTTTTTATGTAGGGTATGTGCATGCATTTAGTATAATATGTTTTATATGAATTTTGTAGTGTCAATGTGTTGATATGAATGTAAGAGAATGTATGTAAATCAATGTTTGCATATGTCTTTAACTTTCATAGTGAAAGCATGCATGTATATTTAGAAAAGTAGTTATTTTAATGTGTTAATGTATTTTCATGTGACATGTCCTATGATTAATGTCATGTGGGATGTTTAGAAGTATTCTAAATGCATGATAGGATGAAAATCAATGTATGGATTTGTAAGATTTTATAAAATTGCATGTAGGCAGTCAACGGCCCTTGATTTGGGGGTTGATTGGCCAAGATAGAAGATCCCAATAGTCGATCGCCCATTAGGAGCTGGTCGACTGTCCTAAACAGAAAAGACCACTTAGGTTCTTTTCTAAATTTTTGTGTAAATGTGTGTGTATATTCTTGTGACTGTGCAATATTTTATGTTTTTTTCTTGATTTATACATTATTTTCTTAAAAATCTAGAAAGATATCTTCTTTTTTTCACAAATAATTTAAAAAAAATATATTTTTCTTCTAATCAAAATTCAATCCTTCTTGGATTTCCCAAAATTGACTTTCCCAAAGTAAAAGGAATTGTTTCATAAAATTTAGGAAAAATATTTTTTAAAATCCTAAATTTGTGTTTTAAACCAAAAAAAAAAAAGTTTTTTATTATTGGATTTCTCAAATTTGGTTGTCCTACTTAAAAAAAATATATTTTTTTCATGTTTTAAAATGAATTTTCTAAAATTCAGAGGGTGTTTTTCTTTCCTTTTCTTTTTTTTTTTTTTTTAAAAAATAATAATCTTATTTGGTCCTCTTCCCAAAATATTGGCTTTTTTCCTAAAGAAATTTATTTTTTGAAAATAAAAAAAATACTTTCTAAAATAAAACTTATTCTTTTTGGATTCCCGAAAATTAGCTTTCCCAACCTTATGGAGAAAATATATTTTTCTAAAAGGAATTCAAAATTTCACAAATTACTTTTTCTAAAAAATAGAAAAATATTTTTTGAACTACGTGGACTTGATCCCAAATTATATGGGTAGGCAGGTAGCTTACTCCAAAAGGGCAAGTTCGGTCTAAAATAAAATAAAAAATTACTTTTATTTTTTCCTTAAAAAATATATAATAAAGTTTTGAAAATTCTAAAAGAGTTGTGGAGCATCTATGGGATTTTAATCCCCTGTATGGGTTTCATGAAATTTTATTTTTTTGAAAAAAAATAACAAAAATCAAGAGAGAGAGATGTAGTAACCGTTATTTAAATGGGTAGTGTTACGGGTGCTTAATAATTGAATAAATGTCCTCCAAATGAGTTTTCCATTACCTTTCCTACAAAAAAAAAAAATACTCCCAAATTCAAAAATATCTTCTCATAATATTAATTTTTTCTATATTTTTTATCTTTTCAAAAATAAAAATAAAGTGTGTGATTCCACTTAAATTTTAAAATTAATTGGCTGAATGCCTAAGCAATTGATTACCCTCAAGGGGTCGATTGAGCAGCATTGGCAAAAGAGTTGTCCAGCCAAGCAAACCCCCTTGGATGGTCAACCACCCTTCCTTATTTTGACTTTTTCTTTGAGAACACCACTTCCTGGCAACACACGAACACCAAGTTTGAAATTGACTAGTGTGAGAGAGCATAGCATCTTAAATGCTCTTATGTTTTGTCTCTTCCCCTACCATCTTTGCCCATAAATTGAAACATGTAAATGTTATGTCTATTTTTTAAAAAAAATTTCTTTTCAATATTTACTTATTTCTTGATTGTTATACTTCTAACTCTTAACAAAACACAAACAAAAGTATGGTAAACAATGCCTAATTCGTTTTATATGACATACAAACATCATCCACATTATCTTCCAGCTAAATTTAGACGAGCGACATCCAAACTAGAAAGAATTTACCCACTTATATAAGGCACCCAAAAAATGTTCTCAATGGTTTGAAACGCACGCATCTATCCATTATAAACATATTCATATCTTACTTTGAAAAGGGAGACATTAACAAAAAAGTGGCATTCTGGCATTCTATAGGCTTTTAAGCATTCTATGCATTTTTAGTCGGTGATTGATAGTATAAATCATAGCACCATTAAAATTGGAAATTAAAATTAGAAAAAAAATGAAGTGAAACCACAATCAACCTCAGTCACAAGCATTCATGCATTACTTGATTACCCACACAAATAGTGAACACCAAACTAGTCACAAATAATTTTTCACATTCAAATCATTTTCTTTACAAATGTGTTTGAATGGATAAAGATTTTGAATTCGTCTGACCTGGTCTAATTCTGGATGTTGTTCCTTTATAGAACTGATTGCTGCTTGCTAGTACTTTTTTGTTGAAGATCAGGGTGCGTGTTTGGTATAATGGGGCAAATTTATAGGAATATAAATATAAGGAGAATGGTCTAGACAAGGTTAACGGTTATAATCCTTGGGTTTCTAGAGGTGGTGTCCTGGTCATAACATTTACTATGCATAATTGTAATTTGAAGGGATATGCGAGATTATCAAAGGATGGGTAGATAGATAGGACGATTTAGGGTTCTAATGTTGGAGTTTTGTGGAAGGAATAGCCTACACATAGCCCTTGTTTGCAACTAGAGGAGGGGTCGTGGACATCAAAGGTCATATGGGGAAGAAGGGTTGTTAAATTATGAGTTTTGGGACGTAGAGGACATTTTGATTTTTTATAAATTTAGCATAGAGGCTAAATTTGGAATTTCAATTTTTGTCTCTTGAGGACTACAAAAAAAATTTTCTTTTTATACTTTTAGAAGTAGTTAAATTTTCTTTAAAATGATTTTGGACGATGTAAATTGTTAAAGGAAACCACTTAATGGGAAAGAAGTCAATTTCTTTGATTTTTTTTTTTTTTTTTTGTGAGGTGGGAGGAGAGGATTAAGTGCAAAGATTCAAGAGAGCATGATTGACCTAGAGTGCATCCCAAAAGTGAAGCAAATTTCCAAGATTTTCTATTTTTTTTTTTTTCATTTTTAAGAACAATGCTAAAAAGCCAAGAAGAGAACATCCAAAAACATATTTTGAAAAATGAAAGAACAAGATAAAGAACATTTAAAACTAAGAATGCCCTCCTAGGGTATTGGCGTAGTGGTAAAGTAGTCGGGCAATCTAGTAGGAGCATCGGGGGTTTGAATCCTGGTAGATGCTCCCAGTTACCAAAGCTGGGTCCTGGATGAAGGGTCCTGAGATGGGTCCTGAGAGACGAGTTGGCCAAACGTCTAATTGGGCTTGGAATAAGCTGTGTCCGCATCCAATTAACCCAGGCAGTGAACCAGGAGGGAAGGCTGCCGTCCCATGGGTTTGATGCTACATCGGGAGGTCCGAAGGGCTTGTCAATGGCAAAAGTTCCCTCGATAATTTAAAAATAAATAAATAAATAAGAATGCTATATTTAAAAAGGAAAAAAAAACATAAGCCTTAAGTTGCTAATGATATTGAAAGATGAACTCAAGAAATCAATGAAAGGAAAAAAAAAACATCACAACCCAAAATAGATCATCCCACATCGAATAAGATAAAAAAAAAATTAAATTGTTTGGTCAAAATAGACCACCGACAATGCTTAACTGTCTAGATCTAAGGGCAATGACAAGTTTGGTCCTACCAATATGCAACTACCATGGATACAAGAATGAAATATATGTATAAAATAATACAAATGAGTTTCTAAGGTGTTTTTAGAACCAATTGGGTGCAAAGAACTCAAGTGGGTGTCTCTTTGACAATAATAATACATTTTTACCTTAATGCACAACAATTAATGAAGTAAAAGGCGTGCTTGAGAAGGATGGAGCTTCTATCCCAAAATGGTGGGCCCTTAAGCACTTAAGAGTAACATTTTGAGGCTCTAGCCTAGGGTTTGGATTTTTAAAACTAAGTTTGTGAAATAAAGATCTAAATCCTAACAAACGGCTCCTAGACTATTTCTGTCGTTGCCACATGGCTAGTAGAGTTCTTTATCCTCATATGTTTGAAATTGATAAGGTATAACCCAAGTGGAATGCTTCATGCACTTATTAAGAGACTCATGCCCCTTAAAAAATATAAGACTATTACATTGTGAACTAATCTTAAGAAGGATGTTGCCCAATTATAGTGCTTATAAGGTGCACTCAAGAAAACACTTAACAAAAAACCAAATTCCCTCAATCCCACAAGTATACAAAGAATATACGAGCACATACATACAATTGTTTTGTTATTCATAGCAATGTATGAATGACAAATATGCACACAAGTGTCATTATAAAGAAAAATCAAGTCTTGACTGGTTAAGTTGAAAGCAATCAATCGCATTCCTAGATTGAATCTGTAATGTCCCCAATGAAGTCACTGAGCTTTCTTAACATGTAAACCGAGGATCTAACTCAATAAGAATGGCGATCTTAAAAATAATTTTTGGTCCTAAATTTGTCTTTTAGGTTTTAGGGAGTCACCTCTAACCTTTATTTTTCTTAAGTGTGATTAGGTCACTTAAATACTATTAATTAGTTGATCTCTAAGCTAAAATCTAGGGCTAGTTAATGAATTGACAATCAAAGTTATCAGGCCAAAGTCAAGTTTGGGAGTATGATTATATAAGGAGAAGGTACTAGCGCTCCTTACACACATGTTCCATAAACAATGCCTATTTAGTATGAGGATACCTTTCAATTCAACTAGTCAATACTTTGTTTTTTCTTCATTTTATTTGTTACACTATCTTTCCAATAATATTGAACAACATGTATAGATAGATACTATCCTCACCTTAGGAATCCAAATAGCATACGAAAACATAGCTTGTAGACCCATCATCAGATTGATTTTAACATGCACTTTTCAATTTATTCAAATTACCTAACTTAAATAGTTCACTCAAGATCCTTAAAAGCATGCACAAATATAGACCAAAGGTCCATCATCGAATTTTTTCTAACATGTAGACTCGCTAGTTATATTATTTACATTTCCTTTCAATATTAAGAGCAACATCCTAAAGAAGGTTCTAATAATATTGAAAATTCAAAGGAGTCTCCACTAACCTGGTGTTTACTTAGGTGTGGTTAGTTCACCTAATTACTATTTGTTGATTGGTCTCTAGAAAAATCCTAGGCCAAGGAGTCAGTAATTTCAGTCTGCTTTTACTAGAGTTGGGATTAGGAGTTCAATTATGTAAGGGGAATGTACTAGCACCCCCTATACACTCGTTCTACAAACGGTACCTAATTAATCGCGAATTATCCATGAACTGAATCTAATGGTCTTTAATTAATTCCGTTTAAAAAATAAATTAATATTAAAATTTTAAAATAAAATATAAAATAAGTTGCAATTTAGGAATGTATAATAAAACCTCCAAATGAGGGGATCTTGTTAGATAAACCTCCCTCATAACTAATATAGATGAGGTCTAAAATACCTCTTTATCCTTTGTTTAATTATCGGGATGCGCGCACATAAAAACAGAATATACACAGATAATTAAATAAAATTATCAAAATTGAGGAAAAAGAGTCTTTAAAATATTCCCTCATTTTTCCAAAAAATAAAAAAATTTATAGAATTTTTTTTTTCAAAATTTTTTAGGGATTTTAAAAGACTTTTTCATTATTTTTGGTATTTTTTTTGTTATCCAAGTCAAAAATAACTCAAATAATTTTTATTTATTTTTATAGATTTTTAAAAATATTTTTTTTCTAATTTTTTCCCAGATTTTTCCTGATCTTTTCTATTTTTTTCTAATTTTTAAAAATTAAAAATCAAATTTTAAAATTAAACAAATAAATCGACGGCTCAAAAATTGAACCAGTTCAACCAGTCCGAATCGGGTTTGACTTGATTGGAATGAGTGGGACATGTTTCAACCAAACACGGCAACCTGTGGTACTTCTTTATATTATTTTATTTTTGATTTTACCATAGCAGGGTGATGTAAGCATGGTGTCACCCACCACGTGGCAGTTTTTGGTTGGTTCTAGAGATTTGGCATGGATCATTGACATGACAACGATTCAGCATCTATAGGAAGCCCAAATTAGACGACCTGAATTGCACCACGTTGCCTCTTGGATACGCGACCCTGGTAGTGCCACATGCTACCATACAAACGGTGACATGTGTCTCACTAACATATATATAAACTTTCTTTTCTCTTTCTCCTCTTTTTCCTTCTGCTTTCTCTCTTACCTTTGCCACATCCTCACAAATTTCTCTCTCTCTCTCTCTCTCTCCTTGTTCTCTATTCTCTCACTCTTCTTGCTGTTTACTTTCTCTCTCTTCTACTTCATAGATTTCTCCCTCTCAATTCCTTAATCTATTTCTTTTAGATTCGCATATTTCTCTTTCTCTATTCCTCACTCTCTATTCTTTACTCTCTCTCTCTCTCTCTCTCTTTTCTGCTCCGCAAATTTCTCTCTCTTTCTCACTGTCCATTTGTTATTTCTTATTCACACAGATCCTCTCTTCTCTTTCTCTATTTTCTTTCTTTTGAATCTAATTCTTTCTATTCATATTTGCAGGTTTAATCCATAGAAGAAAGAAAAGGATAATCTGATCGACCCTAAACCCTAAGACAAGTTCCCTTTATTCGTTCTTTTCCCATTATTACGTATGAATTCCTTGAGTTTCCTTGAATTTTCTTAGGATTCAAATAGAGTTTGGGGTATTGCTTGGCTTGAGCTCTAACCTAAGTTAACTTCATGTCCAAGTTTGGGTTATGGTTAGGGTTTTGGCAAATGGATTATGGGATTAGATTCAAAATAGTACATAATTATAGTTTGACTTTTTTTCTTAAGACATAGGGTGCACTTTTACAAAAACACCCATTTTAACTCTAGATATGTAAGAGTCAAATTGAATGTTCTTGAAAATATTTATGAGTTAATTTTTAAATATAAAGGGTCTTGTTATATTTGGAGTTTTCAATAAAAATATATAGTTATTTTACTATAAGTTACTCAAGTTGGTACATTTACTTTCTAATTAAGTATTAATATAAAAGAAAATAACTATCATATGATAAACATAAAAGAAAATAACTATCACATAAAAATTCATGGAGCACAATTTCATATAACACATTTACTAATTCTTATTTATTTTGCTATTATCAAAATCAACATGAAACCTAGTGGGTTAACAGCATTTTATGACAAAATTTCAATTGAAAATATATTTTTGCATTCACCTTGACTTTATTCCCCCTCTTCCTTCTCTAAATATAAATTTGGATGATTTTATCCACTCAACTTTTGAATTGCCATATTATCGAGATTTTATGAAGTTTGGGTCAAAATGGGATACCAATAGCGACATTAGAGTTCAACTTCGTCCAATTTGGATTTAGAGGTGCCCAAGTTGGTTTTGGTTTGCCAATGCAATGGGATTGCTCTTCAAAACTTGGGAACCGAACTAATTGAGAATAGCACCTCACCATGATTTATGCTCATGCCTTCGAATAATCTTTAGGCACGATTTAGAACTTAAAAAATATTTTTTTGGGGGGGGGGGGGGGGAAAGAGAAGGCCCCAAGGATTCTATCTTTTCATGTTTGATTATCAAGTAAAGTTTAAAAGAAAGTAGAAAATATGTCAAATCAATAAAAAATAATTCCATTTTACATATTATTAATATTTAATTTTTAAAAAATAGAATGAAAGAAATACATTTTTTTTTGTCAAATATTTTCCTTGATTCAAACTACACCATTAATGTTCCTCGTATGCCCTATACTATCAAAAGAAAAAATTGCTGCAAAAGCAGTGTGAAATTCTGCCAGCACTTGGAGGAATTATACAGGAGACTTTTCCCTCCACGTGTCCATATGCCTTTTTCTTAATGTTAGACATGTGACAAATTGGTCCTACATTCATTAAATCAAATATGAACCCATTTTCAGTTAGTGTATAATTAAGAAAACAAGCATATAGTCGCATGAAAGGGGAGATCCCTTGTTTAATATCTCTCTCCATAAATGTAGAGATTCTAGCCCAACACCGAATAAAAGAACTTTTATATTTGCCTAAGCATCCTTTCAAATTTTGGAGAAGGAAAGACACATCTAAGTTTTGCCATGGAAGCTGTGTTTATGTCTCTGCATCTCCCAGATCCTCCCAGCCCCCCTTCCCCTTCATGCAATAACTTTTGCATCCTTCCAATGACAACGCTGGCAGAATTTTTATGGCCAAAGTCATTTATGTTGAACGAATCTCATACACTTGGTCAAAATCATTGTAAAGATACAGAAATAACAGGGAGTTTGACAATGAGAATTGTCTTTAATTTTGACTTGATTAAAAAAACTTAGACCTACGCGCTCTCTCAGAGGACGTACGCCATGAACACAAAATCTTGGGGAGACAATTTTTTTTTTCTCATTTAAGAATAATTAATTAGAAAAATATCACCTCAATTTTAATTTTTAAAACAATTATATGAAAAATAATGAGAAAATGTTTTCCAAGTTTTTATACTTATATTAAGAATTTGAAATATAATGCTTTTATTCATTTTTCTCCAAAAAAAAATAAAAATAAAAATAAAAATCAAACATGTTCTCCGCATTTAACTTCTAAAAAATAAAAAAGAAAAGATTTATTTATATTATGTGAGTTTACTTGTTTCACAAGCTAAATACTAAAATAGAAGTCAAACTATACCTTAAAATAAAAGTCAAGCTAAACCAACCCTCATTATTCTTACATCATAAGCTTCAATTTGAAAATATATATTATAGAAAAGAACGACCAAATCTTTGAAATTGCACCACGTGTCGAAAAAAAAATCAAAAGAAAAAGAGAAGAAAATGACCTCTTTTCTACACTATTAACTATCAATAATTATTTTAAAATAGTTCTTTTAAGGATCCATAATTTTTTATAATTATATCAAATTTATTTCTATAACTAATTATAATCATTGCAAATGACCCTATAATACTATGCATAATTATCTAAAAATATCTTTATATTATTTCTTTTTATATTTTTTATAATTTTTTAAAATATTTTTAAAAATAGGAAACTTGATTACTCGCTAGGACTAGTTTTATAGTTTTATCTTTATTATTTTTTTAAAATATATTAAATAATTTTTTTTTTTTTGAAAGAGACGCTACCTAGCGATTTATCATTTTTTTTTTAAAAATGTATTAAAAAACTCGCCCTGCCCACGGGAACACCTGCCCCGCCCCGCCCCTGCCCTGCCAGCCCGCACTAAATTTTCCAAAGGAGCTCCAGCCTCCCAGTCGACTAATAGTCAACGCGCAGCCTCATGTCTCCATTGATATCGAGTTATATTATCTACAATGGAAATCTCAGGAACCCAAAGAGACGTATCTCTACCACCATCAAACAGACAAACACAAAAACCCACGCTCCCCTTCCCCCTACCCATACCCCTGCCCCTGCCCCTGCCCCGTCTCAGTCATTCTGTTCGCGCTAGCTCAAACGAATTCCTAATCTCAAAGTTCTAAATTCCTCCTATTGTTCATGGGCTCGCAATAGCCATGACCAATCCCAGACACTGGCTGATGAAAATCATGAAACGCTTCAAATTCAGGTCAAGTAGAGGTAAGATAATCTTAACATGGTTTTCTATTTATGGACAGATGAGTACATGTAAGAGTCTTTTTTTTTTAAATCTCTGAAAATTATTGTTTCTCTGTTCTTGTTGTGTAATTGTGCACCAGAGGGACAGAATGGGGATGACTTGGAGCAGATCGCTGCACAGGAGCAAAAAGTTTTCCCTTTTGCAGTTTTGGCCTCTGCTACCAAAAATTTTCACCCAACTCACAAGCTAGGGCAAGGTGGCTTTGGACCCGTCTACAAGGTTGGTTTTTATTGTAGTTAGGTAATTTAGTTGAATGAGAAGATCATTGATCTGTTCGGTCGCCGAGAACGATGAAGAAAGCAAATGAAAAAAGAAATCCTGAATGCTATGTTTTGGGCCATTTTATTTCTGGGAAAAACTTGGCGTGACTCGGTCGAGTCGCTTCGCAGGACTTGGTTGAGAAATTTGAAAAACAATAGCAAGAAGCTGTTTTCCATGTTTGGTATACAAATGTTAGGAAAATGGAAAATAAAGTGACAGTTTTGTAAGAAAAACTGTCATCCTTTTGTGACAGTTTGGGATCCTAGCTTTCCTCGGAGAGCAAGCATGGATATTCTCAAATTAGGTGTCGCATGTTTAATATAATAAGAGGGCTGTTTTACAGCCCTACCGCATCATCTGATTATGGAGAAATATGTCAAGCCCAGTCATCTCATGGCACGCCCTTCGTTTTTATAAAATGCAAACAAGTGCTCAAGTGCACTGTCCAACTAGAAAATTTGTTCTTGGTAATAATGGTGATGGTGTTACGTTTATGGTAATACATAATGGTAGTCATAATACCTGCACACCCATGGCCCCCCGAGGGTGGCTCAGGTGGTAAGCTCAAGGCTTTCTTAGTTAAATGACTAAGGTTCGAGTCTTGGGAGTTACAACTTTCGATTTGAGGTAATATTTTGGTATTTAAGTGGAGAAAAGTAGAGGGGCAAACCCATTATCCCCTCGGACACCATCATTTCAGGAAAAAAAAAAAAAAAAAAACCCCTGCACACCCATGGTAATTACATTGCTAAAGCACACTGATGAGGACCTAAACAGGCAGGCTCTAGTACAATGGCGGCATTGTGTTAGGGTAGCAACTGCATTAGATATGGAAATTAATTTGTTTGCACATGGTTTTGTAAATCAAAGGCAAGAGGCAGAACACAACCTGACTAGGACAAGACTAATACCCACACCAAATGGTGACTGCCCAAGCTGTTAGGTGCCCTTTCCAGTTCTGTCATTATATGTTCATGAGTGTCTAGCGCGGTAGGTACCTGTCCCATATGCAGCTGGGTTTGCAATTCATGAGTTATCGTTTTTTTTAGCGTTGATCTGTCCATAGTGCTTTGGGGACTAAGCTTTTTTCAGAAGTAAATTGATGATTTTTTTTTTTTTTTTGGCATTTTGTGATCTTTGATGGAGGTTTGTTGTTTGGGAGAGTTGTCATATCAGAACAATGTCTTGCACCATGTTGGTCAAGGTTCTCTCTCTTCTCATATCTGTTATTTTTTTCCCTTGCCTCCAAAGGTGGAAAGAAGGTTTAGAACAAGGTGATACCATGGTTCCGGGAAGCCTATGGCTCCCATAGTGGGTACGGATCTATTGTTGCAAAAATCAAGCTCTGTGCGAGGTGCTTCAAAGTGAAACATAAGCTTGGAAGGCCTCAATGGCCTTTGATTACCTCTCCAATGCTTAAGTCATACTATCGTACTAGGTAAATCCCTGCATCATGTTCGGTGTTATTTGTAATACTATTTTTATCATTTTTTCCTTTTAGCGAATTTAGATAACAATAATTTTGATATCTATAGCGTTAGTAAAACTCATCTGGTACCATAAATGACAATTTTTAAATGCAGAGAATTTTCAATTAAATCCATTGAAAAAGTCTAGTAATTTGTTAATTGATCTTCCTGAAGTGGAGAAAGGGGAGAAGGGAGAGAATGAGGGAGCATGACAAATTAACACATGCAGACGTTAGAAGACAAAAATGTCACATGCCTTAAGGTTGAACAATGGGTGAATGCTTCAACTTTCCATATATCTTATTCTATGTATAACAATGTAGATCTAGAATCTAGGGAAAGCACACCTTTCTTTAAAACTGGATGCTAGTATTTATAATGGTTTGGATGCTAGCTTTTCTTGGAGAGCATGCATGTCCTTGAACTAAGTGTCACATATCTGATTATAATAGGAGGCTTTTTTTACCATCAACAGTTTGGATTTTCAATATGATATATTTGGTCACTGAGAAAGTGAAGGAAAAATTCACTTATTTCCTGGAAATTGAGAAACAAAAGAGAAAGAAAGGAAGAAATAAATAAATGAGGAAAGTGATTGAAATCTTGCCATTTATTCAGTTTATTATAAAGGACTTGATTGAGCTAAAAGTATTAGGTTTATATCTTCCTTTTCTTTTCATCGCCTCTGGTTTCTTGGCAACCAATCAAGACATAGAAAACTTCTAAACTATCAGGTATGTCACTTTGCAGGGGAATTTGGTGGATGGAAGGGAGATAGCAGTGAAGAAGTTGGCTCGTGGCTCAAATCAAGGGAAGTCAGAGTTCTTGAATGAGGCCAAGTTACTGGCACGTGTGCAGCACCGCAATGTGGTAACTTTGTTGGGGTACTGTGCCCACGGCGATGAGAAGCTGCTAGTTTATGAGTATGTTCATAATGAGAGCCTTGACAAGATTCTGTTTAGTAAGTTCTGTTTTTATTCCTCTGTTTTTGCTGTTCTGACATCCATCTATGAGAATTTATGGTAAAGAAACTGAAAATTAAACTGGAGTTTGTATAAGCTTGACATATGGAAAAGTTGAATAACCAAGTAATTTAACTGAAAATTATCTTTCATTGTTAGAAACACGTGGGGGTACAGTTGTAATATTGTTAAATTCTTATGTAAGTTTAATTTAGAGATTTTAGAACCTGATACACTTACTGCATGCTTGGTACATAGGAATGGAACGGAATCAAGAGGGAATGGTATCGAATTTATCACTTGATTTGTTCATGCTCTCCATTCACATTTTCATTCCATTCCTTCCTTACCCCATTACATTTCTCAAAACAAAATGACGTTAGAGTTCGTAACAAAATTTTAGAAAAAAAACTTTTATGTTAAGCATCTTCTTTGAGACCACTTGTGGTTGGTCACGGATTTGAGTCTAAGGAAACAGCCTCTCTGCATAAAAAAGCAGGGATAAGGCTGCATACACTACAATGACCCTTCCACTATCCTGGCAAAGCGGGGAGCCTTGTGGCCCTGGGATGCCTTTTTTTTTTTTCTTTTTAATCTCCAAAGATCTTAACATTTCAATGCAATGACCAAGTGTCCAATGATACTTTAGAGACTACAAAAATAACAGCTATTAAGGGAACCCAGAGCTATATCACAAATTGCTGGATTCTATACTTTATCATAATTTCCCTCTTTCTATCAGTTGCTTCATTATATTCTTTCCTACTTGTTGGTAGTATATTTTTAAATAAATTCTGCATCCATAGTCATAACAAAATTCCCTCCATAAATATGTATTGTTTAAACCAAAGAGAAGTACTTTCAAAAGTTGGATTGAATGACAATCATGGAACACCCGTGGACAAGTCAGTGGTAAAACTGACTTTAACCTTGGCCAGAAGAAGTAATGCATATGCTATCATGAAGATGCAGTAGCATTATATAGCATCGAAATAAGCTGTTGGCCTTTATAGGGGCTATTAACAATCTCCCTATGGACTCTATCTTGCATGCAAGTACACAATGCCCGTGCTTGACAACCCATCCTACTTATGTGCCTACATTTTCACTATGGAGCCTCTTAGGCCACGGGCCACCCATAGCATGTATAAGCTGTCGCGGCATCCCGGGAGCGCGTGTGCCCCGAGCGGCGAAATTAAAAATTATTTTTATTTTTAAGGAAAAACATGGAATATCGGAATCGCCACTAACCTTATAGTGTGGTTAGAATACGTGATTACTACCCCGTTAGGGGTAGAATCGGTCTACATTACCAGAGTTGGGGCCGGGAGTTCGGTTACGCGAGGGGAAGGTACGAGCACCCCCTACGCGCCCGTTCTTACGAACGGTACCTAATTAATTTGAAATTATCCCTAAGTTAATCTAATAATTCTTTAAATTATTCCTTTTTATTATTTATAAATACATGTAAAATGAATAAATAAATAAATATATACATATATTCCTTCAGAGCTTAAGGTACGTGAAGCCCGAAGGCTCATACCCCCGCAATAAAATCATAGGGATATACCCACACAAAAATACTTACTAAAATAATACCAAAATATTATAAAAATAGATATCTCAATACAAAATATAAACATAGGATATAGTTGAGAATTCCATAAATATGTGAAAGTAATATCCCTAACATATTATAATGATAATATATTACCTGCAATAATAATACTACTATAATAATAACACGTATATATCTCATAATATTAATAACACATAAATACCAATATGATATTATAATACCACTTTAATATATATATATATATATATATATATATATATACATCATAACATGTAAATATTAATACTATACCATAATAATACTACTAGACTAATTATACATATATGTCATAATTTCACTAACTATACAATTTGATAATAACATATCTTAACAAATAAAAACCCTAACTATAAATAATCAAAATTTTAACACAACTCTAATAAAACCCTGTTAATATTGACAATAAAGGAAACATGACAATAAATCAAACCCTAAAAGTTAAATATAAACAAACATGGAAACAAATAAGACGAAATTATGGCATTTATACAAATCCAAAAATAAATATACAATGATATGGAAATAATCAAACCCTAAAAAATTCAACATGCAATAAAATGGAAATAAATCAAAAATCCTAAAAAATATGTACTAATAATTTGGAAACACAACAAACCCTAAAGTTAAAATGTGATAATAATATGGAAACACTCATAACCCTAAAATTAATAAACGGTCTATATAGAGGCAATCAAAATCCTAAAAATATTAATAACATGCTAATTATAATAACGATGATAATAACAATAATAAACAATATGCTTGTATTTATACATAAACAATGTACTTAATACTACCAATAATGTACAAAAAATATAATATTTATACTAACACAATTCATCTAATAGTTATACTAATAAACTAACAATGATATAACCAATACTAGTATACAAACAAATATTAATAATAAAACACCAATAAGAATACTGATATCAATAGTAATATACAAACTATGTAATACTAATACTAATATAATTAATATAATAATAATGCTAATAATAATAAACCAACTATATAATAACATTACTAATGCTAATACCTAAACAATATGGTAATAATACTAATACCATCAATATAATAACAACACAACTACAATCCATATAATAGCAATGGCAATAATAATATTCAAACCATACGATAATATTATTAATGATAATATACAAACAATATAATAACATTATTAATAATGATATACAAACAATATAATAATATAATATATAAATAATAATAATGTTACTGTCAAATATACTAATATGGTCAATATAGTGTATATATATATATATAACTAAGTATACCCAGTTGGTCGGAGAAAAAGATGACCGCCGATGGAGGCTGTGACGTGGTTGCAGAGAGGGCCTTCGGGTGGTGCAGATGGTGCTCGGATCTGCTGGTCTGCTGCCGGTGTGACGGAGACGGATCAGATGGCAGTGAAGAGGAGGGGGTTCTGCAGGAGGGTGGTCGGAAATCTGGAGATGCTGCAGGGCGGTGACGGCGATGGTGACGGTGACGATGACTGGTGCTGTTGAGCAGGGAAGATGCTGGAGGCGACAACCGGCGCAGGGTGAGGTTAACCGTCAGATTGAGGTGGCCGCCGCAGGGATGACTCGGCTGGAAGAAGCATGGAAGGGTGGCCGCTGCTGTGTCTTTGCCGGAGCTGTGGTGCTCTGTTCGGGATCGTGGTGACGACAGAAACGCGGGGGGTGGCTATCGGAGTTGATGAAGAGGAAAGGAGAGTTGCTGCCAGTTGGAGTTGGCAGCGTCGGCGAAGGAGGTCGCCAGAATTGAGGTGGACGAACGGCCTTCGTCTGTTGGTGAGGATGGCTGGGGCTAGTGAACTGGAGAAGGTGAATCTGTCGTGTGCCCACTCTGCAGGATGCTCACGGCTCCTTTGGATGGTGTGGTTCTCGGGTGTTTGCAGCGGCCATGGGTCGGTGGAGAGGTCTGTCCGGGAAGAAGAAGTAGAGAAAAAAAATTTCTCCTCCTCGCTCATGCCTGTGTAGCGCCTCCGCCCCCTGCTTATATAAAAAATTTGGAAACCCTAAACCCTTCTTTGATTTTATTTCCTTTTTCTTTTTTATTATTTTTTTTTTAAATTCTTTTTATACTTATGGTAATAATAGATCTAGTAGTAATGACAATAATAATAATAATAATAATAATAAGAATAATAAAAATAATAATATATCAAAAACAATAAAATAAATGAAAAATAAAAATAATTATAGTAAAATTAAAATAAAAGTACTAGTAATGATAATAAAAATAATAATAATAATGATAATAAATATACTAATAATATAGGAAAATAATAATAATAATAATAATAAAATAAAGTATCAATTTTGAAGAAAATAATAATAATAATAATAAATAATAAATAATACAATAAAATAAATGAAGAATACAAGTAATTATAGTGAAGTAAAAATAAAATAAACGTACTAGTAATAATAAATAAGAATGAAAAATAATAATAATGATAATAGATATGCTAGTAATATAGGAAAATAATAAAATATAATAATAATAATCAAGTATTAATTTTGAAGAAAATAATAATAATAATAATAAGGTAATAGTAAAAATAATAGTGGCAATAGTAATAATCCAAAATAATTATAGTAAATTAATAATAATAATAATAAATAATAATAATAATTATAAGAAAGTAATAATAATAATAATAAAATAATAACAAAAAGGGAACCCCTTGGTCTATTTGGTTAGGGCAAAAATAGGGTGTCTACATAAGCATGGGGCTTTTGGCTGCCATGTATAAGGAATTGATTCCTCCTCACTATCATCTTAAGCTTTTGTTGCAATGGTAGGCATCAAAGTGGGATTTTAGGTTCAAGTCCCCTTGGTGTCGCTAAGGGGGAGACTGTTAGCATTTATGGGTGTCTGTGATCTCCCTATGGATTCACTATTGTGTATGCAAGTATAGAGTATTGACGAAGCCCCTTAGGCCCACCTGCATCACATATAAGTGTGGCGCTTTGCATGTCCATTTTTAAGGAATTGGTTGCTCCCGACTATCACCTTGAGTTTTTTGTAGGTAGGCATTAGATCCTAACAAAATTAATAGGAAATAGAAAATGCGAAAAACAATAATAGAATATAATACACGAAAATTGTAGTGTGTTTGTAGTCATTATCTTCTCTTTTTCTTTTTCCTCCCATTTTATTTTACTTTGCCACCATTTTGGGGGGTTTGTCACTTATGATGAAGTACAAAGTATTTGGCATCATTTTTGTTTACTATTTTCTATTTTGGTTGTTGTATAATGAAGAAAGAGTTTATGGCATGTTTAGGCTTGTTTTTTATTTTTGTTCTTAGATTTTCACGAAAATTGAAAACCAGAGTTTATGGTTTTCAGTTGCGTGGCAGCTTGCTACAATATTTTAATATCCAAAATTAACCTCTGTGGACTAAATCATTCATTCTATACAAATCTTTTTAATGAAAATATAAAATAAAATGACAAAGTTAATTTGAAATGTAATCAAGATAAAAATGTCCATATAATTTGTCAAGTTTTTTTTAAAAAAAATAATAGGTCATTCAAGAAATCATTTTTACCATTTTTCAACTATAACATACAAAGGATTGTTCTTGGAGCACTAAACGATGAGTTTATAAACACAATAATTATAATTAATTTCTATTTTTTGTTATTGTATTTTTTAATTATATTCTTTGGCATTTTTATTATTTTAAATAATTTTTTAATTTTATTTGATTCAAAGAAAAAAAATAAAATAAAAAGAGTTCAATTAGATTTTTAACTTGTTTTAGTTTTGGAATATTAACAGAGCAAGTTGTTAGTTTTCACTTTTAAGTTTTTGTTTTTGGTTTTGATTTTTTTTCCATTTTTTTTAAACGGTCATATCAAATGGTCCCTTTGTAATTTAACCCCTTAAGAATAATAAAAGAAGGGATAGTGGATAACAGTTATTCATCATTGCATCTTTTATATTAGTACACAATAAAATCATAAGCATTCAGTGAGACTAATTTGTATGCTGCACCTACAAGATTTTGGAATTTGTGAATAGGGCAATGTTGTCCTCCAACGTAGAGGGGCAGAAAGAAGGTCCTCTTCACCCAAATCATTTAACATGTGCCCACTATGGTCAATCCAGAGGGCCATGGCAGTGCAGAGTCCCCTTCCCCAAAATCATTTAGCATGTGTCCACTGGTCAATCCAGAGGGCCATGGCACTGCCACACCAAGTTGTTTTACTTCACTTTTTGATGTTATCACCTTGATGTCATGATACAACTGGGCTTATTGGACCGACCATAATTTATATACATGAAATGATTAGAGACAGACTAATAGGGTGATGAAGCATAAAACTATTGTAATTTTTATTACATTCTTGTCATCAATGACAGTAACAATAATGTTTGATTGTTTGGTGCGACCCTCAACTGCAGTGAATGGAAAGTTGATGGCGGAAGTTCATCTTCCATATATCACCTCGTGACAGCCATAGTAGACAAATATATCTATATTTTTAATATCTAATTTACTATTTTTTTTTTTGCTTTTGCTATTTTTGTTGGAATAGCCGGCGATTGGTAATATTTGACCTTGAGTCCTATAGTCCATATAGCCACGGGCATGACAATTTCTCAATCACAATTGTGGCAGTTCAGAGCCACAGAAAGGACCACTATCTTCAATGTCACTAACCACTGATTTGAAATTAATATGGTCAATAGTATACATTTATTATCCTTTTTAGGTTTGAATAGAACACATTGACATGGCTGATGATGGTGATAGTGACTCTGATGATCTATGTACAGAATCAGATAGAAAGGGGGAGCTTGATTGGAAGAGGAGGCATGAAATTATGACAGGCATTGCTAGAGGCCTTCTTTACCTTCATGAAGACTCTCATAATTGTATTATCCACCGGGACATCAAAGCTAGCAACATCTTACTTGATGATAAGTGGGTCCCCAAGATTGCAGATTTTGGAATGGCTCGCCTATTCCCCGAAGATCATACGCATGTTAATACCCGTGTAGCTGGTACCAAGTATGTCGTCAACTATCCTATTCTTTCATGATTTCTTTCAATGTGGGATTATGATATTGAATTGAACTGTGTTATGTTATTTGCTCTAATTGCAGAATCTCTAATTGTAATTTTTGCTTATTCTTTGAACAGTGGGTACATGGCTCCTGAGTATGTTGTACATGGTCATCTATCTGTTAAGGCAGATATCTTCAGCTTTGGGGTTGTGGTTCTGGAGCTGATCAGTGGCCAAAAGAACTCAACGTTTAACCTTGATCTCGATTCTCGGAATTTACTTGATTGGGTAAGACCAAGATCTTTTTAGCTTCATCAAATTGCATGGTATTTTATATGTGAACTTGTGAGCTGGATGAGAATCATCTAATGGGGCTGAAGTCACACTTTGGTTGGTAGGCCATGCATGTTATGACCATATGATATCAGATGTACATAGGTTCTGAGCCCCCAACCTTGAACCAGATTTTTTTTTTTAATTGGAAAGGTGCCTCCTGTATAAATCCAAAGAGTTGAGATTTATCTAAGAACCTACTCACCTAAAAGTTTAAGCCTGTTAACTAAGGCCAATGAGTGGTTTTTAATTATCTCCAATACGCTCCTGCAAACAGGTGTCCATTGGGCTTGAAGAGTGGAGAAAGCACAGCCTATCGCATCTTTTGTTAAGATTTTTAATATTAATTAGAAAAATGGGGTCGGTGAGGATAGAACTATAAACTTCTTGTTTAAGGCGGCTTTGATACCATGTCAAAGAACCAATTTATATAATAGCTTGTGCTGTTAAGTTGAGGTCTGAAGAATAGGAATAGATTCACATAAAAGCTTAAGCTGTTAGATGAGGCCCCATGAATTTTTTTCTTCTGTAACAAGACTTGATCACGGACACTATAACTAGCATGAGGCCCACATTGACAAACAATGACTGATTCTTAGGTCCACATAAAATGATTCATTTGGCCATGCATTTCAAATATTCTGGGTTCAATTTTTTATGGTGTGGGCTAGGAGCATAACCAAGTGACAGATTTGGGTTTAAATCCCAGGTTTGACTCACTAAATACTGGTTCTTTGGAGTCTATGAATTTGCAATGAAATTGGGAATACTTTATTCAAGCAAACTTTGCTAATGAATCTGTCGCTTTCTCTAAACCCATGGAGTCATCGATCTTACAGATTCTGCTGTTGTTGCATAAGCACCTCCTCAACTACCCGCTGCAATTTTTCTTTGGATCAAATTGTTAATGCAGGCATTTAAGCTTTACAAAAAGGGCAAGAGCTTGGAGATTATGGACCCCTCTTTGGCATCCTCAGCCATCCCAGAGCAAGTAGCAAAGTGTGTACAGATTGGCTTGCTATGCACCCAGGGTGATCCAAACCTACGTCCGAAGAGCATGCGCCAAGTGGTGGTGATGCTGTCGAAGAAGCATGGCAACCTGGACGAGCCAACCAGACCTGGTCACCCCGGTTCTAGGTACCGAAGAACTCGCAAGCCCGGAGCTTCATTACCCTCCAACACCACCGGGAATTCTAGCGATTCTTCTTCCAATACTTTGGGATCTACCACCAACACAAACACAGCCACTGCAACATCATCAGCTTATAGTAGATCAGATCCTTACGGGAAACGCCCCATGCAGGAGTAGGATTATAGTTAGGGAAGTTTTTCCTTGATTCTTTGTGTATAAAATATATGTATAGGTGGCTATTATTGGTGTATAAATATTTAAAATATTAGAGGAATGAGTCAACTTTTAGTTCATGCATGATTCTGCCACAGTTTAACAACTGCATGTATGTGATTAAAAAGCATTGATTGAAAAACATTTAGCGCGCCCAGCGTTTTTGCTTTGGGCCTGCATTGGTGGGTAAAGCCGCCGACTCCATTGATCTCGCCTCTTCTCTGAAGTTCGTTTGCAATTTTTGGTCTAGTTTTATTTATTTATGGATTTATTTTATCAATTAAAAGTCTACACCAATTTGAGCAACACAATGAAAGGTGGTCACAATTTTTCTCATTTCAGAACTTCAACATCAGTTATATTTGATTTACGGAACAGTTATTGCTCGAAATTCATTGAAAGTGTAAAGTTTAAAAATAGACATAAAAGTTATTCATTATATGTATATATATATATATATATATATATATATATATATATATATTAAGGCAGGCGTCTTACCTGACAGATTTTTAATTATCTTTGTGCTAATTGATCCTTATAATTTTACATATTTATTGTTTCTCATTCTAATGTGCTAAATATTTGGTAAGAGAACTATGAGGATCCTTTTTCATATTCTCCTTCTTAATGTCTTTAATTGTGTGGTGATGGTTATTTCATTGTGAAATCAAGGAGAATATGGAGAAGAAGAGGAGTTCTCTCTCTCTCTCTCTCTCTCTCTCTCTGTATTGAATAATTAAATATTAAAAAATTATATGGATCTCCTTTAATATTAAATTTCCAAAAAAAATTATACTGCTTGCATAATTAGTCAAGAGTGACTTAAAATTGTGTCATCTCTCCACAAATTTGAAAAATCATTAGTTGGATGATTTTATACCCACCCATTGTTATGTTATTTCATGTGTAATGAAAAAAAAGGAAAAATAATTTATTTTCAAAAATTTTAATTGACTTCTTGATGGTAAACTTTAGATGGGGTGACACTCAATTTTGTCCGAGTCAATTTGTTGAAATCAAGATAGTTCTTAATTAGTTGAGAAAATAATTGGCGAAAAGTAAATTAAAAGCAATTTATTAAGGGTTACTTAACTTTTCTTAGCCTTTAATAAAGCTTCTTTGGATTCAAACTAATTTTGAACTTCAATTTCATGTTTTAGGAGTTGATTTACACTTTAATTCAATTCTAGTACATATGTCATACGTGTATTGTGTAAAATACTTTTATAATTTTTAATAAATGTTAGATATATTTTGAAATTGAACTAGTAATATATTGTCATAATTTAGTTCAAAAATATAAAAATATGAGTATTCAAAATTACTTATAAAAATTAATATTTTCTAAAAAAATTATAAAATATAAGCATTGGCACGAGATATTGTAATGACATTATGTAGATATAGGAACATTAAAATTTTTTAGAAAACATAAGATATGATATAACATGAATATTCTAATTAAAATTATGAGAAATATTGATTTAATAATTAAATAATATTATAGATAAAAATTTAATAAATGGATTTTTATTAATTTTTATTTTATTGAAATTTCAATATATGGCTTCTTCCTATTAAAATTTTAATTGACTTTATTACAATTTTTAAAATTGTTTTGCTACATAAAATCTTAATTATTATTATTTTTTACTTAACAATCAATTAATGAAGTTTTTTTTTTAAAGTTAAAAAAATTTAAAATTTATTATTAAGAGGTACTGAAAATCAATGTGTAGTCCTAAGAGGAGGAGTGAATTGGGTTATTAAAATTTTCTTTTAATTTTTTTAAAGATTTTTAACCTCTTGTTGATTTAACTATCATACAGCAAAATGTTTACTTGTTTAGCAAAAGCTTATTTACTTGTTCAATCCACAAACCAACAAGTAAAGTATTCAACACAATACAAGTAAATAAAACTTAAACAATCAACCAACAATTCAACAATCAAAGTGTTCAATTCACAAATACCCAATCAAGATAGTTTTTTAACAATTTTTAGCTTTTCAAGAATTCAAGATATTTTCTTGTTTGTAGCCCTGTGAATATATATAAGTTTCATTCAAACCCTTTAGAGAATGAAATTTATTTCTTCAATGCTAACCACAACTCAAATTCCTAACAACTCAGAATTTAAATAAACTCTTATTTAATTTATCTTTGGGTGTTAACCAATCAACGTACTCCCTTTGAGGTTTCCGCAAAGTATTGATCGACTAAGGTACTCCCTTTCGGTTTCCACAATCCCAAATCAAAATTAAACTTAAGTTTACCTAATTTCCAAATTACATAGTATATATGATTAAGAAATTAATTCATTCACGCAGTTTATATATACTGAAAATAAAGAAAGTAAGGGAAAGAGAGTGAGACCGGGTGAGCACCACAGGTATTTTTCGGGGTCCCTGTTGGCATAGTTCAAGAAACCAGGTAAGGGGAAACTATATATTAAATCAGGTTTTATGAAATAAAAGTTATTGAATTATGTTATACTTATGTATATGTTTTGGTATGAGTTTAAAAATACAAACCATTTAAATTATGTTTTCTGAGTTTATGGTTGTTTATTAGATACGCATATGCGAAAATGAACTGGTGAAAGTGGAAGATATTTTCGGATAATTATGTAAGATACGAAAAACATATTTTTCAGTATACAAATGTTATGCGTAGGTTGGCTTATTTTACAATAATCGTATGAATTTTATTACTAAATTGTGTAGCATGAGTAAATGTAAATTCTGTGCAAATATATGTTAAATGTATGATATGCAAGTTAAGTAAGTAAAGCAATAAAAATGAAATATGATATAAACCACGCTGCTTGTGTATGTTAATGCAACCATGTAAATGTATGACAGTTGAAAATCGTGTTAGCAGATTCTAGCGCATTTCTATGTGAACTAACTGATGACAGTTAAAAGGAACTATGTTAGCAAATTTTAGTGCATTTCTATGTGAACTAACTAATGATGGCTAAAGAGTAGCTGTAGTACAAATGAATGAAATGAAATGATAATGGAATGAAATGTGAAATGTGAAATGTGAAATGTGAACAATGTAAATGGGAAAGAGCCACTTAAAGTGAAATGTAATGCAATGTTGAAACTATGAACATGAACATATGTAAATGGTTGAATAATGACAGAAAGAATAATGTATTTATGCTAATAAAATATGTTACAACTGGGGCGGGGCATACTCTTCGTCCAACGACTTGCTGAGAAAGGCGAGTGCACTAGTAGTATCAGATGTAGCAGTAGGCTGCATAACGCACTAGGACAGAGGAAATCTACTTATATGAGTGGGTAGATTTCCCTATCCTTGGGGCCTTCGCTGATAAACCTTTGTTTAAACTGTGTGAGTATGAGATCAATCTAATACTAGAGGGCTTACTGAGTAAGGTGAATGCCCTAATATGTTTCAGGAGTGAGCTTCAGGTTGTCAAATGTATCAAAGCAGAGGGGTGCTACTTGTATGGGCGGGTAATCACCCCTATCCTTAGGTAATATCGTGGGTTAAATCTTTTACATGTGATTGATTAGGTTCAGAGAATGATTTCAGAAATTATATTAATGATTTTCAAATGTTAAATATTATGCTGTTATATAAACTCATGTTAGCCACATACTGTTTTAATATATTGTTTCTTCCCTTACTGAGATGTGTCTCACCCAAATATGAATTCATCTTTTTCAAGATCTCCTTGAGATCGAGCTTAGAGAGCTCGATGTTTTATAGTATTTATGGGAGATATAAGAAAAGGGTATAAACACGTTAATGATGTTTTTGGGAATGTAAATATTTTATGTTTTATATCTTATGTTTTAAGGTTGATAAGAAAGGAATGGTTATGAATACTGGATGTTTTTGGGGATATGTATATATGTTGAATACAGGTGGATGATTAATTTAGGAATAGTAAACTTTGGTATCATATTTGTGGAGATTATATTTATGTTTTTTCTTGCGTACATGATATTAGTATGTGAATTATTAGGTAAATGAATGGATTAGTAACACCTTGGGCCCATGTAGAGGGTCGGGGTGTTACAGATGGTATCAGAGCAATGTCTAACCAGAAGTGTGATTAATTTCACATCGCCTGGATATGGAAATATTAGAGTATTAGGTTAGGGATGATTTATACCAGAATATAGGATTAAGTTGCGATAAGGATATGAATGGGTAGATTAAAATACTGTTATGAATTATGAGTTGTGTTTCATAAACTTGGGGGCAGAAATCCCTTAATGGTCTTCTGTGTTTTTCTAAAAAAGTAACTAGCTTCAGAAAATCATGGAAAATCCATCGATGGTGATGTTTCCGAGCAAAGAAATAAGAACTTGGGATTTGAACTCAAAGGTTATGTTGGTTGAATGTGGGGAAAAAAAAAAAAAAAAAAAAAAACCCTTTGAAGGAGAATAATTTAGGTGATGTGATTAATTGGTTTGTGGTCAAGTTGGGTGTTTGATATTTAATTGGAGTATATGAAAATGTGTGGTATGAAGTTGGCTAGTTGATTTCAAAGGTTATGGTATCGTGGGAAACCAGAAAATAGCTCTAGGTAAAGGTAGATCAGCACGAGTGTACTCGTTAATCCTGACTGAGCTAGATAATGTCACAGGCGTAGGTATAATTTATGCTTAAGATAAATGATAGTTTTATTTAATGATGGATAATGTAGAAATTTATATAATGATATGTACTAGATTGTATGAGATAGTTAGTTGATAAATTTTAAAAATATGAAAAATCATCGGGTAGCGAATTTCGAGGACAAAATTCTTTTTAAGGAGGGAAGAATGTAACAACTTGGAAAAAAAATTAAAATTAATTATTAATTAATTAATTAAACATGATTAAATTAATTAATTAAGTAAACAAATAAAAAGGAATAGTATGAAAGGAAAAAATAATAATAAATAACTAAATATTAATTATTAATCAAATAATTAATTAAGCATTATTAAATTAAAGTAATTAAATAAATGGAATGATAGATATATATAAGTATACAAATATATATGATAAGTAATATTTAAATATGTATATATATATATATATATATATATATATATATATGGTTTATTAAAGCTTCTTCAAGAAGCTATTAGAATCCAATTTGAAATTGAATTTTCACTTCTGCAAATCCTGCGCCAGTGCTCACTCTTGCCTCTCCTGCTCACGAACACTCCTTCGTTTTTTCTCCTCTCTCATTAATTTTTTGATTGATATTTGGCCAATCGAGAAAAGGAAGGTACCGTTAGGTTCCTAACTCTGCTACCGACATTTCTACTGGAGCGGATTTATCGTGGGAGTGACATAGACACTACTCATGGGGAAAGGTACATTTCCTCTAAATCCTTAATTTTTCCTTAAATCTGCCTTTAAATCGATGATCAGACACCACTACGTGGTCCTAGTCGCGATCGTCGTCATTTTGGCCTGATTAAATTTCTAATTTGGGTTTTTTAGGTCCCACTCCAAAGCGAGAGTGGATTTGAAAAATTAGGTAAATTGGTTATATTTGAGGGTATAATTATTTATGTAGAATTTATGAATCTAGGAAATGTTAAAATAGTATTTTATTTAGGGTTGATTTAAATTAGGATTTTTGATTCAGGGTTCAGGTGAGCGCAGCAGGTATTTTTCGGGGTTCTCGTTGGCGTAGTTCAAGAAACAAGGTAAGAGGAAACTATATATTAAATCAATTTTTATGAAATAAAATATATTGAATTATGTTATACTTATGTATATGTTTTGGTATGAGTTTAAAAATACCAACAATTTAAATTATGTTTTCTGAGCTTAGGGCTGTTTATTAGATATGTATATGCAAAAATGAACTGGTAAAAGTGGAAGATATTCTCGGGATAATAATGTAAGATAAGAAAAGCATATTTTCAGTCTATGAATGTTATGCGTAGGTTGGCTTATTTTACAATAACTATATGAATTTTATTACTAAATTGTGTGGCATGAGTAAATGTAAGTTCTGTGCAAATATATGTTAAATGTATGAGATGTGGGCTAAGTAAGTAAAGTGTTAAGAATGAAATATGATATGAACCATGCTGCTTGTGTATGTTAATGCAATCATGTAAATTTATGACAGTTGAAAGCCGTGTTAGCATATTTTAGCGCATTTCTATGTGGACTAACTGATGACGGCTAAAGAGCAGCTGTAGTACGAATGAATGAAATGAAAATGGAATGAAATGATAATGGAATGAAATGTGAAATGTGAATGATGTAAATGGGAAAGAGTCACTTAAAGTGAAATGCAATGCAATGTTAAAGCTATGAACATGAACATATGTGAATGGTTCAATAATGATAGAAAAAATAATGTTTTATGATATTAGAAATATTTATGCTAATAGAATATGTTACAACTGGGGCGGGGCATACTCTTCGCCTGAGGACTTGCTGAAAAAGGCGAGTGCGCTAGTAGTATCAGATGTAGCAGTAGGCTGTGTTGGAATTGGTGTGATCCCAAGAGGGGGGGTGAATTGGGTTTTAAAAACTTTTTGGCTAATTTAAACAATTCGCCGATTCATTACAGTATCATATCCCATTCAACATGTATACGTGTATGTAAAGCGAGTTTAACAATAAAAGCAAACATACACATGTGCAGTATCTTATTTAAATCAAATGTGTGCATGAGAACAATTTCGACATTAAATAAACATTCATACACATGCTGAAATTAAAGTGTAGGAATTTAAATAAAATAGAAAGAGCGACACCAGATTTGTTATCGAGGTTCGGCCAAACCAGCCTACATCCCCGCCTTGGGCTTACCCCCAAGGATTCCACTATACCTGCTCACTTAACCGGACGGAGCAAAAGCCTTTTACATCCTCTCCTTACGGGGCGAGGAAAACCCCAGCTCAATTACTTGGCTGAGCCAAACTAGTCTCACTTGCGGGGCTGAGACTCCCCAGTTCAATTCCGGGCTGAACCGAACCGGTCTCACTTGCGGGGCTGAGACTCCCCAGTTCAATTCTGGGCTGAACCGAACCGGTCTCACTTGCGGGGCTAAGACTCCCCAGTTCAATTAACGGGCTGAACTGAACCGTTACAATAAAATCATTTTGTACATAAAATATGCTTCTAAAATACAAGCAGAGATGTACAACATTAAAATCTAATATGCATTCTCATATGATTTTGAAATGAAGCTCATGTAGAGTATGGGTTTTCTCTCAAAATATTTTTCAAGTAAAACTTGAGAGTTTGGAAAAGGATTGACCTTTATAAAATAGAAGGAGAAGCCTCTCAAGCAAGTATATATTAAATTGATATATGCTCAAGGCTCCCTCTTGTATAACCCAAAGAAATTCTCCAACAAATGTATGTCAAAATAAGAGTAGGAGAATATTAGGGTTTTCTTCAAAATGATTGTCCTCAGTAAAATTAATCCCAAGAAGGCATTCAAGCAAAATATATGAGTAAAAATATTAGCCCAAGCCTTCAAGACATTTTTCACAATAAATTTCTCCAAAAAAATATTTTTCCAATTAAAAGAATATGGGAGAAATTTAATCTTTGAAAAACATGAAAAATAGAAAGGCCTTCAAGCAAGCAATATACATATGAAGAATGTTATATGCCCAAGCCTCTTCAAATATAACCCCAAAAATATTTTCCCCAAAAATGGTTTTCAAAAGAAGAGAATGGGAGACATTTTAATCTTTGAAAATATATCACAAATGAAAGAAGAAGGCCATCAAACAATATATATGTATATGATATATGCTCAAGCCTCTTCACATAAAACCCCCAAGAATATTTTCTCCCAAAATGATTTTCAAATAAAAGGAGAGTAGGAGAAAAATAAGAATTTAAAGAACAAATGGGGTATAGAAGTGTGGGAGAATCAAAGAATGATAAACTAATTTAACAAAGGGATTCTCCAACATTTTCAAGTGTTTTGGGGTTGTATTTATAGGCAAAAACCCCTTGTGACCGTTATATAGCCGTTGGGAACTTAAAATATATTTTTATTTTGAAAACTAGCCGTTTTTCGGCCGTTGGGACACTTTCCCGAGAAGGTCGGTCGACCAGGCACAAGGTACGGTTGACCGAGGCTTGAAATGAATGAGTTTCGGTCGACCGTAGTGAAGGCTCGGTCGACCAGGCTCAAGGTACGGTCGACCGGGGCTGAAATCAACGAGTTTCGGTCGACCGTAGTGAAGGCTCGGTCGACCGGCCTCTACTTTTCTGCGCAGACACTATTCAGTGTTTTGGCTATAACTTTTTCCACACACCTCAAAATTGGATGTTCTTTACATCAATAGAAAGCTAAGAGAAATTTCCACAACTTTCCTGTTGGACATATTTTAGGATAATGACTTTTGGTTTGAGAAAAATGTCCATCAATGAGACGGAAGAAACATGAAGGTAGTTTTTCTCTTACGGACACGTTTCAGTGTTTTGGCCATAACGTTTTCTGTGTAACTCCAATTTGGATGGTCTTGGTATCAAACTCAAGCTATGGGAAAATACCACAATTTTCATGTTGAACATGGTTTGATATGAGATCCAATTGAGTGAGAAAATTTCTCATTTCTAACATTCGGTCGACTGGCCGGTTGACCGACCCCTTTGAAAAATATAGTTTTTGCCTTCTTTTAACTTTAAAACCATTTAAAAACCTTTGTATAAGTTAGCCATTTTATGAAAAGAGTTCTTCATATTATTTGGAGGTCCTATGGTCAATCTAAGGTCAGGTAGAGCTTCAATTTTAAATCATGTAAGATGCATGCACATTCAACCCTAATTACTATTACAACCCAGAAAATAAATAAAGTCTTCGTGTCTTCTGCTCCTCAATGCTCCATGGAATATGCCGATTGGTGTTCTTCTCAGTGCTCTTTACAACTTCCATTTTGCATTCATCACTTGTGCTTACAGAAATATAAACCTGTTCACACTCAGTTACACAAGTGGGATACTGTGGTTTGTCATTATCAAAACAAGGATCGGACTCAAAAAGTCAACAGGCTGTATAAGCACTAGGGCAGAAGGAACCTACTTGTATGGGCAGGTAGATTTCCCTATCCTTGGGGCCTTCGTTGATAAACCTTTGTTTGAACTGTGTGAGTATGAGATCAATCTAACACTAGAGGGCTTACTGAGTAAGGTGAGTGCCCTAATATGCTTCAGTAGTGACCTTCAAGTAGCCAAATGTATCAAAGTAGAGGGACGCTACTTGTATGGGCAGGTAATCACCCCTATCCTTGGGTAATCTTGTGGGTTAAATATTTTGCATGTGATTGATTAGGTTCAGAGAATGATTTCATAAATTATGTTAACGATTTTCAAATGTTAAATATTATATTATTATATAAACTCATGTTAGCCACACATTGTTTTAATATATTATTTCTTCCCTTATTGAGATGTGTCTCACTCGAATATGAATTCATCTTTTTCAGAATCTCCTCAAGATTGAGCTTAGAGAGCTCAAGGTTTTATAGCATTTCTAAGAGATATAATAAAAATGGTATAAACATTTTAATGATGTTTTTGGGAATGTAAATATTTTATGTTTTAAGGTTGATAAGAAATGAATGGTTGTGAATACTGGATGTTTTGGGGATATGTATATATGTTGAATACAGGTGGATGATTAATTTATTATGGTTGGTAGATAAGAATAGTAAACTCTAGTATTATATTTGTGGAGATTATATTTATATTTTTCGCTACGTACAGGATATTAGTATGTGAATAATCAGGTAAATGAATGGATTAGAGTCACCTCGGGCCCACGTAGAGGGTCGGGGCGTTACAACAAAGTACTTCAAAAATTTAAATATCAAGATGAAATAGAATTGAAACTCAAGTAAAGAGATCACCAAGGATTCTTTAGTGATTGAGAAAACTCAGTATTAGAACCGTAGGTTGATGAATCAGTAGCAATTTCAGAAGATATCTCCTAGATGGAGTGTGAGCAATAAAGAACTTTGAGAGAGAATGAGAGTTTGAATACAAGAATGTTGTGTGATTGCTTGGTGATTAATTTCTTGGGGTTAAAGGAGTATTTATAGATTTTTTAGGATTAGTTTCCCTATTTCCCAAGTTACTTGGAGTGTCCACCAAGTTTTTATAACGTTTATATTTGAAAAACTAATTTTTAGAATTTTTCCATTGAAGTTTAAAAATTAAAATCCCGTGGGGTTAGTCGGTTGGACAAGCGACTGGGTAGTTCATTTCACAGAATTAGTCAGCTGGATAGGCGACTGAGGCCTTTCTGTTTGCCAAAAATTAAATTTTGTAAAATGTCAATCGGCTAAGTCAACCACGTTCAAAATGGTCAGTCGGCTAGATAGACCAGGTTGTTAGTCGGCCGACTAATTCTAGTTCAAACTGTCAGTCGACTGAGCAGATTTATTCATTCTTGGTGTTTGTCAGTTGGCTGGCCAATCTTAGTGTGTTCTGGTCAGTCGGCTGACCAGTTCAATTTTTTTTCCAAATATTTTCATTTTTGATTTTTAAACTCTAGTTATTTGAAAGACTCAAATATAACTTTTCAAAATCATTTTCAAAGGTTTTTCAAGAACTGGTCTCTAAGTCTTTGTATCCTAAAGAGTTTCAAAAATATTTCAAAAGATATTTAAAATATGAAGCACTTAGATAAAGACTTCTTAGGACATTTAACATTCTAAGTGCTTGAGTCTGCATGCTTGTTTTTTGAGTTCTCTCTCTTTACTTTTCTTTGATTCTCTTGCTTTGTTTTTCTTTGGCTCTTTTGTCTTCAAGCTTTAAGCTTTTAGCACATCCTCTTTAACATCCACACTCTCATGATCTTCAAGCTTTAATAGATGTCTCCTTTGCACCCATGCTTTGACTCATCTTTGTGATCATTTTACTTTGTATTCTCATTCTTAAATCCTGAAATATCATCACTCAACCAAATATGTTAAGTTCCACTTATTTGTTAGCATCAAAACAAGACGTCAAGCCTTGTAAGGTCAACAGGTACTTTTAGATCTATAGTTTCATTTTTAAAATTTATCTTTTAGAAATTATATTATTATTTATCTAAATGATGTTGGACACTTCAAAATAATTTTACAAGACATAAGAAGAATTTACCTATTTTATTTTGGAATGTATATTTTATTTAACATTTATAATACCAATGCATTTATTTATTTTATTATTTGAATGAAATAAGATGGATATGCTAAACAGGTGTCTCCAACAAAAGCAACTCTCAACTAATAGTCACAAAATGCCCTTGCACAGAATAGAATGTTACAACAAATTGTTTAACCAAATGGAGCTTGTCAACAAAGTTGAGAACAAGTTTGACATCACATCCATCCTCATCGTTAAATGCCAGAATCACATCCAGAGGGCGCACGAGGAACTAATGCAAATGATTGAGCACATGTAGACATTCTCTCCTGCTTTCAAAAAGAAAGAAGAAGAGATACAACACCTTAAGGCTTAGTTGAATTCTCTTAAACAAAGCCAGTAACAACAACATATAAAGGCGAGAATAGATCCTCTATTTTTGCTATCCATTTTGGCATTCAACTCTCCTCAATCGACATATCAACTTGTATCGACGCAGGCATCCTTCAAAGGTAGCAACTCCTTTCCCCATCTGAAAAAGTGGCAACACACTCAAAGGCCAACTCAAACTAGAGGGTTGAATTAACAACAGCTACTACTGCTTAGAAGAAGGGTAAGAAAAAAGTTAGAGAATCAAGAATCTCATATCATGAACCACATAGTGGAGTTTTGGAGAAAGAAAACTCTATTTCCAAACTAATAATAGAAATGGTTGATCCCTTGTAGCAGTATCTCCAAGAAGCACCAAAGAAGACACTCCATGATCAACACTTCCTATTATAACAGATAGTGATTCATCTCAATGTTCATCTAAAGAGAAGATGCATCCCCCCTAGAGCTGTAATGATGACCCAACTATCCGCTTATAGATTGAAGTATGACAATCCCATAGATGATGGGGGAATAGATGACAAAATTAATCTCTCAGAGAATACCTCATATGTTATTCTTATGCAAAGCCTAAGAAGTGCAAATGGTAATAGACCAACCATTTCATTAGAAGGAATTCCTCCAAAGCAATGGAGGAATAAGAAACTTGAACTCCTTGCTTGATGCACAATAAAGTTGATGAAATAAGGGATCACACTTAAGGAGGTCATAGGAAGGGTTGTTTCCAAATTTGTCAGAAGACTCAAAATTTGGTGGATAAATCTTGGAGATTACTTGTAGCTGCAGATATCACAAGTTTCAAATCTTGACATCTTTATATCCCTAATTATTGAACAATTTTGTGGTTCTTTGGAGGACCATGTTACCCAAGTCAAGGAAGAGTATATGATGATTAAATGATGCTCACTTAAAAGAAAAAGACCTTGAGAAGCATTATCATCTTATCTCTAAAAGATATTACACTCTTTGTGGACTAGATGATATTAACATCAATCAAGCTCACCTCAACAACCTTCCTGATCCACTAGGAGACAAAGTTAGGATAACCAGTAGGGAAATTTGACTATTATGTCAAATATGGAGAAAATAAAAGACATGATGATGATGATCTTTCCCAAGTTAACATGCTAAACCTTCAGGCTATGATGGTGACGTTCCATTATTAAAGTACGAAGATGTGAGGTCTAAAACAAACCATTCCTAGAAGAATAGAGAAACTAAGAGTCTCTTGTAAGAGTTCTTTTGCCTTCCCCTCTAGTCTTGTATTCAGTTTGTTTATTTAGTGAAATATATCTCAGTTTGTTTCTTGATTTATTCTTCCATGTGTTTTTTACTCTATTCTTCTTTCTTCTACTCTTTATTATTATCGATCTTACACTAAGTGCACAATATAAACACTTGTTCTAACTTAGTGTACTTTATATTTTCTTATCTTCATATGTATTTAGCTTAGATAATCTTGATTATATATATGAGGTGCATTATGTCCCAGAAGATGGCCTTGTTTCTCAAACCAAAAATCCCCAAATCACAAACTATGTCTATGAATAGAGCAAGTATCCTTTAAATATCCTAAAGAAAATCACTGGCAAAACAGTCGCACTAAGAGTCATCAAAAAGGTTATCGAGACATCATCTTTTTGATTCTCACCAACTATTGGCAACTAAAGTAGAACAGTTTTTCACCTTGGAGTTCTCCCCAGATCTTCCATGAAAATATCTCAACTAGGGATAAACCTATATCAACATTGGTGTAATCAAACTATACCTTACCTTCCATGGGAAGAAAGGTCTTCCTGTTTGCTCTAGGATTGCACTCCTCGATTCAAAGTTTCATGGGGAATGGTTAACTTTACAAAAAGAATGTTTTGAAGTCTGTAGACCATTTGATGGTGAAGAGTAACCACTATAGAGTTAGAGATTTGTGGTGCTCCAACAATCTGGATTTGGACCTTGAGAGTAGTCCTCATATTTGAATAAGATAAGTGCATGAAGAAGTTATTGTAAGCATGCTCAAACTTGTAGAACTTTAAATCAAGGAATGCATTTCTAAAACAAATAGGAAGACCTTTCCTCCTATGGAAGGTAAGGTACATTTTGGCCGCACTAATGTGAGTATAGGTATATCCCTAGTTGAGAGTTTTAGGTCGAAGTCTTGACCTATTTAAAATAAAAATTTTATATGGATATTTATCTATTTTTTTTGAATTTAATTTATTAAAAATATTGTCTTACTTCTAAAAAATAATATTATTTTTGTTTACAAAATTATTTACACTATTTATACTTTCATACATGATATATATATATATATATATATATATATTAGCTAAATAGAGTTTTTATTTTAGGTTCAACGGTAATATTGTAAGAACCTGAATTGTGATATGTGGGTTTAAATAATTAAGGAGAAGGGTAAAATGGGAATTGGAGTAGGCTTCGTCGACGAAGTCAGATTTCGTCAATGAAGGCTTCGTTTTGCTCGTTGACGAAGTTCAAAGGCTCATCGACGAGGAGAAGTTGAGAGATTTTAGGAAACCGGTAATATCAGGATTCATCGACGAGTCCATCGTCTCGTTGACGAGCTATCTATATGACCTCGTCGACAAAGACACCATTTCATCGATGAGGACGGCTGAGTCAAAGGGCTATAAATATCATTTCTCTTTGCTTCCAAGTTAAGAAAACTAAATTCTCTCTCTCTCTCTCTAGAACTCATCCTACTCTCTCTCTGTCTCTAGATTTCTTCATCGTTTGTCATTGGAATCGATGATCTCACGTTACCACGAGGATCAGGGAAGGTTTCTTTACAAAACCTACGGATCAGAATCCCATTTCAGAGATTTTCGGGTTTCGGCTTAAAATCGAGGTAAGGCTCGGTTTTATTTTCTGATATAGTAGTTTGGTAGAGGACGGAGTTGTGAGTATCTTTTGTACTGTGATTTGTAGGTTTTGGAATTCGGTTCGCTGTTTAGGAGCCTTAGAGTTTGGGATTTACCATTTGGGGGAAAGGTAAGGGGAATTGTGTTTATATCGGTTATTTTTGAAATTAGACTCGGTAGAACTATGGTTCACAGTCCTGTGTGTGTTTTGGCTACTCATTTGGGGGGATCTAATGAGGAAAACTATGAGTTTTTCATGATTACAGTTTTGGGAAAAGGGGGCGACGGGTTGCATCCCTGGTTTTGTTGAAAACCAAATGTATATGTTGATTTATACTGTGTTATAGGGATGGTGGTGCCTTGACGTTTTTTTAAACTGTATGTGTTTGGAGAACCATGATTTTAGATTACCAAATAAGTGTGGTTTGTTTGGTTATATGAGCATGCATGTTTATGTTGTGTTTGGTTGAAATGCTAGTAGGAACGTGGTTCAGAATTTGTTCCAGGTACTGAGAGTGTTCGACTCTATATCCGAGGGCGTGAGCCTATCCTGGCTGATCATCGAAGGGTGTGGATCCACCAGTTAGCGCTAGTATGATGCCATGGGAGTCGAGAACTAACCATGTGCCAGTGGCGCCGTATTCGCGGGTTGGCTACGGGCCAATGCCATATGTCATGGGCCAGCTTTAGGCCGAAGGGTGTGACGACACTGGGATTGCCGATCATGTGTGCATGTGCGTGTATGCACTGTTGTGAAATTAGTATTGGAACTGCATTTAACTACATGTATATTGCATCATGATAACACTCAAATGCCACACACCGATATAACTTGCATTCTTCCTTACTAAGAGGTGTCTCACCCCTGCTGTACGTACATATTTTTTAGGTCCTTCGAGTAACCAGAACTAGCGTTCTTGTGTTGGGAGCGTAGTGGCTGGTGTATCGGGTAGCGCTTGGGTAAGTGCTAGGACTTGTGTTTTGTGGGTTGCCATTTTGAGATATGTTGGGCACCCGAATGTACGTTGTATGATAGAGCCTTGTTTTGCTCTTGTATAGACTCTAGTATGATACTGTATGTGTATAGAATGACCTTTTTCCGCAGCGTATATTTTGTTGTGTTTGGATGTGTATAGGGTGCCTGGGAACCCCACGGGGTCAGAAACTCATCCTTTGTACTGTATCTATGGATGGTATGTATGATACAGGGACATGCCAGATTACATATTCACCCCTAGGTCTCATTTCCTGGTTCGGGGCGTGATAGCTTAGTGTCAGAGCTAACCAGGTTACTAGGTCTTGTAGACTTGGTTAGGCTTAACTATGAGTACATACCAGAGTATAGGATGTTGGATGTGGGTAGAGTTGGTTGATGGTTGTTCTGTTACTAGATCAGGACTTGTCGGCGGTATTCCGTGTTTTAGTAAAAGTAGGGCAAACCATTGATGACTTTCGTGTTGGTGTGGTAGGACAAATTTGGACCTGGCAGGAAGTAGTTAACATAATTGGGGATAGATAATTGTGTTAACTGTACATCTATGCATGTTATAGGGATACTGATAGATTCCTATTGTGTTTCAGAATGGAGCCCAAGAATGGCTCTGAGGAGACCGCGAGTGATGAGTCTCCTTCTATGCCTCGAGGTTTGACGAGGCAGGTTTTGCTGGAGATCAGGCGGAGTGTGAGGAGACGTGATCGCTCTCCTATTACTGCAGGGTGCATTATTGAGAGGTTCACACGCATGCATCCTCCGATGTTCTCTGGGGGGTCTGACCCAACGATAGCAGAGGACTAGGTGGAAAAGACTGAGAGGGTCTTGGAGGTCTTGCACTGCACAGATAGGCAGTGAGTCCTTTATGCTACCTTCCAATTATCTGGGGAGGAGGGTCGGTGGTGGACTGCGGTGAGTCTGCTATGACGTGGAGCCATTTTAAGGAGGTGTTCTTTGACAGATACTTCCCGACATCAGTACGTGATGCGAAGGCGGATGAGTTTTTTTGCTTTGACTCAGGGGAGTATGACGGTACAGGGGTATGTGGCTCGATACATAGAGATATCCCTATTTGCGCCATGTTTGATCTCGAGCGAGTATGAGAAGACTTGAAGGTTCGAGAAGGGTTTAAAAAAGGATATCCGCAGACTAGTGGGTATGCTTCAGATCCGTGAGTTCTTGATGTTGGTGGATAAAGCCACGGTGATTGAGATCGGTATCCGAGAGGATGAGGTGGATCAAGAATTGAGGAAGAGGACAGTACCTTCTAGTTCTCCATTAGGATCTCGTCAGGGATCGTAGAAGAGGAGGAACAAGGGCTCAGGTTACCATCAGAATACCAAGCACCAGAGTTCTCAGGGGAGCTAGACTAGTGGACGTTGTACCAGATTCCACAAATGGCACGAGGGCGAGTGTCGATCATTTGGGGGTAACTGCTATAACTGTGGCCAGTCAGGCCACATGTTTCGCGATTGTCATGCACCAAAGCGGGATGTGTCTGCATCCAGTGTGAACAGAGGGAGCAATCAGATACCTCGGGGAATCGTTCAGGCGAATACGGCTCTGGCCATAGTATACTCTCTTACTCTAGCGAATGCTGAGTATGCGGGGAACGTAGTGACATGTACGTTATTATTGCTTTCAAATAAGGCTTTTGTTTTATTTGATTTGGGTGCAACCCATTCTTTTATATCTGTGAGTTTTGTTGGACGGTGTGGGGTTGAGACCCAAGTCATGAACGAGGTGTTATCTATTACTACACCATCTGGGAGTGTATCATTCTGTAGGAGGATGTTGGAAGACTGCCCAGTGGTAATCCAGGGGAAACTGCTACCAACAAATCTTGTGGTATACAACATTTCAGGGTTCAACGTCATTCTAAGGATGGATTGGTTGTTGTTCAGTTTTGCAGTGATTGATTGTTGTAGGAAGGTAGTAGTATTCAGACCTCTTGGGGAGCAGGAGTACAAGTTTATAGGATCATGTATGTGTTCGACACCACAGATTCTATCGGAATTATAGGCGAGGAGGCTACTCTTGGATGGATGTCAGGGATACCTAACTTGTGTGAAGGAACCACTGCGGGTTGAGTTGAGACTCGAGGATATTCGGGTAGTCAGCGAGTTCTCGGATGTGTTTCCCGATGATTTACCAAGTTTACCTCCGGATCGTGAGATGAAGTTTGCAATAGAATTGTTGCTTGGTAAGGTACTAATCTCTAAATCTCCGTACTGGATGGCTCTAGCACAACTTTGAGAGTTGAAGGAGCAGTTGTAGGAATTATTGGATAGGGGATTTAATCGACTTAGTGTTTCGCCCTGGGGAGCTCCAGTATTGTTTGTGAAGAAGAAAGGGTCGATGTGGATGTGCATTGATTACCGTGAGATTAATAAGGTAACTGTAAAAAATCACTATCCTTTACCTCGTATAGATGATCTCTTTGACTAGTTGTAGGGGACGCAGGTCATTTCAAAGATCGACTTACGGTCAGGATATCATCCGGTGAGGGTCAGATATGAGGATGTTGCGAAGATGGCTTCTGAACCAGATATGGCCACTACGAGTTCTTAGTCATGCCTTTTGGGTTGACGAATGCTCCAGAAGTATTTATGGATCTTATGAACAGGGTTTTCCATAAGTACCTGGACCAGTTCGTGGTGGTAATCATTGGCGATATTCTGGTATACTCAAGGAGTTTGGAAGAGCACGATAATCATCTAAGGTTAGTATTACAGATTCTGCAGGAGAAGAAGCTGTATGCTAAAATGAAGAAGTGTGACTTATGGGTGGATTAGGTGGCGTTCTTAGGCTATGTGGTGACTAGTGATGGTATCTCAGTTGATCCTAGTAAGATTGAAGTTGTGGTTGACTGGGCGAGGCCGAAGAATGTGCAGGAGGTTCAGAGTTTTCTAGGACTGGCAGGTTACTATCGTTGATTCATGGAGGGGTTCTCTAAATTGTCTAGGCCTCTAACTCGATTAACCAGGAAGGGAATGCAGTTTGAATGGACCAGTGATTGCGACCAGCACTTTTAGGAGTTGAAGCACCGGCTGGTTACTGCTCCGGTTTTGACTATTCCTTCGGGGGATGGCGGGTTTGTGATTTATAGTGACGCGTCTCTGAAAGGTTTGGGATATGTGCTTATGCAACAGGGTAAGGTAGTAGCGTATGCTTCTTGGAAACTGAAAGAATATGAGAAGAATTATCCTACGCATGATTTGGAGTTGGCTGCTATTGTATATGCACTGAAGATCTGGGACACTATTTGTATGGTGTGCAGTGTGAGATCTTCACTGACCACAAAAGCCTCAAGTACATTTTCACGTAGAAGGATCTGAATATGAGGCAGAGGTGGTGGCTATAGTTGATTAAAGACTACGATTGCATGATTAGTTATCACCCGGGGAAAGCTAATGTGGTAGATGATGCATTGAGTCAGAAGTCAGAGCAAGCGGTAGTATCCACAGTTGTAACTCAGCATCATATCAGACGGGATATGGAAAGCCTTGGCATAGAGTTGGTGGTTGGTGATCATCAGGCTTTCATAGCTAGCTTGGTGATCCAGCTGACTTTGTTTGAGCGTGTAAAGGCCGTGTAGGCTAGTGATGCGGAGTTGGTAGAGGTTAGGGAAAAGGTACAGCAGGGACTGACTATAGAGTTTAACATCTTTGAAGGAGGTGTATTGAGGTTTGGGACTAGGCTATGTGTTCTGAACGATGATGAAATTAGAAGGACGATTCTGGAGGAAGCACATCGTTCATTGTATACAGTACATCCTGGTAGCACAAAGATGTATTGGGACTTGCAAAAGACCTTCAAGTGGTTTGGCATGAAGAGGCAGATTGCTCAGTTCATGAGGCAGTGTTTGACGTGTCAGCAAGTGAAAGCTGAACATTAGAGGCCGGCAGGGCCGTTGCAGCCTTTGCCTATTCCAGTATGGAAATAGGAGTATATTTCCATGGACTTTGTTACCGGATTGCCGCCAGCGCTTCGCGGGAATAATGTTATTTGGGTAATCGTGGACAGGTTGACAAAATCTGCTCACTTTGTACCGATGAAGATTAGCTACCTTTTGAATAGGCTAGTGGACCTGTATGTGCATAAGATAGTGAGAATGCACAGAGTACCGGTGTCCATTGTGTCAGATTGAGACCCGATGTTTACTTCTCGATTCTGGACAAGCTTGCAGGAGGCATTAGGGACAAAACTTACTTTTAGTATAGCGTTCCACCCTCAGACTAATGGACAGTCGGAGAGGACGATACAAATCTTGGAAGATATGTTACGAGCTTGTGTGTTAGACTTTGGTGGTAGCTGGATACAGTTTATGCCACTAGTAAAGTTCACTTATAATAACAACTTTCAGACTAGTATCGGAATGACACCATTTGAGGCTTTGTATGGTCGAAGGTGTCGATCTCCTTTGTGTTGGGACGAGGTTGGCGAACGTCAGGTGTTAGGACCTGAACTTGTGCAGCAGGCATCTGAGAAGGTGGGTTTGATCCGAGAAAGGATTAAATCAGCTTAGAGTCGGCAAAAGAGTTACGCAGATGTTTGTCGTCGTGAGTTAGAGTTCGAGCTGGGGGGGGTAAGGTTTTTCTGCGTATCGCTTCGATGAAAGGGGTGATGAGATTTGGGAGGAAAGGCAAGCTGAGCCCGAGATACATCAGACCATTCGAGGTTCTTAAGTGAGTGGGTCCGGTAGCCTACAAGATTGCACTACCCCCAGCCCTCTCGAGGGTCCATGTGTTTCACATATCCATGTTGAGGAGTTACGTGTTGGATCCTTCACATGTTATCAATTATGATGATTCGGAAATTGGGGACACTTTAGCGTATGAGGAGATACCTGTTCAGGTTTTGGACCACAAAGTTCAGAAGCTTCGTACTAAAGAGATACCGTTAGTGAAGGTATTGTGGCAAAACCACAAGATTGAGGAAGCTTCTTGGGAACCGAAAATGGAAATACCCCAAAAGTATCCACAGTTGCTTTGAATACGTGTACATTATCCTACTTTGGGTTGGGATAGGTGGTTAGTCATCGGAAGTGTGCATATTGTGAACTCCTAAGAGAGTTTATGATGTAACCACGGTATTCCTCCACCATAAGTGAGGGTGTGTAAGTATGTGTATGATGGGACTATGTTGCAGTAGTCGCCAGTTTTTCTTTGAGTTGCGTGTATGTATTCAGTTGTATGTTTGAGTTTGTGAATGAGAGATGGCAAATTTCGAGGACGAAATTTTTGTAAGGAGGGGAGACTGTAAGAACCCAAATTGTGATATGTGGGTTTAAATAATTAAGGAGAAGGGTAAAATTGGGAATTGGAGCAGGCTTCATTGATGAAGTTAGATTTCATCGACGAAGGTTTTGTTCTGCTCGTTGACGAAGTTCAGAGGCTCATTGACGAGGAGAAGCTGAGTGATTTTGGGAAATCGATAATATTAGGATTCGTCGACGAATACATCGTCTCGTCGACAAGCTGTCTATATAACCTCTTCGACGAGGAAACCATTTCTTGGACGAGGACGGTCGAGTCAAATGGCTATAAATATCATTTCTCTTTGCTTCCAAGCTAAGAAAACTAAATTCTCTCTCTCTCTCTCTCTCTCTCTCTCTCTCTCTCTCTCTCTCTCTTTTTCTCTAGAACTCATCCTATTCTCTCTCTCTCTCTAGATTTCTTCGCCATTTTTCACTGGAATCGACGATCTGACGTTACCACGAGGATTAGGGAAGGATTCTCTACAAAACCTATGGATCAGAATCCCATTTCGGAGATTTTCGGGTTTCGTCTTAAAATCGAGGTAAGGCTCGATTTTCTTTTCTGATCTGGTAGTTTGGTAGAGGACGGAGTTGTGAGTATCTTTCGTACTGTGATTTGTAGGTTTTGGAACTCGGTTCGTTGTTTAGGAGCCTTAGAGTTTGAGATTTACCATTTGGGGGAAAGGTAAGGGGAATTGTGTTTATATCGGTTATTTTTGAAATCGGACTCCGTAGAACTGTGGTTCACGGTCCTGTGTGTGTTTTGGCTACTTATTTGGGGGGATCTAACGAGAAAAACTATGGGTTTTTCATGATTACAGTTTTGGGAAAAGGGGGTGACGGACTGCATCCCTGGTTTTGTTGAAAACAAAATGTATATGTTGATTTATACTGTGTTATAAGGATGACCGTGCCTTGACTTGTTTTTAAACGGTATGTGTTTGGAAAATTATGATTTTAGATTACCATATGGGTGTGGTTTGTTTGGTTATATGAGCATGCATGTTTATGTTGTGTTTGGTTGAAATGCTAGTAGGAACGTGGTTCCGAATTTGTTCAAGGTAATGAGAGTGTCCGACTCTATATCCGAGGGCATATGAAATCACTGGCTATAGGTTGGCAGAGTGTCCGGCTTTATATCCAAGGGTGTGAGCCTATCCCGGATGATCACCAAAGGGTGTGGATCCACCAGTTAGCGCCGGTACAATGCCATGGGAGTCAGTGACTAGCCGTGTGTCGGTGGCTCCATATTCGCGGGTTGGCTACAGGCCAATGCCGTATGTCGCGGGCCGGCTTCGGGCCAAGGGGTGTGATGACACCGGGATTTCTGATCATGTGTGCATGTGTGTGTATGCATTGTTGTGAAATTAGTACTGGAATTGCATTTAACTACGTGTATGTTGCATCATGATAACACTCAAATGCCACACACTGATATAACTTGCATTCTTCCTTACTGAGAGGTGTCTCACCCTTGCTGTACGTACATACTTTTTAGTTCCTTCGAGTAACCAAAATTAGTGTCCTTGTGTCGGGAGCATAGTGGTCGGTGTATTGCTGGTATCGTTTGGGTAAGTGCTAGGACTTGTGTTTTGTGGGTTGCCATTTTGAGACATGTTGGGCACCTGGATGTACGTTGTATGATAAAGCCTTGTTCTGCTTTTATATAGACTCTAGTACGGTACTGTATGTGTATAGAATGACCTTTTTTCCACTGCGTATATTTTGTTGTGTTTGGATGTGTATAGGGCACCTGGGAACCCCATGGGGTCAGACCCTCATCCTTTGTACTGTATCTGTGGATGGTATGTATGATACAGGGACATGTTAGATTACATTTTCACCCTTGGGTCCCATTTTCGGGTTCGGGGCGTGACAAATATACCTAAAATATATTTTATAAATATAATTTCAATGATGTTGCATGGGCCCACAAATTTGGTTGAATTGATTTTCTTTTAGGAATGTTGTGTATTACTTTTAAAATATAGGAACATTTTTTTCACTTATTGTTTTGCTTTATTCATATTTTTAAAAATATAATTTTATCTAAATTTGGTTTAATTTTCTCTCTCTCTCTCTCTCTCTCTACCAAACCTGTATGAAACCTGTGTGGCAATATTCACAGTCTCAGATTGTAATCTCCACAACTGCTTTCACTAGAGGCAACCATAAATTCCCCGAAAGATTCATTCTAGCGTGCACTAATTTATCTCTCTCCAAGATTGGGGTTCCATGGTTTTTTCTACTTAATTTTGTCATAAATCTATGCATTTGATTTCATTTCACTTCATCCATGGATTATTTCATCTTTTAGTTATGTATTTTATTTTTTTTTACGTTTCACCTCCTAAATGATAGATTATTTCAGAGACATTTGTTCTCTCAATGCATTTGATTATTGCATTTAGCTCGCTACAATCCCTATGTGGCTCGGCTACCTTAGCTTTGGTAGATTGATTATTAAAGCCTTTTTGGTAATGTTTTAGCTTGAGTGATTCTTCATAACTTATTTCATTGTTTTGTTCATGTTAGGAAATATAGTACAACTATATAAAAACTTAAATACAAATCAAACAAAAACACAAATATAAACACGATTCTCAATAAGTCTGAGGCACATATAGCTTACTCTCTTTAATGAGATTCAAGTTCTCTACAATTTTTTTGACTTAGCCCACAAATCGGTATAGCAGAACTTCACTTTGACTTGTCTCCCCTAGGACACAACAACCCGATTTAAATCATACAAATCAATCAAATTCTGCAAATAAAAGAGTCCTAGGCTCCATAAAGAACATCGTGAGGATTGGTGTTATCCCAAGAGGGGGGGTGAATTGGATAATTTAAAATTTTAGCTAACTATTTAGCCATTTTCCAAACAACATCAAGATTAAAATTAAAGAGTGTATAACAGTCACAACAATATAAATATAAACATACACGTGCAGAAAATTTAAAGAGAGTATGGATAGAGAGAACGATATTGAGATTTACAAGGTTCGACTATACTTGTAAGAACCTGAACCGTGATATATGGGTTAATTATGTAAAAGAAGGATAAAATGGTAAATTGAGCAGGGTTCGTCGACGAGGCTAGGGTTCGTCAACAAAGGTTGAAGGCTCCTTGTCGACGAAATTTAGAGACTCGTTGACGACGGAATGCTGAGAGGTTCAGAGGAATTGAAATATCCGGCTCATCGACGAGGCCACCGACTCGTCGACGAAGCTAATGGCTGATTACCGTGGGAGTAATCAGATGCCTCAGGGGAATTACCAAGCAACCACGACTCCGGCGAGAGCATATTCACTTACTCCAGAAGATGCGGAACATGCTGGGAACGTGGTAACAGGTACCATGTTATTGCTTTCGAATAGAGCTGTTATTTTATTTGATTCGGGGGCAACCTATTCGTTCATATCTGCTAGTTTTGTGAAGTTGTGTGAGGCGGAAACCTGTGTGATGAATGAGATGTTGTCTGTGACTACGCCGACTGGGAGTGTAATGATTTGTAGTAAGATGTTAGGAAACTGCCCAATTGTGATACAGGAGAGGTTGTTACCGGAAAATCTTGTAGTATACGACATGTTGGGTTTCGACGTCATACTGGGAATGGATTGGTTGTTCTCCAGCTATGCGGTGATTGATTGCTAGTAGTGTTCAGACCTCCTGCGAAGCAGGAGTATGAGTTTGTGGGATCGTGTGTGCGTCTAGTGCCACAGATCTTATCGGCATTACAGGTGAGGAGGTTACTCTTGGATGGTTGTCAGGGGTACCTAGCTTGCATGAAGGAACCGCCGTGGGATGAGTTGAGACTCGAGTATACTCAAGTAGTCAGCAAGTTTCTGGATGTGTTTCCAGAGGATTTACCCGGTTTACCTCCGGATTGTGAGGTGAATTTTGCTATAGAGTTTCTACCTGCTAAGGCACCGATCTCTAAAACTCCATACCGGATGGCTCCAGCAAAACTTTGAGAGTTGAAGGAGCAGTTGCAGGAACTACTGGACCAGGGTTTTATTCGACCTAGTGTTTCGCCCTGGGGAGCTCCAGTATTATTTGTGAAGAAGAAGGACGGGTCGATGCTTATGTGCATTGACTACCGTGAGATCAACAAAGTGACGGTGAAGAACCATTACCCTTTGCCTCGTATAGATGATCTCTTTGACCAGCTGCAGGGAACATGATTACGCGCCGAAACTGCGTAATTGGACGTTTAACCCGGGCTTTACCGTTTATATTTTTAATTAAATGACTAAATTTGTTCAATATTTTAATAAAATGCCAAAATCATCATTCTTGAACTTTATTGCACTATTTATGAGAATTTGGTAATTTTTTGTCGCAGGAAAATTCCCAGGAACTAAAACCAACACCTGTTCGTATTTCATGCATAACTTTTCTTTACAAGCTCCGATTGAGACGATTCAAATTTATGGAGAAAGAGGAAAGGATCATCTACAACTTTCGTGTTTTGAGTTTTGTAAGATATGGGCTCCAGAAGAACAGAATTTGCAACGAATAGAGAATTAAAAAAATGAAAAAAATCAAGTTGCCGGGTCAACCCTTTGCAAACGGGTCGGGTCATGGCTTCACGGATCCGGGTCTAGGGCTTTCCCCCCATAAATTCCCTTCTCTTCTCCCCTGTTTGACAGGCAGCCCGTGAGGGCTCTCCTCTCCTCTCCTCTCCTCTCCTCTCCTCCTCCTCTTCTTCTTCTTCTTCTTCTTCTTCTTCTTCTTCTTCTTCTTTAGTTTGCTTTGTTTTTTTTATCTTGCTCTCTTCTCTTCCCTTTACTTTCTCTCCCTCAAACTCTCCTCTCTTCCTGTGCTCTTCCTCTCCCTCTGGTTCTCATCCCAGCTCCTATGTACCAGCCTTTCCTCCTCAGCCCTCTACACAGCAGCCACCACAGTAGGACAACCGCAGCCTGCAGCAGAACGCATGTCTTTTCGAAGATCGACCTACGATTAGGGTATCATCAGGTGAGGGTTAGATCTGAGGATGTAGCAAAGACCGCTTTCTGAACCAGATACGGCCACTATGAATTCTTGGTTATGCCGTTTGGGTTAACCAATGCGCCGGCAGTATTCATGGATCTGATGAACAAGGTTTTCCATGAATACCTAGATCGATTTGTGGTGGTATTTATTGATGATATTCTGGTATACTCGAGGAGTACGAAAGAGCATGAAAACTAATTGAGGTTGGTGCTACAAATTTTACGAGAGAAGAAGTTGTATGCTAAACTGAAGAAGTGTGAATTCTGGTTGAATTAGGTCGCGTTCTTAGGCCATGTGGTGTCTGAGGGAGGTATCTCTATTGATCCTAGTAGATCGAAGCTGTGGTTGACTGGGCTAGACCGAAGAGTGTGCACGAGGTTCGAAGTTTTCTGGGATTGGCGGGTTACAATCGTCGGTTCGTGGAGGGATTCTCTAAATTTTCTGGACCTCTGACACGATTGACTTAGAAGGGGGTGAAGTTTGACTGGACTAGTGATTGCTGCTTTCTCGAGTTGAAGCACCGGCTGGTTATTGCTCTAGTATTAACCATTCCTTCGGGGGATGGGGGTTTTGTGATTTATAGCGATGCGTCTCTGAAAGGTTTGGGATGTGTGCTTATGCAATAGGATAAGGTGGTAACTTATGCTTCTCGGCAACTTAAGGAGTATGAGAAGAATTACCCTATGCATGACCTAGAGTTAGCTGCTGTTGTTTATGCCTTGAAGATCTGGCGACACTACCTGTACGGTGTTCAGTGTGAGATTTTCACTGATCACAAAAGCCTCAGGTACTTTTTCACGTAGAAGGAGCTGAATATGAGGCAAAGGCGGTGGCTAGAGTTGATTAAGGACTACGATTGCACGATCGGTTATCACCCGGGAAAGGCTAACGTGGTAGCAGATGAGTTGAGTCGGAAGTCAGAGCATGCAGTAGTAACTGCAGATGTAGCTTAGCATCATGTCAGATGGGATCTAGAAAGCCTTGGCATGGAGTTGGTGTCTGGTGATCATCAGGCTTTTGTTGTTAGCTTGGTAATCCAGCCGACCTTGTTTGAGCATATTAAAGTCGCGCAGGCTAGTGATGCGGAGTTAGCTGATATTGTGGAGAAAGTGCAGTAGGGTTTGGCTGCCGATTTTAACATCTATGATAGAGGTGTGTTGACATTTGGGACCAGGCTATGCGTTCCAATTGACGATGAGATTAGAAGGACGATTTTGGAAGAAGCACATCTTTCTTTGTATATGGTACATCCGGGTAGTACGAAGATGTATCGAGATTTGCGCGAGTCCTTCTGGTGGAGTGGTATGAAGAGGGATATTTCTTGATTTTTGGAGCAATGTCTGATGTGTCAGCAGGTGAAAGCTGAACATCAGAGACCAGTAGGGCCGTTACAGCCTTTGCCAATTCCGGTGTGGAAATGGGAGCACATTTTCGTGGACTTTGTTACCGGATTGCCGTCAGTGCTTCACGGGCAGAATGCTATTTGGGTAATTGTGGACAGGTTGACGAAATCTGTTCACTTTGTACCAACGAAGGTTAGCTATCCTTTGAGTAGGCTAGCTGATATGTACGTGCATGAGATTGTGAGAATGCACAGGGTACCGGTGTCCATTATTTCAGATCAGGATCTGAGGTTCACTTCTCGATTTTGGAAGAACTTATAGGAAGCATTGGGGATGAAGCTTACTTTCAGTACAACGTTCCACCCCCAGACTGATGGACATTCAGAGACGACGATACAGATCTTGAAGGATATGTTACGGGCTTGTGTATTAGACTTCGATGGTAGTTGGATTCTGTTTCTGCCACTAGTGGAGTTTGCCTATAACAATAGTTTCCAGGCTAGTATAGGGATGGCACCGTTTGAGGCTTTGTATAGTTAAAGGTGTCGATCTCCCTTGTATTGGGATGAGGTCGGTGAACGTCAGGTTTTAGGACCTAAACTCGTGCAGCAAGCATTTGAGAAAGTAGGTTTGATTCGAAAGAGGATTAGATCGGCTCAGAGTCAGCAGAAGAGTTACGCAGATGTTCACCGCCGTGAGTTGGAGTTTGAGGTGGGGGATAAAGTATTCCTTAGAATCGCTCCGATGAAGGGAGTGATGAGATTCGGAAGGAAGGGCAAGTTCAGCCCAAGGTATATCGGACCATTCGAGGTTATTGAGCGAGTGGGTCCGGTAGCCTACAGAGTTGTACTACCCCCAGCACTCTCGAGGGTCCACGATGTGTTTCACGTATCCATGCTGAGAAGGTATGTGTTGGATCCATCTCATGTTATCAGTTATGATGAGTTGGAAATTGAGGATACTTTAGCGTATAAGGAAATACCTGTTCAGGTTCTAGATCGTAAAGTTCAGAAGCTTCGTACCAAAGAAATACCGTTGGTGAAGGTCTTGTGGCGAAACCACGAGGTTGAGGAAGCTTCTTGGGAACTGGAAATGAAAATACGCCAGAAGTATCCGCAGTTGTTCTGAGTAGTAGTTGGATAGCAGGGTGGTATGGGTATGTATGTATGTATGTAATCCTATGTTATCATATTGTATTTGGTGGTTAGTCTCTGGGAGAGTCCTGTTGTATTGTAAACTCCCGAGGCCACATATGTATGTAACCACGGTATTCCTCCACCATAAGTGAAGGAGAGTATGTATGTATGTATCGTAACGAGCCTGCGTATAAATGGCCGCCGTATTCTTGAGAGTATGTATGTATGTATCGTAACGGGGCTGCGTATAAATGGCCGTCGTATTCTCTAGAGTACGTATGTATGTATCATAACGGGGCTGCGTATAAATGACCACCGTATTCTCTAGAGTATGTATGTATGTATGTATTGTAACGGGGCTACGTATAAATGGACACCGTATTCTCTAGAGTATGTATGTATGTATTGTAGGGGGGACTACGTATAAAGGGTCGCCGCTTCGCCTAAGGGTGTATGTTTGTAGTAGTATGAATGTGTTCGTAATGAGAGATTGCAAATTTCGAGGATGAAATTTTTGTAAGGAGGGGAGATTGTAAGAACCCGAACCGTGATATATGGGTTAATTATGTAAAAGAAGGATAAAATGGTAAATTGAGCAGGGTTTGTCGATGAGGCCAGGGTTCATTGACGAAGGTTGAAGGCTCCTCGTCGACGAAATTCAGAGACTCGTCGAAGACGGAATGCCAAGAGGTTCATAGGAATTGAAAAATCCAGCTCGTCGACGAGGCCACCGACTCGTCGACGAAGCTAAAGGCGGACTCGTCGATGAGGACACCAATTCGTTGACGAATCCACCCGGGTCAAAGGCCTTTAAAAGATGTTTTGGGGATTACTTCTTGGCTAAGATTGGAAATTCTCTCTCTCTCTCTCTCTCTAGAATTTGGAACCCTCTCTCTCTCTCTCTTTGATTTCTTCACCGTTCGTCGCCTGATTCGTAAATCGAACATTACCGCGAGGATCAGGGAAGGATTCTCTAACTTTCTAGCGGATTGGAATTCCGTTTCGAGCAATTTTGGGTTTCGGGCTAAAATCGAGGTAAGGCTCGGTTTTCATTTCTAATTCAGTATATGTGTAGTAGTACGGATTGTAAGTATGTATTGTACTGTAGTTTGTAGGTTTTGAAGTCTCGGTTCGTAGTTTTGGGGACCATAGAGTTCGCAGTTGGAATTCGGATTAAGGTAAGGGGATTCTGTTTATATTAGTTTATTTTTCGAAATTGGGATCGATAAGCTTGTAGGCTACGATTGTATGTATGTTTTGGCTGCTTATTTGGGGAAATCTATCGAGTAAAAATGTGGGATTTTTGGGTTACAATTTTGGGAAAATTGGGGATTTCGGGGATCATCTCTACTTTATTTGGAAAACTGTTGATTATGTTGAAACTATATCATTGAGGTGACCGTAATCCATATTTGCATAAACTGTATACTTGAATTTGTAAACGATATGATTTTCCGTAAACCAAATAAGTGTGGTATGTATAGTTGTATGTAATTGTTCTAGGTATCTTGTAAAACAACTATCTGGCAGCTTATTACTGTACGCTGATATGTATAGGAGTATAAGCTCTAAAATGATTCCAGGTTTTGTGAAATCGGCTAGTGGTGGCTAATTGCCGTACGCTGAAACAGCTATGTGGCGGCTAATTACCGTATGCTGCACCATGTACCGGTTAACTACTGTTGGCGAGAGTGGCCGGCTCTATATCCGGGGTGTGAAATATCACCAGTATGTTCCGACTGGTCACCGATGGGTGTGTTCTACACCGTATGGAGCAATGTAATCACTTTGGGCCTCGGTCGTCACAGCGTAGTTGCGTATGTAGCAATGTAATCGTTGTGAGACTTAGGTGACCTTGTGTAGTTGCATATGGAGCAATGTAATCACTGTGGGCCTCGGTCGTCGCAGCATAGTTGCGTATGTAGCAATGTAATCGATGTGAGACTTAGGTGACCTTGTGTAGTTGTGTACTAGTGTGACGAATCTGACCGTATGTTTTGGTTATTGTATGTACTGGAATAGTTTTGTGAAAATACTGGAACTGTATGTAACTATATGAAACTGTATGAAAATGTTTCGAACTATATCATATTTTATTGTGTTGTGAAGTATGTAAAATAACACTAACTGTATCGTATTTTATCGTGTTAATGAAGTATGTAAAATAACACTGGTATGCCACACACTGATATAACCCGCTTTCTTCCTTACTGAGAGGTGTCTCACCCCAAATGTATGTACAATGTTTTTCAGGTCCTTCAGGTAGCCGAAATTAGCATCCTAGCATCTGGAAGCGGGGGTGTTGTTAGCTACTGCTAGTACCCGTTAGGTACGATTTTTGTTATCCAGGTTGTCGGGAAGGTTTTTGTAGACACCTGGAGTATGCTTGGTATTATGGGAATGTATATCCTAGCTTGTATAAACTCTGGTATGATACTGTATATGTATAAAAAAATCATATTTCACTGCGTATTTTGATGAGTATGGATGTTTATATGGATGTTTATGTGTATGTATATGAGGCATCCGTTCACCCCACGGGGTCGGACCCTCTTTTTGTGTTGTATCATGTATGTTTTAATTGATACAGAGAAAGGTAAGGTTACTAAATTCACACCTGAGACCCACCTGCAGGTTCAGGGCGTGACAATACTCGCCTACGTCCTTACCTCAAGCAAACCACTTAAGGATTTTCACTATCTTACTCCTTTAAACTAGGGTGGAGCTACCACTACAATCCTTCCTTACAGGTGGAGAAGCTTCTCCGAGCAATATACCCTCGCTTGGTACGGTCCAAACCGTAATCCCTCCTTATAGGTGGAGATACCTCTCCAAGTGATATACCCTCACTTGGCACGATTCAAAACCCGAACCGCAAAGAAATGAATGAGAATACATTTTTGGGTACAATGAATGCTCCTTCAAAAGCTGATTTGTACAATGAAAAATAATTTCTAATGCACTCTTAAATTATTTGAAATATGAAGTTCAATAGAGTAAGGACATGATTTTCTCAAAAATAGACTTTTGAAATATCAAAAGTAAGAAGACTTTGATGTAATTAATGAGAGTGTAAAAATATGCTCAAAGCCTTCAAGAAAACCTCAAAATGTTTTCTCCAAAAATGTTTTCAGAATAAGAGTAGGAGAAATTTGAATTTGATGTTCAAAATGAGTTTTAAATATGCTCAATAATCAAAGAGTATTCAAATATGTTCTCAAGATGATTTGCTAACCTTGTCCAAGTGATTTAGCTTGGTATTTATAGGCAAAACTCAAATATGACCTATTTAAAATAAAAATTTTATATGTATATTTATCTAATGTTTTTGAATTTAATTTATTAGAAATATTGTCTTACTTCTAAAAAATAATATTATTTTTGTTTACAAAATTATTTACACTATTTATACTTTCATACATAATGTATATATATATATTTTGGCTAAATAGAGTTTTTATTTTTTAGGTTCAATGGTAATATACCTAAAATATATTTTATAAATATAATTTCAATGATGTTATGTGTCATGGGCCCATGACCATCATAGGTCCATGTACCATCATTAGAGAGGAAAATGCATGGGCCCACAAATTTGGTTGAATTGATTTTCTTTTAGGAATGTTGTGTATTACTTTTAAAATATAGGAACATTTTTTTTTTCACTTATTGTTTTGCTTTATTCATATTTTTATAAATATAATTTTATCTAAATTTGGTTTAATTTTCTCTCTCTCTCTCTCTCTCTCTCTCTCTCTCTCTCTCTCTCTCTCTCTCTCTCTCTCTCTTCCAAACCTGTATGACAACTGTGTGGCAATATTCAGAGTCTTAGATTGTAATCTCCACAATTGCTTTCATTGGAGGCAACCATAAATTCCCCGAAAGATTCATTCTAAGTGCCTCTTCATTCTAGTGTGCACTAATTTATCTCTCTCCAAGATTGGGGTTCCATGGTTTTTTCTGCTCAATTTTGTCTTGAATCTACGCATTTGATTTTATTTCACTTCATCCATGGATTATTTCATCTTTTAGTTATGTATTTTATTTCATTTTACGTTTCACCTTCTAAATGATTTATTATTTTAGAGACATTTGTTCTCTCAATGCATTTGATTATTGCATTTAGCTCGCTACAATCTCTCTGTGGCTCGATTACCTTAGCTTTGGTAGATTGATTATTAAAGCCTTTTTGGTAATGTTTTAGCTTGAGTGATTCTTCATAACGTATTTCATTGTTTTGTTCATGTTAGGAAATATAGTATAGCTATATAAAAGCTTAAATACAAATCAAACAAAAACACAAATATAAACACGCAATAAGTCTGAAGCAGAGATAGCTTACTCTCTTTAATGAGATTCATGTTCTCTACAATTTTTTTGACTTAACCCACAAACCGGTATAACAGAACTTCACTTTGATTTGTCTCCCCCAGGACGCAACAACCCGATTTAAATTGTACAAATCAATCAAATTCTGCAAATAGAAGAGTCCTAAGCTCCATAAAGAACATCGTGAGGATTGGTGTTATCCCAAGACCGGGGGGGGGGGTGAATTGGATAATTTAAAATTTTAGCTAACTATTTAGCTGTTTTCCAAACAATATCAAGATTAAAATTAAAGTGTGTATAACAGCCACAACAATATAAATATAAACATATACGTGTGGAAAATTTAAAGAGAGTAGGGATAGAGAGAACGACACCGAGATTTACAAGGTTCGGCTATACCCACCTACGTCCTTACCTCAAGCAAACCACCTAAGGATTTTCACTATCTTGCTCCTTTAAACCACGACGGAGCTGCCACTACAATCCCTCCTTACAGGCGGAGAAGCTTCTCCTAGCAATATACCCTCGCTTGGTTTAGTCCAAAAGTTAACCCCTCCTTATAAGCGGAGATACCTCTCCAAGTGGTATACCCTCACTTGGCATGGTTCAAAACCCGAACCGCAAAGAAATGAATGAGAATACATTTTTGGGTACAATGAGTGCTCCTTCAAAAGCTAATTTGTACAATGAAAAATAATTTCTAATGCATTCTCAAATGAGTTGAAATATGAAGTTCAAAAGAGCAAGGACATGATTTTCTCAAAAATAGACTTTTGAAATATCAAAAGCAAGAAGGCTTTGATGTAATAAATGAGAGTGTAAAAATATGCTCAAAGCTTTCAAGAAAATCTCAAAATGTTTTCTCCAAAAATGTTTTCAAAATAAGAGTAGGAGAAATTTGAATTTGATGTTCAAAATGTGTTTTAAATATGATCAATAATCAAAGAGTATTCAAATATGCTCTCACGATGATTTGCTAACCTTCTCTAAGTGATTTAGCTTGGTATTTATAGGCAAAACTCAAATATGACCATTATATGACCATTGGGTATTAAAATAATATTATATTTCAAATTTTATGACCATTTTATGCCCAGAAAAGCCTGAACCTGTGAGTTCCAATCGACTAACCCGAGGTCCGATCAACCGACCCAAAGGTGATTTTCCATTTTCGTGCGATTCAGTTTGCCGGCTGATGATCCGATCTGATGGATCATCCTCACATGAATACCAGTTGACCGAGTTTATGATCTGGTTGACTAAGCCCTTTAGAAAACAAAATTTCAGCCATTTCTTCTCTTCGGTCGACCAGGCTGATTATTCGGTTAACTGAACTGTTGGAATTGGTGTGATCCCAAGAGGGGGGGGGTGAATTGGGTTTAAAACCTTTTTGGCTAGTTTAAACAATTCGCCGATTCATTACAGTATCATATCCCATTCAACATGTATACGTGTATGTAAAGCGAGTTTAACAATAAAAGCAAACATACGCATGTGCAGTATCTTATTTAAATCAAATGTGTGCATGAGAATAATTTCGACATTAAATAAACATTCATACATATGCTAAAATTAAAGTGCAGGAATTTAAATAAAATAGAAAGAGCGACACCAGATTTGTTATCGAGGTTCAGCCAAACCAGCCTACATCCCCGCCTTGGGCTTACCCCCAAGGATTCCACTATACCTGCTCACTTAACCGGACGGAGCAAAAGCCTTTTACATCCTCTCCTTACGGGGCAAGGAAAACCCCAGCTCAATTACTAGGCTGAGCCAAACTAGTCTCACTTGCGGGGCTGAGACTCCCCAGTTCAATTCCGAGCTGAACCGAACCGGTCTCACTTGCGGGGCTGAGACTCCCCAGTTCAATTAATGGGCTGAACCGAACCATTACATGAAAATCATTTTGTACATAAAATATGCTTCTGAACTAAGCAGGGATGTACAACATTAAAATCTAATATGCATTCTCATGTGATTTTGAAATGAAGCTCATGTAGAGTATGGGTTTTCTTTCAAAATATTTTTCAAGTAAAACTTGAGAGTTTGGAAAAAGATTTTATTTTCTAGAATGATTGACCTTTATAAAATAAAAGGAGAAGCCTCTCAAGCAAGTATATATTAATTTGATATATGCTCAAGGCTCCCTCTTGTATAACCCAAATAAATTCTCCAACAAATGTATTTCAAGATAAGAGTAGGAGAATATTAGGGTTTTCTTCAAAATGATTGACCTTAGTAAAATTAATCCCAAGAAGGCATTTAAGAAAAATATATGAGCGAGAATATTAGCCCAAGCCTTTAAGACATTTTTCACAATAAATTTCTCCAAAAAATATTTTTCCAATTAAAAGAATATGGGAGAAATTTAATCTTTGAAAAACATGAAAAATAGAAAGGCCTTCAAGCAATATACATATGAAGAATGTTATATGCTCAAGTCTCTTCAAATATAACCCCAAAAATATTTTCCCCAAAAATGGTTTTCAAAAGAAGAAAATGGGAGACATTTTAATCTTTGAAAATATATCACAAATGAAAGAAGAAGGCCATCAAGCAATATATATGTATATGATACATGCTCAAGCCTCTTCACATAAAACCCCCAAGAATATTTTCTCCAAAAATGATTTTCAAATAAAAGAAGAGTAGGAGAAAAATAAGAATTTAAAGAACAAATGGGATATAGAAGTGTGGGAGAATCAAAGAATGATAAACTAATTTAACAAAGGGATTCTCCAACAATTTTCAAGTGTTTTGGGGTTGTATTTATAGGCAAAACCCCCTTGTGACCGTTATATAGCCGTTAGGACCTTAAAATATATTTTTATTTTGAAAACTAGCCTTTTTTCGGCCGTTGGGACACTTTCCTGAGAAGGCCGGTCGACCAGGCTCTAGGTACGGTAAACCGAGGCTTGAAATCAGCGAGTTTCGGTCGACCGTAGTGAAGGTTCGGTCGACCGGCCTCGACTTTTTTGCGCAGACACTGTTCAATGTTTTGGCCATAACTTTTTCACACACCTCCAAATTAGATGTTCTTTATATAAATAGAAAGCTAAGAGAAATTACCACAACTTTCTTGTTGGACATATTTTAAGATAATGACTTTTGTTTTGAGAAAAATGTCCATCAATGAGACGGAAGAAACATGTAGGTAGTTTTTCTCTTACGGACACGTTTCAGTGTTTTGGCCATAACTTTTTCTGTGTAACTCCAATTTGGATGGTCTTGGTATCAAACTCAAGCTATGGGAAAATACCATAATTTTCATGTTGAACATGGTCTCATATGAGACCCAATTGAGTGAGAAAATTTCTCATTTCTAACATTCGGTCGACTGGCCGGTTGACCGACCCCTTTGAAAAATTTAGTTTTTGCCTTCTTTTAACTTTAAAACCATTTAAAAACCATTGTATAAGTTAGGCATTTTATGAAAAGAGTTCTTCATATTATTTGGAGGTCCTATGGTCAATCTAAGGTCAGGTAGAGCTTCAATTTTAAATCATGTAAGATGCATGCACATTCAACCCTAATTACTATTACAACCCAGAAAATAAATAAAGTTTTTATGTCTTCAGCTCCTCAATGCTCCATGGAATATGTCGATTGGTGTTCTTCTCAGTGTTCTTTACGACTTCCATTTTGCATTCATCACTTGTGCTTACAGAAATATAAACCTGTTCACACTCAGTTACACAAGTGGGATACTGTGGTTTGTTATTATCAAAACAGGGATCCGACTCAAAAAGTCAACATGAACCCTTAATGAAAATGAGTTTTCAGCCTTGTTTTAACTTCAAAACCATTTAAAACCTTTTTTTATTTAGTTTATCATTTTTAATAAAAAGGTTTTCCATGAAAATTTAAGTTCCTAGGGTCAATCTATGGTCATTAGAGAGGTTCACATTAAATAAGATGATATATGCATGCACAATTGAAACCCAAGTACAATACAACTGAAAAATACAAGTCTTCAAGCTTTGCTCTTCAAATTTCCATGGAATGTGCCAAGATATGTGTTCGTTTAAGTGCTTCATAACTTCCATTTTGCATCAGTCATTTGTGTTTTTTGAAACTTAAACATGTTCATATACTTAACACACAAATGAGATGCTGTAATTTGTCATTATCAAAACGGGATAGGACTCAAAAAGTCAACAAACACCTTTCTTAAATTATCGAACTCTCTATACTTGAATGATAGGATAGTATGATAATAGTGATGTGAATGGAATTGTATGCATAGATGTATCTTATAGCCAATGCCTTAGGGTATATGTAGACATAAAAGTTCTAAAAACAAGTTCTAATTAATATATTGAATTTAAGAAACACAAAAAACCAAAACCTAAATAAATAAATATCTAACTCTAATTTATGATTTTTCCAAAGACTTAATTAAATAAGAATCTTACTTCTAGGTACATGCTCTTTTGAAAGACTCAATTAACTAAAATCTAACTCCAAGATACATTCCATTTCCAAGGACTTAATTAAATAAAGTCTAATTCCAAGATGATTAATATCCTTTGGTAATATAATATTAAAATAAACTAACAATTCCCCCTTATTTTAGTGTTATAGATGCAACATTTATGTTGACTTTGGTGTATTCCCAAGAGGGGGGTGAATTGGAATTTTAAAACTTCTTCCTAGGTTAAACCAGATATCAGTAGTATTTCGTAACCTAGAGTCTAAATGTATTCCAATACCCACAATAATTTAACTGAGCAAATAATCAAAGCAAGTAAGCAGGCTCAGTAATTCACAATCATACACAACAATAAAACATAAACATTCAAGTGCAGAAATTTAAATTGTAGAAATTAAAATCAGACACAAGAAATGTTATCGGGGTTCGACAAATACTGCCTACGTCCCCAACTTAAGCTCACAAGCAAGAGGATTCCATTAAGTTGCTCACTTCATGGGTGGAGTGACACTGTTTACAACACCTTATCAGGATGGTGCACCTAGTTCTCCTAACCGGGTCTGAACCAGTCCAATGCTTTCCTAAACAGGTCTGAGCAAGTCTGGGACCATTCATAGGGCTAGCCTCCCTTTTCCAACAACTCGTTGGGAATACAACAGATAATCGAATAAAATATTTTGTACAACAAAATATGCTTTTAAAACAAGCAAATGTATACAACACTATAACTCAAAATACACTCACGTATGATATGAAAATAAGCTCAATGTGAGTATGGTGATTTTTCTCAAAATAACTTTTCGGAATCTTTGAGTAAAATGTATACAATGAATATTTCAAAGATTCAACCCCAAAATATCTCTTCCCAAAATATTTTCAAACACTCGTTCAAAGGAAGTTAGGGTTTTTACTTTCTAATGATCTTGCAAAATAATGTACATCAACATGAGCACAAATGCAAGAAAACTTTCCCAGCACAAAATATATGTGCTCAAGTCTTTCAAAGTAACCAATATAAATTTTCTCCCAATAATATTTATCAATAAAAGATATGGGAGATTCAAGAAGCTTACTCTAAAAAAGAATGATATTCAAGGTATGAATATTGAGAGTAAATGCTTTGAATAAAAATGCCCTAAATAAAATCTCTCTTCCAAAATAGATTTTTTAAATGAAGAATGAAAAGAGAGTTAAATGATTTGTAAAAAATAAATGCCCAAGTGAATGCTCAAAAACAACGCTCTCTAGAAGATTTATCAAAAGAATAATAAAAGAGAGTAAAAAATTTAGTATAAACCTTGAGAGAATTTTTGGGCTAATCTTCTTACTAATTATGAGTAATGAGGGGGTATATATAGAGTTGGGTGAAAATATGACCGTTGTGGACATGGAGGTCATTTTGAAAAAAGATTAATGATGTTTAATTAAAAATAACCTCATTTAATTGTGATAAAAATTTTGCCAACCCGAGAGGTTTGGTCGACCATATTCAAGGTTCAGTTGACCACTTTAATAAGTTTAGTCGACCGCGGTACTTTTGAACTGTAGATATGGTCGACCGTCTCAAAGCGATTTTGAACCCTTCGTAGGTTCGGTCGACCAAGACAAAGTTCGGTTGACCATCTTTGAGGTTTGGTCGACCGTGGCCAATTTAAACTATGAGTTCGATTGACCAAGTAGTTGGGGGTGTTAGACACATGTTGGTTCGGTCAACTTAGGACAATATGTTCATTTCAAAATGGTTGACTGAGCAAAGTCAATATGTTGACTTCTAAACAGTTTGGTCGACCATGGCATTTATACTGCCCCAAGTTCAGTCGACCGTGGCTAAGTCTTTTCAGCCAACAAAGGTTCGGTCGACCGAGCTGAGTATAACTAAGTGGGTTAGGTTGACCGGAGCCTTTTCAAAGATTATTTTAGATCCCGATTTTTATTAGAATTCACCCTTGTTACTAATGGTATAACTTTTAATTTATAGGGGATTTGTCCTGAGGTGTTTGGGGACCTAAGGCCGGTCTATGATCTAGGCTTCTTAGTTGAGCCCAAAAATTCAACGTCGGTCGACCGAAGTCTGTCTATGATCTTTTGATTTCCCTATAGTCCGTCTACGGTCATCCTGAGCTTATCATCCATATCATGCATGTCATGCATTTATACAGACCAAAATATAAATTAAATGCAATAAAATGAAATTTAAATGTCTTCTTCTTGATCTTTTTCTCTTATCTTCATGAAGTACGCCAGGTATGTGTACATTAAGATCCGTCTTGGCCTCCATTTCCCTTAATCCTTATGTGTGTGCTAAAATATGAACCTGTTCACAAACTAAATACACACATAAGAAACTTGTGGCTTGTCATTATCAAAACCAAGGATCGGACTCAAAAAGTCAATAATTTATGTAGAAAGTTTAACAACCAAAGAGGGATACTTATGCATAATAAAGGTATGCTCTACATTGAACTTTCACTTAATGAACAATAATCCTTTACTCCAGAGTTGATAGTTATCTCAGACTTGAACTATGACTATTAAAGGGAAATAAAGTATTATTGCTTACATATAATGATCCAGATGTTGACATGAGTTTTAACAGCTAACACATTTCGGCCTTGTGTTAATCCTAGTTTCAAAAGCATATTCAAGAATAAGCCCAATTCTCATAGAGAGCGGCCCCACTCTCATGCTCACAGAAGTTAAATCTGTGAATGGTGCTCCTATAACTCTAACACCTCACTCATAAGAGATACAATTATCATTAAGAGTCATTAAAACTCAAATGAAAGGTGTTTAGGTATGTTGACTACAAGGCCATAACCAAATGTTCTACAATGGTGCAAGATGATGTAATTGTTATCCTTCTTAAGGATTTGTTGTATCATTTGGCTTGACCTGGTCTCCAATCTCTTGAGCGCCCTTGTTTCCCTATCCATATAGATTATCGAGTGCTAGTCATAGTATTAGTGAGGGGTTACAACCCCATACATGGCATAGCTGCAATTAATCGATTCTTGAGGGAGCATGTAATAAGGGTTAAGTGGGCAATATGCAGGTGTGGTTGATGAGGTTTTATTTGATTTCACATCTCGTAGTGTCTAAGGTAATTGTCATGTACCAATACTATAAGTATAACCAATTGGTTGTGTTCATCCAAGTGACTGGTCTTTATAAATGTGCAAGCGTTGATTTATAAATGTCTCTTTGCTTGCCTGAAAATTCATAGATTTGAAATTGTTGTTAGCTTGCTTAGGAAGAGGGGCTTATTAAGAAATGTTGGAGCACTTTTTGCCGAGTTAATATCCCTTATTTTCATAACCAATGTGAGAGCTATAAAGCTAACTTCATGCGTAAGCGGTGCTCTCTTTCTCATTCTTCAATAATCGTCGATTTTCTTGGGATCCTTGCCGATGGGACAATAATATTCAAGGCATGGCATGGATATTACTACCAGTTCTCATTTATATTTTTCAATATTTGTGCTAGTTGTGTTGAAAAGCCATGTGGCCTAGTCCTGTACATTAAATTTCCTTTGTGTGCTCGCTCACTTTATTTCCTCAGACGTGGAATCTGCTTACTCAAGCTAAACACTTTAATACCACTTAATGTAGCATAGCAAAGAAAAAGTACGGATGGAAAAGAAGCGAACATAGGGATAATAAAAATTAGAATTCAATATTCATCTCAAAGTTGCTTGATTGCATGCATAAGCCTATACCAATGGACAAATAAGAAATCTTAACTGCTAAAAGAATCTAAAATTACAAAATTAGCCCCACTTTAATTCAAATATCAAACATGGTTGCAAAAATGATAGTCTAATTCCTTTCGTTCCTTATCACCACCCTTGGTTGCAATTCTCCTCCTAGGACTAGCTAGTATGACGATAGTATTTTCCCCTTTTAATTGAAAAATCAATTTCAATTTTTGAAACTAAGCATATATGTAATTCAAAATTACAAAAATAACTTTTAAACTTAGAATCACCTTCCATTTCAAAAGTAACTATTAATTTTGCAAGCAACCTAAGTCTAATAACTACTTTTTGAGCCGTCAAAATAATGTACATTCAAATTTAACAAGACCCAAATTAGAACAATGAGATAAATAACTCATAATGAATTTAAATTGCATAGTTTACTCAATACCATAATATATATAAATGATAGTTTATACATATTCATGGGTTCTTTTCAAAATATAAGGAGCAAAAAATGACGATTGACAATCGCCTTTTCTTATTTTACTTAATAATAGAAATAATAAATATCCTCAGTATTTTTCTAAAGACCATGAGTGAAAGTAAATCCCACTAATGAAATCTTTGGAGGGGGCATATGATGGGATTATGCGAAGCTTTGAAAATGAAAATTAAAAAAGCAAAAACTAGAACCAAAAATTTTACTATTATCATATTATTTTGTCAATTTGCAAATGAGAAAACTAATTATAAACTCAAGTGCACATTTATTTTTTCCTTTGGACCAATAAAAATTAATTACATTACTTTCTTTAAGTTACTATTTTTCTAGAGACCAAGTGCACATTTATTTTATATTTTAAAATTTAAAGAAGAAATCTTTATAACTTATTACTATCTCTTTAAAGGAATGGATTTAAAAAATATATAAACATATTTTCTGAAAAAACAGCAGAGAGCAGTAGGCGATTGGGACCCCGGGCAACCTACCAACCCATTTCAAGTTTTTAACAAGGCTGTAACCCCGTGCAAAGCAGAGGAGCGCAACCCAGCGTCCCAAGCCGGCCACTCTCCTCGCTGTTTTGCCAACCATGTCGGCATGTCGCCGCTAAATCAACTGAACTAATTATTATTAATTTGTCCCTACCTACCACCGAGTGAATTGTTTATTGCTTTAAGCAAAATCCACTGAAAGTAATCTTTGCTTCATCTTCTTCTTCCTTTTACAATTCTACCATTTTTTTTTCCCCAATTCCATACCGAATTTTGTACACTCATCTGTGGGGAGAATTAGGGAACACAGAAAACCCAGTATGAACCAAACTGCAGCATAGCATAAACACACTATAATAATATATACTTACAGATGGATACATATAGTATACATACAAGTAAACCAACTTTGGCCTCAAAATAATAAACCAACCCCAAAGGGCAAAATGATGCAACGATGAAGAAAAAGGGGAGTTATTTAAACCCCTTCTTTCCCCATCCCTCACTCCCCAACAACAACAAAAAAAAAAAATTAAAAAAATAAAAAATTTCAAAGAAGGTGGTTTCCTAGTTCTAACTTTCTACAGTAAAACATGTACCTGGAACTGAAACCTTTTGGTTGGATCTGCCCAGCTTTGAGAACCAGGCCGCCTCTCAGAACATACAAATGACAGGGTGGTTTCACTGGCTGTATAGCCTAAACACACACACACACACACACACACACACTCATCATTGTCCTTTCTTCCTCAAAAGGAGATGATGGGCGCAACCCACAAAAAAATTGGGCTTACTTCGACACAAAAACCATGAAAGGCAGAACAAAAAAAAAAAGGTGGGCAGACTTAATTTTTTGTTTTTCTTGTCTGCTGTTCATCAACAAAGATCACAACAGACTATACCAGGACCCTCCCTCTCCATCAGGGCACTGCCTGTTATGTTTTGCAGAAGATGCAGAATTCCATTAGCAATCTCATTAGACCGTTGCAGAGTCTCTGCTCTTCTGTCCTAAAACCGCAGCTGTTAACCACCTCTGAGAAAGCAATCTGCATTTACCGAACACGCATTATGAGTCGAGAAACAAAAGCAATACATGAAAGCAGTATTCTAGGAGAAAAATGTGACATTTGGAGAGAAAAAGGAATAACAGCTTACCCTTGAACTTGATCTTCTTTGAAATGATTTTTACACAAAAAGTCATACTAGAGTGCCATCCCCCATCTTCTTCACTCGAAGTTCCACATTCCTCAGATCGCGAAGATGTTGCAAGATCTCTTCGAGAAGATCCATTCCCCTATCTCCCTTTTTCAGTGAGCCTATGCAGTGCTTTAGAAACTCCCTGTCTGCCTCAAGCGCTTGCAGCCTCTCATAGAGATGATCCACCTCATCTTCAATGGCTAGCTTCTTGGTATTCAATTCGAACTTGGTGACCGATGGGTGCAAGATGATGGACTCAAAGCCTTGTTCGTGCCCATTCATTGTCCCATCTTCAGTTCCAGCACTAATTGCGTCAAAAAGAGGGAGGAGAGTTTTTGCCTTCAAACCCATGGTTCTCTCTTCCTGAAGTTTTTCATCCATGTCCTTGGGAAATCCATTCCCAATCCCATTTACATCACACCCAAGGTCAAAATGCTCAAATTCTTTGCCATTCTCCTCGTAGAACTGCTCGAATGGCTTCATATCCTCAAAGTGCCGTTCTTCTTCGTCAGCTAATGTAAAAAGCTTCTCCTCTAAAATCTTCAGCTGCTCTAGAATGGAAATCCTCTCTTCTTCAAAGTTGGCTAGTGATTCATCCAAATTCAAAACTGCATCAACTGGGGTGCTGTGGTTGCCACTTTCCTGATGTCTACAGAAGCTGTCTTCTTCCTTTCCTTCGTGATTTAAATCAACTGACAGCCCGTCACTATCTTCAGTGTTGCTACATGAAGCAGTGGAAGTTCTGCTTCTTGAGCTACCATCTCTCCTCCTTCTCAGTATCATCATCTTCTCTTTAGTCTCATAATCCATGAGCTTCTTACGATAAAGTTCCAGCTCCTTCTCCAACTCTTGCTTCTCTTTCTCCCTCTTCACCATAAGCTCATTCAAAAGCTGCAAAGCTTCCTGGTCATATTCAGATTGTTCTTCCATCATTCTCTGGTACTGTAAAGCTTCCATTTGCATTGCCGCTTTCTCTTCCTGAAGCCTATTTATCATTGCCATCGTCTGGTTAGCTGCAACAGCAGAAGCACTTCTTTCTTCTTCTAGCTCTGCATATAGAGCATTCAGAGCCTTCCTCTCTGCTCTCAGGGCTGATTTCAGATGTTCAACAGTTAAAACTCCCTCGCTGGCTTCAAATTCACTAATAACACTTCCATCCAGTGATTCTTCAGTTCCCAAATCTCTTTTTTCAGGAAGCAGTAATCTCTTGTGCAAGTGATCCAGAGAATTAGGTGTATCAGGAACTTTTTCTTCCTCAATTTCTTTAAGATCCGGAGGCATTGACAAATGGTTATTTGGCACGGTTTTGCATTCTATCAGTTCTTCCTCAACTTGTTGATAACCTAATTTATTAAGCTCCGGACACATTGATGATTGGTCATTTGACATGGTTTGGAATTCTACAATTTCTTCCTCAACTTTTTTACAACCTAATATAGAAATGTATGGATTAGTAAACAGTAAGAAAATCTATTCAAGTTTGGGAGCAGATGGATAGGGCAAGAAATTGGGGCTCACCATGGTCATCATCTGCAGGTAATTTAGCAGAACTGGTAGAAGGAAAAGGATCTTCCCGCATGCATGGATAGGAAGAAAGAAAATCTTGAGTTCCAATCTCATCACTCAGTTCCTGATCAGGAATCTCTGATCCCATTGAAATCTCTGCGTTGATTTCATCAGTTCCCAGTCGAACTACAACTTCAGATGCTGCACGTGTTGAAAATTATTAATTAATTATTAATCCTAATCTATGTACAGCATGAAGCTATAACACAAATTGAATCAAAGTATAATTTAAAAAATAAGCATGAATACCTGGATGAACAGCTGAATTCATCTCTCCACCTGCCGCTGCCTCTGTTGCCTGAGCATCATCAACATCCCTAGGGAGAGTTTGAGTTGCTTGAGTGATAGCAACTTCCTCACACACCGCCTTGATTAAGTCCCCTCCAGCTTGTGGGACTGAGGAGTTTCGATTCTTAGCCAATTCCGTGGATTCAAGCCCAGCAGCTTTCGATTCCTGTTCATCTAAGGAGTGCTCAGCCTTATCCAATTCCATGGATTCAAGCCCAGCAACTTTTGATTCCTGTTCACCTGAGGAGTTCTCAGGCTTATCCAATTCCATGGATTCAAGCCCAGCAACTTTTGGTTCCTGTTCATCCTCTCCTGAATTGCATCCACTCTCCACAACCAGTTCAAATTCTGGCTTCTCATGAAGTTCACTATCCAATTGTGCTTCCTGATTCTCACAAAATCCCAGATCATCCCCCAAAGATTTATTTTCATTTGATCTTTTTGTAGCTGTGGAATGGATCGATTCAACTGGGATCAGGTGAAAATCATCATTATCGACGTAAAAATCAAGATGCTGAGGTAAAATTTCAAGAGATGCATCTTCTCTGACAAATGCCTGAATCATGGACTCATCACAACATGGATCTTCCCTGGAAAGGCTTAAGAACTCCTCCTCGAAAGGTTCTTGCTCTTTCTCCGTAACGAAATCCACTCTATTACATTCAATAGCTCCCTTTTTTTCCTCAAAATCAGAGTCGGAAGCAGAAGGGGAACCATTCTCCTCCGCCCCCTTCTCTTTCCTTCCATCAAAAATCCCATCAACATCAAAAAGCATATCATTAACCCTGTTTTCTTCGATCCTACGCTCTTCTTCGGAGTGATCGATCACGAAATCCGATCTGGTTTGATCCAAAATATCACCTTCTTCGATGCCATCATCAACACCTGCTTCTGTAATCAAATTTGCTTTCTGGGAAAAATCCAGAATCCCCCAAGAAGGCTTAATGAGAACATAAGGAGAATAATACTTACTTTCCAAGCTCACGCCACAGCAAGAACACTTCAAATTCATCTTCTCCCCAGCATCCTCAATCATAAAAGTGATCTTCTTGGAAAGTCCACGGGAACTCGGCTGCGCCGAGGATGAGCAGTCCTCGCACATACTTTGCGATTCCGCTAATTTCCGGTGATTGGAACAGTACCCCAATTTCGAAATCTCAGAGGCATGGTTTTCACAGACAAGTTCCCCGTAGAAATTCTCTCTCTTTCCCGGCTCAAGTAGGTGATCAACCCGAGAACACCAGAGGCACGGCCGCTTAAGCCCAAAGTAATCTGCGAATTTGATGATCAGATACGAAAACAAAGAGTTGAGAAGGAGCAAAGTTATGAGAATCCATTCAAGAACCGCGTAGATGAGAATAAGGGTGATTTTGTTGGTCCTGTTGTGCAGCATCGTTGCAAACTTGTTGGCCGCCATGGACAATGCTCTGTCCTTTCTATGTACAAGAGAGAGAGAGAGAGAGAGAAGAAGAAGAACCGTTTAGAGAAGCAGGTGAGAGACTTGATTAGAGAGAGAGAGAGAGAGAGGTGAATAAATGAGAAAATGGTTCCGTTCAGGCTGAGGAAGGGCGGTTTGGATAGACAGACTGCTAGAAGAAGAAAAGAGGAACGGGAGGGGAGAGAGAGAGAGAGAACAGTTGAAAAAGAATAGAATATAAAAGAGAAGAAATGATTAAAGCGGCTTGTAGCCCTTTTGACAAAATAACAATACCCAATAGAATACTACTATTGACGGAGAGAGAAGTAATTAAGAACAGCAATGTAAGGATTTGTATATCCCTCTTTTGTATCTCTGTCTTCTTATTTTATTTTTGCTTTTGAAGGCTTTACGGTAGGGGTTGGGGGAGTGCAAATATTTATGCATCGCAAAGTAAAGGGTGGCTGATCGGAAATTTCGCAGCCAAACGTCCCTGCCAATTGCCAAATCCTCTTCTCCTTTTTGGTCAGCCATGGTTGCTGACGCTGCCCCGCCAGCCATACCATTGAGTTCCTCGGCCCCACGCCGCGTGTGGTTGGCCCCCACCCGAATACTGTATTCCACCTTTCATATTTTCAAATAAGAAAAAGGGTCATCGTATGCTCACTCCCATTCCTACATAACCCTACTTTTTCTTTTCACACAAAAAAATCGATGAACAACTTACTTATTATTTAAGAGTCTTTAGTTGCAAAGTAAATTGGATACCCATTTTTAATGCTGTTGGTAATTTTTTAATGTTGACGATTTCCTTCAAATATTTTTTTTGTTATTATCGCTGTCATTTATTCATTTTAAAATCTTTTTTTCTTTATTAAATACGTCAGTAAAAATATCAGTATGCTGCCCACTTTTTAAAGTTATTTTATTTAGTTCTTTTTCCTTTGCACACGCATGGTGTGCATCTGCTTCCTTGCCTTGTAATTATATAATTGCAATTATGAATAAAGATTCCTACAATTTTATTTTTTATATGCAAATAATAATTTCAGTTCAAAACTCTCAAAATTTAGGTTTTTAATTTAAAAAAATTTAGACTAAAATATTTTTGTAAAATATTAGCAATTAAACATGTTTTACATTTCATTATTTTAATTACAATGTGATTTTTTTTTTCAAAAAAAATGAGCATAATTATTTATTGAAAATATTAAGAGCTTGAAATGTAATTTTTAGTTATTCTTAAATAAAATTGTAGCTGAATGATTGGTTTAGACACCCTTCTATGTTAAAGTAAAAAAATTTAAACTTTGAAATGAAATATTAGACTAATCCATGTAAATTTAGTTATTCTTAAATACTATCGGTAGGATAATTTTTTGATTTGGATCTGAAATAAATTGAACACAATATTATAGTATGTTTTGTCTCAATTCATGCAAATTCGAGTTTGAATTACATGCTCTCAAACATAGAGTTATATTAAAAAATAACAAAAAATTATGATTATTTTTTTTTCTCAAACATTATATATATATATATATATATATATATATATATATATATATATATATATATATAGTGTTGAATTGAGATTACACGTATCATTATTAGTTGTTAGGAACCTAACTAGCGCTTAAAAAAATTTTCAAAAATTCTATTCGTGAAGTGATTATGGCTTCAAGTGTATATTAGTATAAAATAATACATTTTTTTTTTTTGTAACTAGCAGTATCCAAGTCCCGAATGGTCCAAATAACCCGTAGTGCTAAGGGACCTTACCTTAGTTCCTACATTTTAATCGATAACCGGTAAAGAAGTTTAGATGACAACTTCAATTGAATAATAAGTATGAATTCTTAATTGTACTAATTTAAAGTATATGAATTAAAATAGATTTCAATTGATAGTTAAAGTATCGACTTATCTTTTACTCTTTTCTAAAGTGATAGTTTTTTTTAATGATTCTACTGATTTTTTTAAACTTATTTGATGAATTTAAGTATCATTTCTTTTGTATAAACATATAATTTGTAGTAAAATTGTATGAATTATGACAATATCATACTTTATAAAATTTGATAGTTAAATGTCCATAATATTCTTTTCAAAATAGACATTCAAGTTTTGATTAATTTGATATCATGTGTACCTTACATATTATCTTTAACTTAAAAGTTATTTTTTGCATTTAAGAATCTCTACATAAATAAATAATTCTATTGCCCAATACATTTTAAAAAGATACTTACACCTCTTAAAAACTTAAATTTACATAAACATGAATTTTTATTTCTTTTGGTCATATATTTTTACAAAAAATTCTCAGAATGTTAATGGGTATTATTTATATAGCTAAGGAAATTTTTGTTTGAATTAAAGAACTCTTATTTAGCTTATTTAATAATTGATCAATCTTTTCAAACCTAGATAATCAAACTCATCACATAATGCCATAATGTTACTTATTTACAAGAAAATGAAATTGATTCAGTAGTTAAATAAGTCAATTCATTATGTTTGGATATTCATTTGTATTTTTTATATTAAAATTAAATTTGGCTAGTCTTTGCTAGACTATCTTACGAAAAATAGGTTGCTTGATGATGTTTTATACCATTAATGATGAGATGAGGGTTTGAATTTTGGGAATTGAAGACGATGAGAATACCTTGTTTCCTTGAGGTGGGTATTAAGGCTATACTATAGGATTTCTTTTGATTGGTCTTTGTGCTCTGATGATGATTTACCAAGACTTTATGGTGTCTTCTTTCAATAGGTATAGGTGATATTCTTGGACCTAATAGAAGAGGATGAATGCATAAATTTTTCTAATGGTGTCTTCTTTCAATAGGTAGAGGCGATATTCTTAGACCTAATAGAAGAGGATGAATGCATAGATTTTTTTGATGGTGTCTTTTGTTGAACTTGGAAGGTTTAAACCCCATAAAGAGAGGTAAGAAACTTGGATTTATGGGAAAATTTGTTAGACATATGACTCTAACTCTATGTTGGTTATAGTGACGATGGGAACCCAGTGGGGTATAAACTTGAAGTGAACTACAAATGTTGCTTAAAGGGCTTTGTTGGAACCTTAAGAAGTCTTTATATATGTTTCAAATCAAAATATATGTAGTTGAATATCACATTTTTGGAATTGATGATTGAGCACTTGTGCTTTATTGGCCTATAGGCCTTTTCTATACCTTAGCCAGAGCGCATTTAAGTTATATTGCTAAGGGGCATATGAACCATTTTGGTTAGAGAGCCTTTTTGTGTTTCTTGTTGCTGTGAAGGTTGATTCCAATGCAATATTGATGAAAAGGTAGTTCATTTAGATGAAAAAATTGAGTTTGAGATGGGGAAAAGCCAAGACATAATGGTATGGAAAGTTAGCCACAATGGGGACTATGGTTAGGATTAGATTATCCGAGGATTAATGGAGATCTAAATATTGATTGCCTGCTTGGGTTTGAGGTTTGAATGTCAAAGGATAGGGAAGAATAGTATTGTTATTGAGTGTTGGTACTCTAGGTGAGAGTTAATATACCCTAAATGTATCAAGGTATAGTCAATTTGAAGCATTAAGGCACAACCACAATCAAGGCCACCATCTCTCAAGGAGAGCTGCCTTAGAGGGGTCAACTCCATATAAACCACAGCAATCCACGTTCGCGCCACAGACAGCTGTTGTCAGCTCCTTAATGGCCAGAATGATTCACGCCCGCGCCATAACACGCCAATAAATGACCATACACCCTCGGGTCAACTTCTACCATTATAAATAGGGACTTGGGCGAGAGGCCAAGGTAAGTCATTCTGAATCCACTTTACTGTTGCATTCAACCTCTTGGAAATGTTCCCTTACTTAGGCATCGGAGTGATCCCCTGGAGTACACCCCGGGTCCTCCAAACCTTAATTTGTTTTCCCCCTTTTCAGGTCATTAGAAGTAGGAGAGTAACGTCATAGGTCCCAACCATTTTTATCCTGCATCAGTTGGCGCCGTCTGTGGGAACCACTTTTGAAGGTGTTCGTCTTGCTTCCGACCTTTGATTCCCAAATATGAAAACAACCAACAAATCAAGCTCCGACCCTACCACTGGAAAAGAATTTCCCCAATCTGTCCATTCCACACTTGGAGATCATTCAGGGGTCACCAGGGAGGAATTCCTTGCTTTCTAAAGAAGAATGGAGGCCTCCCAGAAGAAGATGGAGGATATGTTCAACCTACTCTTGCAACAAAAGAGTAAGGAAGAACATGTCCCCCACTAACAACTGGTCAGCCTTGGCTCACCTAAGAAAGTAGAGAACCCAAAGGAGAGTGAGGAAAAAACTAACCTCACTAAAAAGGTGGAAGATGAGAACAATGTAGGAGTAAACAAGTAAAGATCGAATGAGTTAGTGGAGAGGATAAAAAAAAAAAGTCAAATAGAGAAGATGATGAAAGAGAGGCGATCCAACCCCTCTTACGGGGAAACCTATTTAAAATCCTTGGAGCCGCCATTCACCAAAGAAGTGATGGAGGTCCCGCTCCCCAGCAAGTTCAAAATGCAAACTTTCGAAAGGTACGAGGGCTTGACTGACCCCCCCAATTGATTATCTGGACACCTTCAAGGTATTGATGCAATTGCAGAGCGCACCTAACGCCATCATGTGTTGAGCATTTGCAACCACCCTTAAAGGTAGTGCTAAAGATTGGTACCGAACCCTAGAGCCTGAATCAATCAGCTCCTTCTCTAAAATGGAGTAGCAGTTTACCGACCATTTCATCAGCAGCCAAAGAATTGTCAAAAATTCGACTCATCTGATGAGCTTGGTTCAAGAAGAACAAGAGACATTAAAAAAGGTTCATACATCGCTTTCTCACCACAACCCTAGAGATCCACAACCTGGACATGGGAGTGGCGCTGGAAACCCTGACCATGACCCTTCAACTAGAAAATTTCTTGTACTTATTGAGGAAGAAGCCCCTAGCTGACATGGGAGAGCTGATGGCTAGAACACAAAAATATGTCAACCTAGAAGAGATGATGGATATAAGAGGAAATCGGATCAAGTTGAAAAGGAAGGGTAATAGAGAGATCGATGAACCTTCCAGTCCTAGGAAGAGACAGGAGAAGAGAGCGTTGCAAGCCAGCTCCTGGACTATAGGGCACACCGGTAAATTTTAAATTTATAACCCCTTAAATGCACCGCAAACCAATGTGTTGATGCACATAAGAAAGAAGGAGTATGTTTCATGGCCTGAACCTATGCGAACACCCTCATATAAATGAAACATGTCAAAGTTTTATCAGTTCCATAGGGATCACGGGCACGATACCGAGGAATGTATTCAACTGAAAAATGAAATTAAGGCCTTGATAAAGAAAAAAAGGTCATCTATCAAGGTTCGTTAAGAAAGGAGATCGTCAAGGGGAAGCTCATGAGCAGAAAAGGCCAAACGTGAATGAGAAAGAAGAACAAATCATTGGAGAAATTGTTGTAATCTTTGGCATCACCGCCAGAGGTATGCCAAACAGGTGCTCTTAACGAAGAAAAGGGAATCAAACGGAAAAAATACCGAAACAGGAAGACTCTATCACCTTTAGTTGTGACGATGAAGAAGGAGTACAACAGCCCTACAACGATGCTCTGGTAGTATCCCTTCTGGTGGCCAACTACAAAGTTAGGCGCGTGTTGATAGATAACAGGAGCTCAACCAACATAATGTTCTGGTCGGTGCTCGAAGGAATGAAGATTGGTAGGGAACGCATCAAACCGATCTCCACCCCATTAGTCAGGTTTGGTGGAGACGTAGTACATCCCGTGGGAACAATTGTGCTACTAGTGACCATAGGAACGACTCCATAGCAAATCACCTCGTCAACGGATTTCCTAGTTGTTGATCAATCGTTGGTATAAAACATCATAATGGGTCGCCCATCGCTCAATGCAACTCGAGCCATAACATTCAGTTACCACCTAAAGATGAAATTCCCCACCCCACACGGGACAGGAATGATCAAGGGAGATCAAGCAGTAGCTCGAAATTTCTACGTGATGGCATTAAAAGAAAAAACTAAAGCAAGGCAAACCTTGACCATTGAAGACTCGGAGATGAGGGGAGAGTACCCAAAAATTAGCACATTGGATGATGACCTTATACGCAGACCAATAAATGGTAATAAGGAGAAGTGTGTGCAGATTGGAAGTCACTTGTCTGACCCTTTGAAAATGGAACTGAGAAAACTGAAGAACGAGTTCGCGGATGTGTTTGCCTGGTCGGCCGATGATATTCCAGGGATCAACCCTATAATCATAGAACACAAGTTGCAAGTAAACCCCAACCATAAGCCCGTAAAGCAAAAGAAAATGAGTTTCGCTTTGGAGTGGATCAAGGTGATAGATGAGGAGGTAACGAAACTGGTGCAGGCCAAGTTCGTCAGGGAGGTCAACTATCTAGAGTGGCTAAGCAATGTGGTTTTGGTAAAGAAATAGAATGGAAAGTGGTGGATGTGTATCGATTTCACTGACTTGAACAAAGTGTGTCCAAAAAATAGCTTCCCACTTCCTTGAATCGATCAGCTGGTAGAATCGATGTCTGGACATGAGCTCTTGAGCTTTATGGAATCATATTCGGGATATAACCAAATCCCAATGTACTAGGGGGACGAGGACAAAACATCATTCATCACAGAAAGAGGATTCTATTGCTATCGAGTGACGCCCTTCGGATAGAAGAATGCGAGGGCAACCTATCAAAGGCTGGTGAACAAGATATTTAAAAATCAGCTCGGAAAGATGATGGAGGCGTATGTAGATGACATGCTATTAAAAAGCCTGAAAGAAGGAGAGCATTGCAAGAATTTGAAGGAAACATTCGAATTGCTATGCAAGTATCAAATGAAATTAAATCCTTCCAAATGCAAGTTTGGTGTTTCTGCAGGGAAGTTTTTAGGCTTCATGGTGACACACAGGGGGATAGAAGCCAACCCTGACAAGATAAGGGTGCTGCTAGAGATGAAAGCCTCTCGAACAAAGAAGGAGATCCAGGTCTTGGCAGGAAGATCGGCTCCTTCAATAGGTTTGTCTCCTGTTCGTGAGATAAGGCCTACCTTTCTTCAAAGCTGTAACACCCCGACCCATTAAGTGGGCCTGAAGTGCTACTAATCAATTCATTTACCTAATAATCCACATTCTAATATCATTTATGCAGCGAAAAACATAACTAAAATCTTTCAACAAATACAACACCAGAGATTTCTACATCCATCTACATTCTAACATACATTATACATTCATTTCTATTCACATAAATACATATCTCCAAAACATAACCTACACCTCCAGTATTTACAAACACCAGTATGTTTCACAACCATCCATTATTCAGAAGACTTAAAACATAAAACATAAAACATAAAACATAAAACATAAGATATCTACATCCCAAAATATTATCAAAATTATACCCTTTTTCCTCCAAAAGTACTATAAAATCTCGAGCTCTCTAATCTCGATCTCGAGGAGGTTCTGAAAAAAAAAATACATTTATATTCGGGTGAGACACATCTCAGTAAGGGAAGAAACAATATATTAAAACAGTGTGTGGCCAACATGAGTTTATAATCAACATAATATTTAACATTTGAAAATCTTTAACATAATTTCTGAAATTATTTTCTGATCCTATTAAAACACATGCAAGATATTTTACCCACGAGATTACCCAAGGATAGGGGTGATTACCCGCCCATACAAGTAGCACCCCTTTGCTCTGATACATTTGGCAACCCAAAGGTCACAGCTAAAGCATACCAAGGCACTCACCTTACTCAGTAAGCCCTCAAGTGATAAATTGATCTTGTACACACATAGTTCATACAAAAGTTTACCGGTGAAGGCTCCCAAGAATAGGAAAATCTACCCGCTCATACAAGTAGTTTTCCTTTGCCCTAACACGTTATGCAGCCTACTGCTACACTGATACAACTAGAGCACTTGCCTTTCTCAGCAAGCCCTCGGGTGAAGAGTTGGCCTCGCCCAAATGTAACACGTTCTATTAACATAAATACTGCTAATACCATAATACATTATTTTGTTTGCTATTATTCCACATCTCTCAACTGTTCATGTTCTCATCTTTTACTTTTCATTTCATTTCACTTTACGTGACTCTTTCCCATTTTACATTGTTCACATTTCACATTTCATTTCCGTTTCATTCTTTTCCTTTTTCATTTCATTTCATTTCATACCCAGCATCTTTTAGCTGTTTTACCTAGCATTTTTCAACTGTCATACATTTACCCAACATCTTCAACTGTTTTACCCAGCATATTTCAGCTGTTTTACCCAACATTTTTCAGCTGTCGTACATTTAACCAACATCTTTCAGCTGTTTTACCCAACATATTTCAGCTATTTTATCCAGCATATTTCAGCTGTTTACCTAATATATTTCAGTTGTTTACATGGTTGCATTAACACACACAAGTAGCATATTTCATTTAACATTTTCATACTCAGTTTGTTCCCTGTATATCATGCATCTCATACATATAACATATTTCCATACAACATTCGTATTTACTCATGCCACACAATTTAACAGTAAAATTCATACATTACTTGAAAATAAGCCAACCCACATTTAACATTCATATACTAGAAAAATATTTTTAATTTCTTGCATAATTATTCTGAAAAATATTTCACTTTCATCAGTTCAATTTCACATATACGTATCAAATAAATAGTCCTAAATTCAAAAAAACATAATTTAAATGGTTGACATTTTAAATGCATACTGAAAAATTTACATGTACATATAACACAATTTATTTTTCATTTAATTCATAAAAATTCTGATTTAATATATATTTTTTCCCTTACCTGATTTCTTGCACTACGGCAACAGAGATCCCAAAAAGATGTCTGCAATGCTCACCTGAGCCCTGATTCAAAAACCCTACTTCCATTAAATTATTTCTAAATAAAATACTATTTAAATATTTCCTAGGGCCTTAATTTCCAAATAAATAGTTATACCCGTAAATATAACCATTTTGCCAAATTTTCCAAATCTCACTCTCGCTTTGGAATGAGGTCTAGAAAACCTCAATTAAAAATTTACCCACGTCAAAATGATAACAATCGCGACTAGGACCACGTGGTGGTACCCGATCGTCGATTTAACCGCATATTTACAGAGAAATTGGGAATATGGGGAAAAGTTACCTTTTCCTAGGAGTAGGGCCTAAGTCATTCCCATGACAAATCTGTTCCAATAGAAATGTCGATGGCGGGACTAGGAATCCAACGGCACCTTCCGTTTCCCGTTCCACCGCAAATCCGTTGAGAAATTGAGGAGAGATGAGATGGAGACGGAGAGCAAGTGGAGGGTGCAAGAAAAACTCTCAGGGGCGGCGCTCCTCTCTGGAAAAAGGAAACTTTCTTCTTCTGAAGCTTTTGCTTTAGGATATCTTCAAACATATATATATATATATATATATATATATATATGTATGTATATATATCTCTTATTTCAATTATTATTATTATTATTATTATTATTTTTTCTTTCATACTATTTCTTTTTATTTATTTATTTAATACATCAATTTAATAATGTTTAACTAAATAGTTGATTAATAATTTTAATTAATTAATTAATTTTATTTATTATTTTATTTATTATTCTCTCCTAATTATTTTAATCTTTCGGGTCTTTACATTCTCCCCTCTTTAAGAAATTTCATCCTCGAAATTTTACTAACTAATCATCTTTTTATATTACTTAAATTCATTTGCTAACTACCATCATAAGAACTTAACATGGATATCATCATATTAATTATTCAATCATTCATCATTAAATTAAATCATCATTATCTTAAATATAATCTCAAACCTGCATCCCTGATAGCATCCTCCTCAGCTTGAAGTGTGTACAACCGAGGTGGAGCACCTCTTCCAAGCGGTACCTGTTGTTTTCCCCAATCCTGATTCTGAACAGATACCATAGGCAATGATTCTCGGCAATCCTTCTTTATATGACCTAGCTTGCCGCACTTGTAGAAATTTGGAGTGCCAAACCAGCATTCGTCCCTATGCCTCTTATTACATTTTGGGCATATAGAGCCTACTATTTCCTTCCCTTTCTTCGCTGGTCCCTAACTAGCCTCAGACTGGAAACTAGATGGTGCAAGTCTTTTCTTTTGCTCTGAAGGCTTAGTACTGCTTTGAATACTCTTCTCCAACACCGAGGCCTTATCAACTAGTTTTGAAAAACTTTGGACCTGAAACCCAACTACCAGCTCGTAGATCCTGCACCTCAGGCCTTTCTCAAATTTCCTAACTTTCCTTGCTTCATTTGGGAACAGTAATGGAGCAAAATGTGACAGTTCCACAAATTTAGCAGCATACTCCACAACTGTCATATCTCCCTGTGTTAGATTAGTAAACTCCTCAATCTTTTCTTCTCCGACCGATGAAGGGAAATACCTGTCAAAGAACAGCTTTTTGAATCTCTCCCAAGTAAGAGCTATCCTTACCACCCTCTGATCCTCTAGCAGCTTTGCAGATAGCCACTAGCGCTTCGCCTCTCCAGTTATCTTGAAGGCGGCATAACAAACCTTATGTTCGTTCGTGCAGTCGAGTATAGTCATAATCTCCTCTATTTCCTGTACCCAATTTTTTGCTGCCACTAGATCAGGTCCTCCAATAAAGGCTGGAGGGTTCATCCTCATAAACTCCTTAATGCTGCAGCCTTGACCTGCAGGTGGACAATTCTGTTCTTTAGGTTCCTTCTTCATTTCTGCTTTAACCTGATGAACGATACCTCGCAGCACCGTAGAGCTATCTATTTCTTCCTTACTAAAGGTTACTGAATCCTCTCTTCCTTCAACCTCTACATTCTCATCTCGAGAATCCATCCTGAAAATAGGGCAGAGAAGAGATAATAATTCCATATCATAACTTCAAACAACATAATCATTAAATTAAATCCAATAAAAATCCAAAATCTCCATATAAGGACCAATCTCACGGTTAGGAAACATCACCGTCGATGGATTTGCCGTGGTTTTCTGAAACTGTCGACTGAATTAGAAAATCATAGAAGTCCACCAACGGATTTCTGCCTCCAAGTTATAAGACAAAAATCCTATACTTCCCTACACCATACCTACTTCTCAACGCCTAACCTACCTTATCTCCTATTTTTCATCCTAACTCATTCCTATGCTCTGGTATAAATCATCTCTAACCTAATACTCTAATATTTTCATATCTAGACGATGTGAAATTAATCACACTTCCAGCTGGAACTTGGCTCTGATACCATCTGTAGCGCCCCGACCCCCTAAGTGGGCCCGAAGTGCTACTAATCAATTCATTTACCTAATAATCCACATTCTAATATCATTTATGCAGCGAAAAACATAACTAAAATCTTTCAAAAAATACAATACTAGAGTTTTCTATGTCCATCTACATTCTAACATACATCATACATTCATTTGTATTCACATAAATACATATCTCCAAAACATAACCTACACCTCCAGTATTCACAAACACCAGTATGTTTCACAACCATCTATTATTCAGAAGACATAAAACATAAAACATAAGATATCTACATCCCAAAATATTATCAAAATTATTCCATTTTCCCTCCAAAAGTACTATAAAATATCGAGCTCTTTAAGCTTGATCTCGAGGAGGTCTTGAAAAAAAAAATGCATTTGTAATCGAGTGAGACACATCTCAGTAAGGGAAGAAACAATATATTAAAACAGTGTGTGGCCGACATGAGTTTATAATCAACATAATATTTACCATTTGAAAATCTTTAACATAATTTCTGAAATCATTTTCTGATCCTATTCAAACACATGCAAGATATTTTACCCACAATATTACCCAAGGATAGGGGTGATTACCCGCCCATACAAGTAGCACCCCTCTGCTCTGATACATTTGGCAACCCAAAGGTCACAGCTAAAGCATACCAAGGCACTCACCTTACTCAGTAAGCCCTCAAGTATTTTATTGATCTTGTACACACATAGTTCATACAAAAGTTTACCGGTGAAGGCTCCCAAGAATAGGGAAATCTACCCGCTCATACAAGTAGTTTCCCTTTGCCCTAGCACGTTATGCAGCCTACTGCTACACTTGATACAACTAGGGCACTCGCCTTTCTCAGCAAACCCTCGGGCGACAAGTTGGCCGTGCCCAAATGTAACATGTTCTACTAGCATAAATACTGCTAATACCATAATACATTATTTTGTTTGCCATTTTCCCGCATCTCTCAACTGTTCATGTTCTCATCCTTTACTTTTCATTTCATTTCACTTTACGTGACTCTTTCCCATTTTACATTGTTCGCATTTCACATTTCATGTCCATTTCATTCTTTTCCTTTTTCATTTCATTCCATTTTATACCCAGCATCTTTCAGTTGTTTTACCTAGCATTTTTCAGCTGTCATACATTTACCTAGCATCTTTCACCTGTTTTACCCAACATATTTCAGTTGTTTTACCCAGCATTTTTTAGCTGTCGTACATTTATCCAACATCTTTCAGTTGTTTTACCCAACATATTTCAATAGTTTTACCCAACATATTTCAGCTGTTTACATAGTTGTATTAACACACACAAGCAGCATATTTCATTTAACATTTTCGTACTCAGTTCGTTCCCTGTATATCATGCATCTCATACATATAACATATTTCCACACAGCATTCCTATTTACTCATGGCACACAATTTAGCTGTGAAATTCATACATTGCCTGAAAATAAGCCAACCCACATTGAACATTCATATACTAGAAAAATACTTTTAATTTCTTGCATAATTATTCTGAAAAATATTTCACTTTCATCAGTTCAATTTCACATATATGTATCTAATAAATAGTCCTAAATTTAGAGAAATATAATTTAAATGGTTGACATTTTAAACCCATACCGAAAAATTTACACATATATATAACACAATTTATTTTTTATTTAATTCACAAAAATTTTGATTTAATATATATTCTTCCCCTAACCTGATTTCTTGCACTACGCCAACAGGGACTCCGAAAAGATGTCTGCGGCACTCACTCGAACCCTGATTCAAAAACCCTAGTTCCATTAAATTATTTCTAAATAAAATACTATTTAAATATTTCCTAGGGTTTTAATTTCCAAATAAATAGTTATACCTGTAAATATAACCATTTTGCCAAATTTCCCAAATCCATTCCCACTTTGGAATGAGGTCTAGAAAATCTCAATTAAAAATAAACCCACGTAAAAATGACGACAATTGCGACTAGGACCACGTAGTGGTGTTCGATCGTCGATTTAACCGCATATTTACAAAGAAATTGGGAATATGAAGAAAAGTTACCTTACCCCAAGAGTAGGGCATAAGCCGTTCCCACGACAAATCTGCTCTAGTAGAAATGTCGGCGGTGGGACTAGGAATCTAACGGCACCTTTGGTTTCCCGATCCGCCGCAAATCCATCGAGAAATTGAGGAGAGAAGAGAGGAGACGGAGAGCAAGCGGACGGCGCAGGAAAAACTCTCAGGGGCGGCGTTCCTCTCTGAAGAAAAGAAACTTTCTTCTTCTGAAACTTTTGCTTCAGGATATCTTCAAACATATATATATGTATATCTTATTTCAATTATTATTATTGTTATTTTTTCTTTCATACTATTTATTTATTTATTTATTTAATACATCAATTTAATCATGTTTAACTAATTAGCTGATTAATAATTTTAATTAATTAAATAATTTTATTTATTATTTAATTTATTATTCTCTCCTAATTATTTTAATCTTTCGGGTCTTTACAAAAGCACTACAAAAGAAAGGAGGATTTGAATGGGGGGAGAAGTAAAGTAGAGCCTTCGATAAACTCAAACATTACCTTGGTTCCCCCCTACTATTAACAAAGGCGAAATCCGGAGAAGATCTCTACCTATGCATGGTTTCAACTCCATATACGGTCAGCCCAGTCTTGGTTAGAGAAGAAGAAAGGTAGCACAAACCTATCTACTACACCAACAAGGTGCTGAACGGAGCTGAGGTGAATTACAGTGGAAAAGGCAGCCTTCTTCGTTATCTGCGTAGCTCGAAAGCTGAGACCATACTTTCAGGTGCACAAGATAATCATGCTGACAAACCTATCGCTAAGATAGATCCTACAATGGCAAGAGAGTTTTGGGAGAATGATGAGGTGGTCGATTGAGCTAGGGGAGTTCGACATACAATATCAACCAAAGCCTGCCATCAAAGCTCAGGTATTGGCTAACTTCATTGTAGAACAATACCACGAAACAAAAGAGAACTTAGAGGTGTGGACATTACATGTAAACGGGTAGTCTAATGCAGCGGGGGGAAGGAGTAGGACTAATCCTCACAGCATCAAATGGTGTGGAGACATTATACGCATTGAAGTTAGAGTTTGCAACGACCAACAATGATGCTGAGTATAAAGCCTTGTTAGCAGGGCTACGCTTGGCGGAGGCACTGGGGGTAGCACAAATTCATGTAGTGAGCGATTCCTAACTAGTGGTGGAACAGGTGAAGGGAGAGTTTGAGGCGAAGGATCAAAAAATGAAGAAATACTTAGCCAAAGCCCAAGAACACATCAAAGAATTTGCTCGGTTCAAGATAGAGCGCATACCACGAATGGAGAATGCAAAGGATGATGCGCTGGCCTAACTAGCCTCAGCTACAAAGCCAGATTGGAAGGGCATAGTCTACTTGGAACGAGTCAGAAAACCCTCTTACGAGTAGGTTAGTGTTGACCTAATGGTAGTTGAAGGTAATGAAGAGGATTGGAGGACCCCTTTGATGCAGTATCTTGGCGACATATCCTTACTAGAAGACAAGAAGCAATCTATAATGGTAAGGAGGAGGGCGGCAAAATACACGTTCATAGACAAAGAGTTGTACAGGAGATCCCTGAGACTGCCATACCTACAGTGCCTAGGTACCGAAGAGGAAGAATATGTTCTAAGGGAGATGCACGAAGGAGTATATGGAAATCACCTCGCTAGTAGAGCTTAAGTTCACAAGGACCTATGACAAGGATTCTACTGGCCCACAATGAGAAAGGATGCAATCAAGTTAGTCAAATGGTGTGGCAGGTGCCAACGGTGTGCTGGAACACCACACATACCGTCCAGCCTTCTCTCCCCCCTGACCAGTCCGTGTCCCTTCGCCCAATAGGGACTGGATATCTCAGTACTAGTGCCTCAAGCCACTAGACAAAGGAAGTTTTTATTGGTGGCGATCGATTACTTCACCAAGTGGGTAGAAGTTGAAGCCCTAGCTCACATAACCGAGTGAAACATTAACTGATTCTTGTGGACTTCGATTATTTTTCGGTTCAGAATCCCATGGGCCATAGTCACGGACCACGGGAGACAGTTTGACAATGAGCTATTCAAGAAATTTTGCACTGACCTATCCATAAAACTTCTATTTGCGTTAGTTGCACATCTCTAGAGCAATGGCCAGGTGGAGAACATGAACCATATGATACTACATAGTTTGAGGACGTGACTCGAAACTTCATAGGGCAGATGGGTGGAAGAGCTCCCATCCATAATCTGGGCTTACCACACAACCCGACGAGTAGCAACAGGTGAAACCCCATGCATGCTCACTTAAGTAGCAAAGGCAGTCATTCCTATTGAGGTCAGGATCCCTTCCCGGCAAAGGCAACATTTTGACAAAAAGAGTAATAGTGAAGAACTAAAGGCGGAGATAGACCTCCTTGCAGAGAGGCAAGAGCAAGCGCATATGAGGATCACCATGTACCAAAAAAAAGTGGTCAGGTACTACAACACTCGTGTTAAAGTACGAATATTCCACCCAGGAGAACTAGTCCTTAGGAAGATGCGAACTAACCCGGCAGAGCTTGGATCCAACAAGATGAAGCCGAATTAGGAGGGGCCATACCGAGTAGCATCAGAAGTCAAGCAGGGAACATACTCCTTGGAGGAATTAGGGGGAGGGGAGATAAAAAACACATGAAACTCTGATATGTTGAAAAAATATTACTCTTGAAATTTCATTGCTAAAAAATTTGTATAATAGAATTGAAATTCCATTACCCAAAAAGTTGTATGATAAAAATTTTGAAAGTACAATATTAATAAAACCACCAGCTGGTCTATTCAATCATTGGCCTTTCTTTCTTCTGCAAAATCCTCTTCCCCATGCTCGTCCTCTTCATCCATCTCCTCCTTTGATGTTGGGGTCTCATTGCCATAGCCATGTGAACACACGCCGACAAGGGAAAGGTCAGGGTACATCGTCCTGACATGTTCTCGGCACCTCCTGAAGCCTTCACGATAGGTTTTCAAACATCTAAGATGAAATTCTTACAGTGTCAGTACTCCGAAATAGAAGTAGGGATCTCTTCACGACGGATCCTTGCTATTTCCTCTTGATGAGCCTTCTTACGGGGTTCAACATCAGCTTGGGCTTCATGCAACTCGTTCTGGGCAACCACATACTTCTCTCTCACATTAAGGGTCTGCCGATACATCTCGACCACCTTCTCCTCTTGGGCCAAAGCCATGGTCATCATCTGTAAGCAAGATTAGCTAAAGTAAGGAGACCCGAAAGCAAGGTCATAGACAAAGACTAAAAAACACACCTGATAGGAAGTATGTCGTATCGTCATGGAAAAATGATCTGGAAGCGACATCTTAGCCTCCACAAGGTCCTCCACACGCACCACTCGGCATAAGGCAGGACCAGTAAGAGTAAGCTCATGAAAAATTGGGCCCGATGCAAGAGCAGGCACGATCAAGTCCACCGGAGGTGAGGGATTGTTGGTCACTGTTGGGGCATCCCTCATTTAAGAGGAGCCTGCATCAAAATCTCTCTTCTTCATGAGCCTACTCTTACTGGTCCTGCCTTGCACCGAGCGGTGCATGTGGAGGACGACATCAAAATCTCTCTTCTTCTTCTTCTTAATTGACCTCTGCTTCTTCGCCTCTGCCATCACCACCTCGTATTGGTTAAAGTCCATGTCTACAAGAGGGAAGGAGGAAAAATTAAGAAAACATAGCACAATGCAAATATGAGCATGAACATCATAAAACAGGAAAGGTAGTTTCTCAGAGAGACGCGGCTAAGCCCGTAGTGTACAAGGACCTGTTCCTTGAGCAGTTAGCTATGTGGGCAATGCCCTACCGACTACTATCTCGCAGATCCTTAAGAATGTCTTCCTCTACTAGTGAAAGAGTAGGAGCCAAGTGCCATAGACGAGCTGAAAGAAAGAGAAAAGATTAGAGACAAACATATAGACACCAACAAAATCCAGGCACACGTAGAAAAAATAAAAGACAAAGGAAGGAATATCACCATCAAGAGGAGTGGCCCAGATGCGGGGCCCATGATAGTTTAACTCTCCCGAGGAAAAGAAGAATTGAAACTTCCACTCACGAATGGAAGAACTATCGGGAGTAAATAGTTTATACTAGGAAAGGGAGTTAAAGTAGTACATGTAGTAACTCGAAAATAAAATAAAATAAAATAAAATAATAAATAAATAAATAACTATAATAATAAATATCTTGGAGGAGATATTTTTATATATTTATATATATAAATATCTTGGAGGTGATATTTTTAGATATTTATATATAAATATCTTGGAGGAAAAATTTTAAGTTACTTAAGGGCTAAGTTACTTAAGGGTTAAGTTATGTTTTTATTATATAACTCTCATTTCCTCTCTCTCTCTCTCTCTCTCACCTCCCAGCTCATGGAATCTTGTTTTCAGGCCCCGCTCCAAAAGTAAGGGTTTCTTTTTTTGGGAGTGCTGGGTTTTTTTTTTGGGAATCAGGTAAGGGGATTATATTATGTAAGTTACTTTTACAAGTTTTAACCGATTGAAATACTAGATATGTATATATATAAATATATATATATATATATATATAGTTACGACTTTTCTTAGGTTTTTGAGCCTAGGATTTGGTTAAAAGACTCTATTTTCGAAACCAATTGATTAAATTTGAATATGATATTTTTGGATTAAAGTACTGGAATTTCTGAACGTTTTCATCGATTGAAAATTTGGGGTTTCAAAACATAGGCGTGTTTTAATACGAACCAAAGGCGGTAGGGTTGATTATCTCTATTTTTCTTGTACTTAATTACGTATCTATATTTTAGTAAAATAACAACTTGGAGACACTCATACCCCTATTTTCAGCACAATTTCTATTTTCTCAAGAAGTTATTTTGTTTATGATTTACTAAGTAAAAATTGTGTGGCATGACTATAGTTTTAATTGGCATGAATGAATAGGTTTTGTGTAATACTGAATTGTAATGGCTATGAGCAGAGATTAGATATGATGGCCGGGGCCGGGTTATAATTGACGGCCGGGGGCCGATGTTAGTGAACAGTATATGACAAAATTTCACAGAATTATGAACAGTTTATATTTATACAGTTTTATGAAAATGAATTGTGATTTCAGTTTTATGATGTAAATTGCCATATATGATTTTTGAGCCTTGTGAATATGATGTTATGTTATGAGCATGGTACCATAACTATATGTTGGGAGATAGTGCAATCACATGTCTTAAAGAGAGTGTTGGTATTGGATAGTCGACTGGAGACCTAGGTAGTACTCCCCGATGCAGAATTCTGGGTCCCCATCTATTGGCTTTTTGAGTCCAATCTCTATTTTGATGTTGATGAAACACCAGTATCTTATGTGTGTATTTCGTATGTGAACAAGCTTCAATTTCAGCACACACAAGGAAAGGAAAAATGGAAACTAGAATAGAACTTAAAAGCTTACATCATCTGACATATTCCAAGAAGGTAGTAGAGCAAAGATGAAGAAAAAGACTTATGTTTTTAATTTGTAATGCATTTTGTTTTATATTTGGTCAGTAATAATGCATGACATGCATGATGTGAATGATAAGCTCAATATAACCATAGATTGACTTTAGGTCCCCAAACATCACATGACAAGGCCCTTATAACTTAGAAATTATAATTATGTGAATATAGGTGACTTTAAATGAAAATCAGGGCTTAAATACACACTTTTAGTGTGTTCAGTTGACCGAACCTCCCAGAGTCAATTGTTGACTATTTGGTCGATCACTTTTAAATGAACTTGCACTGCACAGTCGACCAAACTGGCACGTGGGTGATTATTAATGCCCTGGTCAACCGAACCCTTAGTTCAAATCGGATCTGGTTGACTGAACCTTAAAATTTGGTCAACCGAACATGCCCTGGCCAACCAAATCTCAGAGGGTGCAAAATCGCTTTAATATGGTTGACCAAAACCTTAGTTCAAAGATGCCCCGATCGATTGAACTCAATAATATGGTTGACCCTACCTTGAATATGGTTGACCAAACCTCTCGGGTTGGTCAATTTTTTACCGTAGGTAAACGAGACTAATTTTAATTAAACATCATTAATATTTTTCTAAAATGACTTCCGTATCCCCAATGATCATATTTTTCCCCAAGTCTATATGTACCCCTTAATTTGTCTTAATTAGGAGTGGATTAGCAAAATCATTAAGAAAAATTCTCTCAAATTTTTATACTCATTTTTTATCCTCTCTTTATTATTACTTTGAAAATCTATTTTCAAGAGAGCACTCTATTTATCTTGGGCATTTGTTTTTACAGATCATATTGTTTACTCTTATATCTTGTTTATTCTTTCAAATCTTATTTTTGAGAGTAAATCAAAGTTTTCTTCATATACATTCATTGATATATATCTTTGAAGAAAACTTGTTTATTACTTGTGAATCTTGCACACATATTGCAAGACTTCAAAAGCTCATATATTCTTCATTGTAAAATTATTTTTGAGTAAGAATCCTAGTTCCCCTAAGCTTTATTTGAAAAACTAGTTTTTGGGGAAACTCTTGACATATTGAAAAGAGTACCTTAAGCATATTCTTATTTTAATATCTTTGCTTGGAAGGTATCTTACTCTTGTTAGTAAGAAAATCATTTTTCACACTTGGTCTTTATTAAGAAATATTTTTAGTGAAAAATACACATTCTCACATTGAGCTTTAATTCATATCATATGTGAGTGTATTTCTGAGCTTATTGTTGTACATATCTTCTTGTATTAGAGGCACATTTGTTTGTATGCAAATATTTATTTGATTATCTGCTGTATTCCCGACGGGTGGTCGGAAGAGGGAGACTAGCCTTGTGAATAGTCTCGGACTGGTTCAGACCTAGTTAAGAGAACTAGATGCACCATTCTAGTAAAGTGTTGTATTAGGTGCCGCTCCACCCACTAAGTGAGCCTTTGTGGAATCCTCTTACTTGTTAGCTTGAGGCGGGGACGTAGGTAGTATTGGCTGAACCCTGATAACGTTTCTTATGTTTGCTCTTAAATTCTTGCACTTTAATTTCTTGCACATGTATGCTTAGACTTAATTAATTATGGATATGTGCATGATTTAAATATTGTGAATTATTGGGAAATATTCAGACAGACCCTAGGTTGTAGTATACTGTTGTTGGAATAGTTAAGCCTAGGCATAAATTTTTAAAAACCTAATTCACCCCATCTTGGGAATACACCAATTCCAACACCATCCGATGCTGAATTCAGGGTGACCCTCCCGATGCAGTATTCCGGGTATAGGGTAGGCACAATTGTACTTACTACTTAGTTTGAATTAGCTATAGTCGGCCGACTATATGCTAGGTCTAGCCTACGGGCTGCACAACCCGTCATGGGGGGAAGCATGTCGTAGTAGTATGTGAACGCATGACAACACTAATTCAGCAGTCCAGGTTGTGTCTTCTAGGCATATATGGGCATATTTACTATAGAATGCGCTATATTGAGCCAACAGTATTTTATTATGAAATTATGGGTTTGCTGAAAGATATATTGCAGTACTGTTTTTAGAATGCCAGTTAAATGTATTTAAACGTTAATAGTAATATGTGTACACGAAAACTCATGCTAGCCACACGCTGATAATAATATAATCCATCTTACTGAGAGGTGTCTCACCGTATTATACAAATCATGTTTCAGGCCCTTCGAGGGATCGAATCTAGCGTACTACGGGGCTGGTGTTAGATAGTCGATAGATATTGTCAGAGCTGGTGAGACATAGACAATAATTTTGTTATTTTGAGGATTGTAATAACAGGATATGGAATTAGTTATGTATGTATGTGGGAAATAGTTAGAACTCTGGTAAGTGTTGGATGTATTAGTATGTAATTTTCGCTGTGTATGTATATGATGATTAGTATGGAACACCCATTTCCCCTTATTTGGGTGGGTTGTATGTGTATGGTATCAAAGAGATATGTATGTTATGTTTTAGTAGCACTCCGGGCCAACATAGAGGGTTGGGGCGTTATAGGTGGTATCAGAGCTAACTAGGTTGTTAGGTTTTATAGACTTGGTTAGATGAGGTTAGTAGGTCATACCAGAGTATAGGAAGATAGGAATGGGTAGAATAGGAATGTTGTGTTTTGCTTCGTAAGCCTGGAGGCAGAAATTCCTTGATGAACTTCTGTGTTTTTATGGATCAGTCAACGGGTTCAGAAAACGACGACAATCTATCGACGATTTTTTTTCCAAGTGGAGGGGCGGGAACTTGAAAACTAGAATGGGAATAGGAAATTGGCAGAGTATGACGTAATATAGGGAAGAAGATATAGGCTAGTAGTGAAATTTATTTAAGTGAGCACGTTGTATTATTTGATTCAAGAGTGACTTATTTGTTCATTTCCCGAGGGTTTGTCAAATTATGTGGGGCAGAGGCACAATTATTAGGTGCCGAGTTAGCAGTGGCTACACCGTTAGGGTCAATAGTTGTTTGTAGTAGTGTGATTAAAGATTTTCTAGTGGAGATTTAAGGGAGAGTGCTGCTAGTCAGTTTAATTGTTTTTGATATGCACGACTTTGATATCATTATGGGGATGGACTGGCTAGTGGCCAGTTATGCAAGTATTGATTGTCATAGAAAGGAGGTAGTATTCATATCTCCCGGGGAGCAGGAATTCATGTTTGTAGGATCGTGTGTGCACTTTGCACCATGGATCCTTTCAGCTATTCAAGCAAAGAGGTTACTTCTAAAGGGATGCCGGGGTAGCTTGCATTTGTCAAGGAAGCACCGAAGGAAGAGCTTAGATTGGAGGATATTCCTGTTGTAAGGAACTTCTCAGATGTGTTCCCAGAGGGCTTACCGGGATTGCCTCTTGATCATGAGGTGGAGTTTGCTATTGAGTTGACTCTAGGGACGACACCAATTTCAAAATTTCTGTACCGAGTGGCCCCAACAGAACTAAAGGTGTAATGACCTGCTTAAATATTCATATAATAAAAGCAGAATAAATAAAATAGTCTGTTGACCTTATAGGTCACACCCTGGTTTTGATAATGACAAACTCAATTGTATTTAATAAATATCCAGTTCATGTGCAGGTTTATACTAACATACATTCAAGGGCACGTGAAAGCTTGAAGACAATTTCATATTCCCAATTGTAATATCTCTAAGTGAATTTTGTCTGTAATAGTAATTAGGCTGTCTGTAATAGTAATTAGGGTTTTTCGGTTTGTAATAAGCTCACACACATCACATGAATGATTTACTTTGTAAGCTCAAACCGAACCATAGAAAGACCTTAGAGTGTACCTTCGGGCGACCGAAGGTCGACCGACACCAGACTTTTTCGGTGTCTTCAAAATTGGACCCCAAGTGACCTTAGGACACTCACCTTTGCACTTGTATGTAATAGGCACTTGAATAGGGTTTGATTGTTGCAAAAAGGGACCGAAATGCACACTTGGTGCACTTTCGGTCGACCGGCCAACTCAGTTCAATTTGGCCCGGTCGACCGAAACCGGTCCGGGTCAACTGTTTGACCCAGGCCCGGTCGACCGAGCACTTATAGGTCATTTGACCTCGGTCGACCGAACCTCCTTGGGGTCAACAGTTTGACCTCCCGGTCGACCGACCATTTTTGTTCGTCAACAACTTGGTCGACCGAAGGGTCTCGGGAAAATTCCCAGCGGTCCGGTCGACCGAGCCATGTAGTTCAAAAAGTGTCCGGTCGACCGAACCTCGGAATATTGAAAAATCGCCCTGCCCGGTCGACCGACCCCTTAGTTCAAAATTCCCTCGGTCGACCGAGCTATTTGAGTCCCGGTCGACCGAACCACTTTTGGTCGACCGGACCTCTCGGGTTGCCCTGATTTTTTTACCGCGATTAAATTTTTTAAACAGGGTTAAATTTTCTTAAGTGTCATTAAACTTTTCTGAAAATTCCTAATAAGTCCCCAACGGTCAAAATTCTTGGTATGTCTATATATACTCCTTCATTTGGTGGATTAAGCACGGATTAGCAAATAAATTAAGAAATATTTTCTCTCAAGCCAAATACTCATATTTGCCTCCTACTACTTATATTACTTTGAAAACCTACTCAAGCCTACACTCTTCATCTATCCAAATCATTTGTAAGTGTATTGAGTCTTTTATTTTTGGTTAGCTCTTCATATTGCTGTGTATTTGAATCGATTTTTGAGAGCATAACCTAAGTTTTCTTAGGAGGCTTTGCCAATAAGCCTGCCCTAAGAAAGACTCTTTGTGACATCCCAAGTATTGCACTCTAGTTGCAATATTTTAGGAAGTTCATTTTTGTTTGGAGATTGCAATAATACTTTCAAACATATTTGAATATCTTGTGGTGTTCATATTGATATATTTGGGAAAGGATATTCGTGTGTGTGTGATATATAAATCTTTGTGGTATTGTTTGTACAAGTTTTATAAATATATATCATTTACCGAAAACAAAGATTATCTACTTTGCAATACAAGCACGTACGCATTCTATTGATTGATAATATTGAGGCTTGCTTGGTATTCTGTGTGAACACTCTTGACTGAATATTTTGAAGTGCACAGATTATTATTGACACTCTCACGTACGTGTTACACTGATAGAAAACATAGTTGAGAGATTGACATATTTAGACCACACAGAGCTGACATTTTAAATCAGTTGTGGTGTTTGTGTTTGTGCGCATTTGTGGTACATATCTGCTTTACTTGAAAGCACAATTGTATTGTACCTTTGATTGTATATCTGAGAGATTCCAGGCGTGGCCTGAGGGGGCGATAATCCAGCCCGGTAAGGATTGGTGTTAAGGTTGAGGTCAGCCTTGTGGTAATTTGACCTGGTTTGTATAGGTGACGCTCCACCCGTTTAAGCGAGCAAGGTATTGTGATAATCCTTGTGCTGGTTAGCCAAGGCGGGGACGTAGGCGGTTGGCCGAACCTCGATAACACATCCGCGTGTCATCTTCTCTTTACAGCTTTCTGATACTTGTGTGATTGTTTAAACTGCCTCATCTGATCTCTGGCACATTTACATCATTTGCACTAGATTGACCCTAGGCTTGTGAACATACTGCTGCTAGGAGGAATACTTAGAAGGTAAAATTTAAAAATACCAATTCACCCCCCCTTTTGGGATCACGGTAAAGCTAACATAGTCAACCTGAACCCGTGGGTAACAAGGACACCTGACATACGCAGTGGAACCTAAGTAGTAGTAAATGTAAATCACAAACTCATAACCACAAAAAAAAACATAATACCAAAGTCAAGCCTATCTCAAAATATTGTGTTTATGTATAATCTCCCAAAAAAAAAAAAATACAAAATACCCCTAGGATCTCACATCAAAATCCCCTGATCCTAGACCAAACTTACCCTCCTAGTAGGGTAGTACAATCGACTCAACGGCGGTCACACTCCGTCGGTCTTTATGGGTTTCCTGAAAATCATTTAATGTTTTGGGTGAGACACCTCTCAGTAAGGGAAAATAAACTAAATACATCTGTGTGGCAACATGAACATTTAATACAATTATACATATACAGCACATTTCATATATCTGTAAACATTCATCATAATATACTGAATAATCATATACTTTCGTATTTTCTAATAAATCATACCGTTCACAAAATGTCTGTTATAGCTGATAATACTGAAAAAACATACCCAGGATGAATAGCTAGCTAGTGTCATGTATTACCCCCCATGACGGGTTGTGCAGTCCAAAGGAGGGACCTGACAATGGTTGGCTAACTATTGCCGAGTCAAAAATATTTGTAAGTACAATGGGCCCGCCATACCCTGGTCTGGACTGCCAGGTGGACGTCTACAACTCTACACTGAAAGCCACATCAACTATCCATCTCCCACCCCTTTGTGGGGTGGTTAGCACAAGTCTGAACATAGATTTCTGATCTATATAGTTACGGTATTGTGCTCTTGAAACTGAACTAAACTAGCATCCGGGTTCTGATAACATATAGTACATGATAATATAGCATTTAACATAAATGGATTGATAGCATTTCTATACTTTCATAGATATGACCTTGCGCAAAACATTTTGTAAATACGGCCTTACGCCGAACATTTCATAAAATACGGTCTTGCGTCGAACATTTCATAAACACAACCTTGCGTCAAAAATATATAACATACACGGCCTTGCACCGGCTATCAATCACGATCTTGCGCCGAATATCTCATACATATCATTTTGAATAAATAAATCAATTATCATGTATTTTTAAAATCATAATTGTCACGCCCCAAACCCGGAAATGGGACCCGGGGGTGAAAATTGGAACTAAACTATCCCTGTATCATACAAATCATCAAAATATATAGTACATTGGATGAGGGTCCGACCCCGTGGGGTTCCTAGGTACCCTAAACACATCCAATCACAACATACACGCAGCGAAAAAAGGTCATCTATATACACATATGCAGTACCATACCAGAGTCTATACAAGAGCAGAACATGGCTCTAACAAAACGTACAAACTGGGTGCCTAAATACAACTCAAAATGGCAACCCAACAAAACTACAGTCCTAGCACTTACCCAAGCGCTAACGCAGTACACCAGCCACTACGCTCCCTACACCAGGACGCTAGTTTCGGTTACCCGAAGGACCTGTAAAAATGTACGTACAGTAGGGGTGAGATATCTCTTAGTAAGGAAGAACACAGGTTATATCGGTGTGTGGCATTTGAGTGTTATCATGATACAACATACATGCAATTAAATGCATTTCGGTACAAATTTACACAGTGCATACACGCACACATACGGTGGCCATTTATATGCAGCCCCATCATAATACATACACATGATCAGTAATCTTTAGTGTTGTCACACTCTTTGGCCCAAAACAGGCCCGTGACACACAGCGTTGGCCCGTAGCCAACCCGCGAACATGGCGCCACCGGCACATGGCTAGTCCCCGACTCCCATGGCATCGTACCAGCGCTAAACTAGTGGATCCACACCCTTCGGCCTGATCTGCCGGAATAGGCTCATGCCCTAGGATATAGAGTCGGACACTCTTGCCTACATGGCAAGCAATAACACGCCCTCGGATATAGAGCTAGACACTCTCAGTACTTGGAACAATTTCAGAACTGCGTCCCTACTAGCATTTCAACATATCACACACACATGCATGCTCATATAACCAAACAAACCACACTCATTTGGTAATCTAAATCATGGTTTTCCAAAAAAAAAAAATACAGTTTAAACAAAGTCAAGGCACGACCATCCCAATATCACAGTATAAAGCACACGTATACTCGGTTTTCAACAAAACCCGGGATTCAGCCCATTGCCCCCTTTTTCCCAAAACTGCAATAATGACAAAACCCATAGTTTTCCCTGTTAGATTCCCCCAAATGAGTAGCCAAAACACACACAGGACCGATGACCACAGTTCCACTGAGTCCGATTTCAAAAAATAACCAATATAACACAGTTTCCCCTTACCTTAACCCCTTAAGCAAATCCTGGACTCCAAGGTCCCTAAACAGCGAACCGAGTTTCAAAACCTACAAATCACAGTATAAAATATACTCACAAGACTGATACCTACAAAACTACCAGATCAGAATTAAAAATCGAGCCTTACCTCAATTTTACGCCGAAACCCAAAAATCTCTGAAACGAGATTCCAATCCATAGAAGTTGTAGAGAATCCTTCCACGATCCTCGTGGTAGCTTCCGTTTTTCAATTCCGTTAACGATCGGCGAAGAATTCTAGAGAGAAGGAGAGAGTAGAGAGAGTTTAGAGAGAGAGAGAGAGAGAGAGAGAGAGAGAGAGATAGGATTGAGTTTACTTAATGAAGAAAAAATAGAAATTCCATTTATAGCCCTTGACTTGAAAATTTCCAATTTTGCCCCTCTTAATATTTAAACCCATTTTTCATATTTTGGGTTTTTACAATCTCCCCTCCTTACAAAAATTTCGACCTCGAAATTTGCCATCTCTTATTCCCAGATTCATACATACAATCAAATACATAGACACAACTCAAGAGTGAACTGGCGATCATCACAGCGTAATCCCATCATACACATACACATACATACCCTCACTTATGGCGGACGAATATCATGGTTACATATACAACAATCTTAGGAGTTCACAATACTCACACTCCCAACGACTAACCACCTATCCCAACCCAGAGTAGGATCATGTACAAGTGCTCAAAATAACTATGGATACTTCCGGCGTATTTCTGTTTCTAGTTCCCAAGAAGCTTCCTCAACCTCGTGGTTTCGCCACAATACCTTCATTAACAGTATCTCTCTGGTACGAAGCTTCTGAACTTTATGGTCCAGAACATGAACAGGTATCTCCTCATACGCTAAAGTATCCCCAATTTCCAACTCATCATAACTAATCATATGTGAAGGATCCAACACGTACCTCCTCAACATGGAGACGTGAAACACATCATGGACCCTAGAAAGTGCTGGAGGTAATGCAACTCTATAGGCTACCGGACCCACTCGCTCAAGTACTTCGAATGGTCCAATATACCTCAGGCTCAGCTTGCCCTTCCTGCCGAATCTCATCACTCCTTTCATCGAAGCAATACGCAGAAATACCTTACCTCCCACTTCAAACTCTAATTCACGGTGGCGAACCTCTGCATAACTCTTCTGTCGAATCTGAGCTGATTTAATCCTCTCCTAGATCAAACCCACCTTCTCAAATTCCTGCTGCACAAGTTCATGTCCTACCACTTGACGTTCACCAACCTTATTCCAACACAAAGGAGATCGAAACCTCCGACCATACAAAGCCTCGAACGGTGCCATCTCGATACTAGATTGGAAGCTGTTGTTATAAGTAAACTCCACAAGTGGCATAAACTGTATCCAGCTACCACCGAAGTCTAACACACAAGCTTGTAACATATCTTCCAATATCTGTATCGTCCTCTCCGATTGTCCATCAGTCTGGGGGTGGAACGCTGTACTGAAAGTAAATTTCATCCCCAATGCCTCCTACAAGCTCATCCAGAATCGGGAAGTAAACCTCAAGTCCCGATCTGATACTATGGACATCGGTATCCCGTGCATTCTCACAATCACATGCACATACAAATCTGCTAGCTTACTCAAAGGATAGCTAACTTTCATCGGTATGAAATGAGCAGATTTCGTTAATCTATCCACGATCACCCAGATAGCATTTTTCCCGTGAAGCATTGGCGGCAATCCGGTCACAAAATCCATGGAAATATGCTCTCATTTCCACACTGGAATAGGCAAAGGCTGCAACGGCCCTGCAGGCCCCTGATGTTCAGCTTTTACCTGCTGACACGTCAGACACTGCTCCACGAACTGAGCAATCTGCCTCTTCATACCAGACCACCAGAAGGTCTCACGCAAGTCCCGATACATCTTTGTACTACCAGGATGTACCGTATACATAGAACGATGCGCCTCCTCTAGAATCATCCTTTTGATCTCATCATCGTTCGGAACACACAATCTGGTCCCAAACCTCAGCACACCTCCCTCAGAGATGTTAAACTCTGTAGTCAGTCCCTGTTGTACCTTTTCCTTAATCTCGGCCAACTTTGCATCACTAGCCTGCCCGGATTTTATATGCTCAAACAAAGTCGATTGGACCACAAAATCAGCAAGATAAGCCTGATGATCACCCACCACCAACTCTATACCTGAGCTCTCCAAATCTCGTCTGATGTGACACTGAGTTACAACCGTAGATACAGCCATAGGCTTCGACTTCCGACTCAATGCATCAGCTACCACATTCACCTTCCCCGAGTGATAATTGATCGTGCAATCGTAGTCCTTAATCAACTCTAGCCACCGCCTCTGCCTCATGTTCAACTCCTTCTGCGTAAAGAAATACCTGAGGCTCTTATGGTCAGTGAAGATCTCACATTGCACCCCGTACAAATAGTGTCGCCAGATCTTCAGTGCATACACAATAGCAGCCAACTCCAGATCATGTATAGGGTAATTCTTCTCATACTCTTTCAGTTGTCGAGAAGCATACGCCACAACCTTACCTTGCTGCATAAGCACACATCCCAAGCCTTTCAGAGATGCGTCGCTATAAATCACAAATCCACCATTCCCCGAAGGAATGGTCAACATTGGAGCAGTAACCAGCTGGTGCTTCAACTCCTGAAAGCACTGCTCGCAATCACTAGTCCACCCAAACTGTACTCCCTTCTTGGTCAATTGTGTCAAAGGTCAAGACAGTTTAGAGAAACCCTCTACGAACCGACGATAGTAACCCGCCAGTCCTAAAAAACTCCGAACCTCTTGTACATTCTTTGGCCTTACCCAGTTGACCATAGCTTCAATCTTGCTAGGGTCAACTGATATACCATCCTTAATAACCACATGGCCTAAAAGTGCAATTTGACTCGACCAGAATTCACACTTCTTCAGCTTAGCATACAACTTCTTCTCCCGAAGAATCTGTAGCACTAACCTCAAATGTTCCGCGTGCTCTTCCGTACTCCTCGAGTATACCAGAATGTCATAAATGAATACCACTACGAATCGATCTAGGTACTCATGGAAAACCCTGTTCATCAGATCCATGAACACTGCCGGAGCATTCGTTAACCCAAAAGGCATGACTAAAAACTCATAGTGGCCATATCTGGTTCAGAAAGCCGTCTTCGCTACATCCTTCGCTCTAACCCTCACTTGATGATATCCTGACCGCAAATCGATCTTTGAAAAGACCCGCATCCCCTGCAACTGGTCAAAGAGATCATCTATACGAGGTAAAGGTTAACGATTCTTCACAGTTACCTTATTAATCTCACGGTAATCAATGCACATCCGCATCGACCTGTCTTTCTTCTTCACAAATAGTACTGGAGCTCCCCAGGGAGAAACGTTAAGTCGAATGAATCCCTTGTCCAGTAATTCCTGCAACTGTTCCTTCAACTCCTAAAGTTCTACTAGAGGCATCCAGTATGGAGCTTTAGAGATCGGTGCCTTACCAGGTAGCAACTCTATCGCAAACTCCACCTCACGATCTGGAGGTAAATCAGGTAAATCATCTGGAAACACATCCGGGAATTCGTTAACTACTCGAATATCCTCGAGTCTCAACTCTTCCCGTGGCAATTCCTCCACACAAGCTAAGTACCCCTGACATCCGTCCAAGAGTAGCCTCCTAGCCCTTAATGCCGACAGAATTTGTGGCACTAAACGCACATACGATCCTACAAACTCGTACTCCTGCTCCCCAGGAGGTCTGAAAACTACTACCTTCCTACGATAGTCGATCACAGCATAACTAGAGAACAACCAATCTATCCCCAGAATGATATCAAACCCCGACATGTCGTATACTACAAGATTCGCCGGTAGCAGCTTTCCCTGAATTTTCACTGGGCAGTCTACCAACATCTTCCTATAGGAAGATACACTCCCAAATGGCGTAGTAACAGATAACATCTCATTCATATCTTGAGACTCAACCCCACACTGTCCCACAAAATTCACGGAATACAAAGGAATGGGTTGCACCCAAATAAAAAAAAACAGAAGCTTTATTTAAAAGCAATAATAAGGTACCTATCACCACGTTACCTGCATGCTCAGCGTCCACTGGAGTAAGAGAGTATACTTTGGCTAAAGTTGTAATCTTCTGAATGGTTCCCCAAGGTATTTGGTTGCTCCCTCGGTCCCCACTAACTGCAGGAACGTTTCGCCTCGGTGCTCGACAATCACAAGACCTGTGGCCTGGTTGGCCACAGTTGTAGCAACTACCCCCAAATGGCCGGCACTCACCCTCGTGCCGGCTGTTGCATCTGGTACAACGACCATCAGTCTGGCTCCCCTGAGAAACTTGGCGCTCGGTATTCTGACGATAACCTAATCCTTTGCTCCTCTTCTCCCACGATCCCTGATGAGATCCTGTCTGAGAACCAGAAGGTACTGTCCTCTTCCTCGATTCCTAATCCGCCTCATCCTCTAGAATACTAGTCTCGATCACCGTGGCCTTAGCCACCAATACCGAGAACTCGTGGATCTAAAGCATACCCACCAGTCTATAGATATCCTTCCTCAAACCCTTCTCGAACCTCCGAGTCTTCTCATACTCGCTCAAGATCATACATGGTGCAAAACAGGACAGCTCTATCTATCGAGCCGCATACCCCTACACCGTCAAACTCCCCTGCGTAAGAGCAGAAAACTCGTTTGCCTTCGCATCACGTATTGAAGCCAGGAAGTATTTGTCAAAGAACACCTCCTTGAAAAGGCTCCATGTCATCTCCTCATGACCAGCTCTCTGCCTCTCCAGCAGACTCACCGCAGTCCACCATCGACTCGCCTCCCCAGATAGCTGGAAAGTAGCATAGAGGACTCACTACCTACCTGTGCAGTGCAGAACTCCCAGAATCCTCTCAGTCTTCTCCATCTAGTCCTCTGCTGTCGTCGGGTCAGGTCCTCCAGAATCCTTAGGAGGATGCATACGTGTGAACCTCTCAATGGTGCACCCTGCAGCAGTAGGAGAGTGCTCGCATCTCCTCACACTCCGCCCGATCTCCCGTAATACCTGCCTCGTCAAACCTCGAGGCATAGAAGGGGACTCATCACTCGCAGTCTCCTCAGAGCCACTTCCCAGATTATTATCCTTGGGCTCCATTCTGCAATACAATAGGAATCTATCAGTATCCCTATAACACATACAGTTAACACAATGATCTACACTAATCGTGTTAACTACTTCTTTCCAGGTCTAGGTATGTCCTATCACACTGATATGAAAGTCATCAATGATCTGCCCTGCTTTTATTGGAATCATCATCCTAAGAAAAACATGGAATTCCATCAACAATTCCCAGTCTAGCAACCGAACAACCCTCAACCAACTCTGCCTATATCTACATCCTATACTCTAGTATGTACTCATAACTAAGCCTAACCAAGTCTACAAGATCTAGTAACCTGGTTAGCTCTAATACCAAGTTGTCATGCCCTAAACCCGGAAATAGGACCTGGGGGTGAAAATTGGAACCTAACCTGTCCCTATATCATACAAATCATCAAAAGATACACTACACTAGATGAGGGTTCGACCCCGTTGGGTTCCCAAGCACCCTAAACACATCCAATCACAACATATACGTAGCGAAAAAAAGTCATCTATATACACAGATGTAGTACCATACTGGAGTCTATACAAGAGCAGAACATGGCTTTAACAAAACGTACAAATTGGGTGCCCAAATACAACTCAAAATGGCAACCCAACAAAACTACAGTTCTAGCACTTATTCAAACGCTAACGCAGTATACTGGCCACTACGCTCCCTACATCAGGACGTTAGTTCTGGTTACCCGAAGGACTTATAAAAATGTACGTACAGTAAGGGTGAGACACCTCTCAGTAAGGAAGAACACAGGTTATATTGGTGTGTGGCATTTGAGTGTTATCATGATACAACATACACACAGTTAAAAGCATTCCGGTACAAATTTACACAGTGCATACACGCACACATACGGCGGCCATTTATATGCAGCCCCATCACAATACATACACATGATCAGTAATCCTCAGTGTCATCACACTCTTAGGCTCGAAGCCGGCCTGTGACATACGGCATTGGCCCATAACCAACCTACAAATACGGCGCCACCGGCACGTGGCTAGTCCCCGACTCCCATGGCATCGTACCGGCCCTAACTGGTGGATCCACACCCTTCGGCCTGATCTTTCTGAATAGGCTCACGCCCTCGAATATAGAGCTAGACACTCTTGCCTACATGGCAAGCGATAACATGCCCTTGGATATAGAGTCAGACACTCTCAGTACCTGGAACAATTTTGGAACTGCGTTCCTACTAGCATTTCAACATATCACACACACATGCATGCTCATATAACCAAAAAAACCACCCTCATTTGGTAATCTAAATCATGGTTTTCCAAAAAAAATATAGTTTAAACAAATTCAAGGCACAGCCATCCCAATATCACAGTATAAAGCACACGTATACTCGGTTTTCAACAAAACCCGGGATTCAGCCCGTCGCCCCCTTTTTCCTAAAACTGCAATAATGACAAAACCCATAGTTTTCCTCGTTAGATTCCCCCAAATGAGTAGCCAAAACACACAAAAGACCATGGACCACAGTTCCACTGAGTCCGATTTCAAAAAATAACCAATATAACACAGTTTCCCCTTACCTTAACCCCGTAAACAAATCCCGAACTCTAAGGTCCCTAAACAATGAACCGAGTTTCAAAACCTACAAATCACAGTACAGAATATACTCACAAGACTGATACCTACAAAACTACTGGACCAGAATTTAAAACCGAGCCTTACCTCGATTTTACACCGAAACCCAAAAATCTCCGAAACGAGATTTCAATCCGTAGAAGTTGTAGAGAATCCTTCCATGATCCTCGTGGTAGCTTCCTTTTTTCGATTCCATCAACGATCAGCGAAGAATTCTAGGGAGAAGGAGAGAGTAGAGAGAGTTTAGAGAGAGAGAGATATAGGATTGAGTTTACTTAATGAAGAAGTAATATAAATTTCCTTTTATAGCCATTGACCTAAAAATTTCCAATTTTGCCCCTCTTAATATTTAAACCCATTTTTCATATTTTGGGTTTTTACAATAATGTACTATATTATTTCATAATTCCTGAAAACATGCTTTACTCGTAAAATTGTCATATCATAATACTTTTCTTGAAAAATAATATTCATGCCACACAAAACTGAGTAAATTCGTACATTTCATTCTAAAATCAAATTTTCTGTATAACAATAGTATTTTCCCAAATATGCATTTTCTCAATAATATTCAAATATAATACATGCTTCCCTGAAAATTAATTTACTGATAATAATAATAATACGTGTGAAAAATAACTGCTTTAGTTTATTCCCTTACCTGACACTAGAAAGAAACCCCCTAAAAATTCCACTCGTCCTGCACCCGCAGGGTTCCTGTTCAACACCTTGAATTCAACAACTCTCAGAACTAAATTTCAGTATTTTCACATGAATATCATTTCTTATAACTGTAAAAAGATCAAATTTGGCATAAAAAGCTTTACCTCAACTCAGGGATGAATTTCAACTCACTTCCACCGACGATCCGCTCTGGTAGATTTAGAGAGAACTTTCCCAAGAGCGTCGTGGTGGCCTCAAATTGTCGATTCTGTGAATGACGGAACTGAAATCGAAGAGAGAGGAGAGAGAAATCATAAGGTGGAGAGAAAGAGTGATTTTCCTGATTTTTCTGCATTTAAATTCGAGTTTTAGGCTATTTATAGAGCTGAATTCGTTGATGAGACACGTCACCTCATCAACGAGTCCCTGAAGAGTTTCGTCAACGAAATTTAGAATTTCCAAAACCCTCCTCGGTATTTTCTCATCGAAGAGAAATACCCTCGTCGACGAAGTCTGTTGCGCCCTTTTTTTTTTCTATTCCCATTTTTCTCTCTCTTAATTATTATTTAAATACCATTATTCTTTGGGTCATTACAAAAGGAGTTAAAGGAGCAGTTACAAGAGTTACTTGACAAGGGTTTCATTCGGTCGAGTGTATCACCCTAGGGAGTACTGGTGCTGCTCGTGAAGTAGAAGGATGGTCGATGAGGATGTGCCTCGACTGCAGGGAGATTAATAAAGTAACAGTGAAGAATAAATATCCATTACACCAAATTGATGATCTATTTTACCAGTAATAGGGGATAGAGGTCTTCTCTAAGAACGATCTTCGATCTGGGTAGCATCAGCTTAAAGTGAAATCGAAGGATGTACCAAAGACGACTTTCTGCACTAGCTATAGCCACTATGAATTTCTGGTTATACCTTTTGGATTGACCAATGCTCCTGCGGCATTCATGGAGTTGATGAACAGGGTGTTTCATGAGTATCTAGATCAGTTCGAAGTGGTTTTCATCAACGACATCCAGGTTTATTTGAGGAGTCCTGAGGAGCATGTAACTCACTTGAGGATGGTACTATAGGTACTGAGGGAGAAAAAGTTGTTTTCGAAGTTCAAGAAATGCAAATTTTGGTTAGAGAAAGTGGCATTTCTAGGATACGTAGTGTCTAGAAAAGGTGTATCAGTGGACCCGAGTAAGATAGAAGCAGTAGTTGATTGGGCGAAACTAAAGGACATGCATGAGGTTAGAAGTTTCTTGCGTCTTACAAGATATTATCGTCGGTTTGTAGCGGGGTTTTCTAAACTATCAGGTCTGCTGACATAGCTTATGAGGAAGAACATGAAGTTCGAGTGGACTAGTGAGTGCGATAAGAGTTTTCAGGAACTGAAGCAGCAGCTAGTTATTGCTCCTATATTGACCATTCCATCAGGAGATGGTGGATTCGTGATTTACAGTGACACCTCTAAAAAGGGACTTGGGTGTGTTTTAAAGCAGTAAGGAAAGGTGATTGCGTACGCTTCTTGTCAACTTAAGGAGTACGAAAAGAACTACCCGACACACGACATGGAATTAACAATGGTAGTGTATGATTAAAGTTCTGGAGACATTACCTATATGGTGAAGGATGCGAGATTTTTATAGATCATAAAAGTCTTAAGTACTTTTTCACCTAGAAGGAGTTGGATATGAGGTAGTGGAGATGACTTGAATTGATAAAGAACTACGGTTGCACCATTAGTTACCACCCAGGAAAAGCTAATGTGGTAGTTGATGCTTTGAGTCAGAAGTCAGTAAATGTGTCAGTCTTGGTAGTGGGAGTTCAGCATCAGATCAGTATGGACCTAGAAAGGTTGGGCATGGAGATGGTGGAAGAAAATCACCAGGCATTCATTGCTAGCCTGATTATGAAACCGACCTTATGGGAAAGGATCAAGACAACTTAAACAAAAGATACAAAGCTGGTTGAAGTTATAGAGGGAGTGCAGAATGCATTGAAACTATATTTCAATATCTCAAATGATGGGGTGTTGAGATTTCACACCAAGATATGCGTACCGAATGATGCTGAGAGTATATGGATCATTCTAGAGGAGGCACATCGCTCACTCTATACAATGCATCCAGGTAACACGAAGATGTATAGGGATTTACGAGAATCTTTCTAGTTGTCTAATATGAAAAGAGAGATCGCCCATTTCATTCAGCAGTGTCTGACATACTAGAAAGTGAAGGCCAAGAATTAGAGGCTAGCGGAACCATTGTAACCACTTCTCATCCCTAAGTGAAAGTGGGAGCATATTTCCTTGGATTTTTTCACGAGGTTGCCATCAGCACTTCATGAGCAGAATGCTATTTGTGTAGTTGTTGACAGATTGACAAAGACTTCCAATTTCATTCTGGTTAAAGTTAGTTATTCTATGAATAACCTGGAAGATCTTTACGTTCAGGTGATAGTCAAATTGCATAGGGTGTCAGTGTCTATCATTTTGGATAGGGATCCGCGATTTACTTCCCGATTTTCGAAGAGTCTATAAAAAGCATTGGGAACTCAACTCATTTTCAGTATTTCTTTTCACTCACAGTCCAATTGTCAATCAAAGAGGACCATTCAGATTCTAGAGGATATGCTATGGGCATGTGTACCAGATTTTGGGGGTAGTTACGTTAAATATCTTTCGTCAGTTCAGTTCGCATATAATAACAATTATCAGGCCAGTATCAGGATAGCACCGTATGAGGCACTATGCGGTCGCAGGTGCCGATCTCCGTTGTATTGGGACGAGGTCAGCGAGTGATAGATTTTAGGGCTAGAGCTTGTTCAGAAGAACTCTAAGAAGGTCAAGCTCATAAGGGAATAGATTAAAGCATCACATAATCGGTAGAAAAGTTACGGAGATACACACCGACGAGAGCTGAAGTTTGATATAGGTGATGCTATATTTTTTAGGATTGCTCCGATAAAAGGGGTGATGCGGTTTGGTAGGAAGGGCAAGCTGAGCCCTAGATACGTCAGGCCATTTGAGATCTTGGAAAGAGTCGGTCCGATTGCGTATAGGATCGCATTACCCCCATCACTTTCTAGGATTCACGACATGTTCCCCGTGTCCATATTGAGGAAATATGTTTCAGATCCTTCGCATGTGATTAGTTATGGGTCTTTGGAGCTCGGGGACACTTTAGCATATGATGAAATACCATTTCAGATTCTAGACCATAAGGAAAGGGAGCTACATACTAAGAGGATTCTGCTTGTGAAGGTACTTTGGTGTAATCATGTAGTCAATGAAGTTTCATGGGAATTATAGATAGAAATACGCCAGAAGTATCCACGATTTTTCAGAGAGGCTCAGCATTAAACAGGTAAGTATGACAGCTTAGGTAAGTTTGGTTTTGCATATAGGTTGTTTAGATAAGGTTTGTTTAAATTATCGATGCATTTACGGTTTTGGTATATGGATGGTCTTACGGAGAGTTTTGTATGGCTATTGTAATCTCTTGAGACATGGTATGTAACCACGGTATTCTTCCGGCATAAGTGATGGTAGGTAATAAACTTGGTACGAGGCTACTATGTGGGTGGCCACCGGATCTTCTTAAAGTCAGATCAGCAGATCAGTATTAATCCAGTGGATGTGATGGGAGTAAGTTAGCAAATTTTGAGGACGAAATTTTTACAAGGAGGGGAGAATGTAGTAACTTGAAAAAAAAAATAATAAAATAATAAATAAATATAATGAGAAATATATTAGAGGAGATATTTTTTATATATTTATATATAAATATCTTGGAAGAGATATTTTAAGTTACTTGGGCTAAGTTATGTTTTTATTATATAACTCTCATTTCCTCTCTCTCTCTCTCTCTCTCTCTCTCTCTCTCTCTCTCTCTCTCTCTCTCTCTCTCTCTAAGTCCCTTGGATCACTCACAAGTGCTCTCGATTCTCTCCTTCTCTCTTTCCTCCCGACTTGTGGGATCTTGTTTTCAGGCCCCACTCCAAAAGTTGGGGTTTCATTTTTCTGGTGCTTTAGATCGTTTTTCAGGAATCAGGCAAGGGGATATATTATATAAGTTGACTTTTCCTAGGTTTTTGAGCCTAGGGTTCGATTAAAAGACTTTATTTTCTAAACCAACCAATTAAATTTGAATATGATATTTTTCGATTAAAGTATTGGACTTTTTGAACGTTTTCACCGATTGAAAATTTGGGGTTTCAAACCGTAGGCGTGTTTTAATACGAACCAGAGGCTGTAGGGTTGATTATCTTCATTTTTCCTGTACTTGACTACGTATCTATATTTTAGTAAAATAACAACTTGGAGATACTCATACCCCTATTTTCAGAACAGTGTCTATTTTCTCAAGCAGTTATTTTATTTATGATTTACCAGGTGAAAAATTGTGACATGAGTACAATTTTAATTGGCATGAATGAATAGGTTTTGTGTAATACTGAATTATAATGGCTATAAGTCGAGATTAGATATGACAGCCGGGGGTCGGGTTATGATTGACGATTGGGGGCCGATGTTAGTAAACAATATATGACAAATATTCCACAGAATTACGAAAAGTTTATATTTTATACAGTTTTATGAAAATAAATTATGATTTTAGTTTTATGATGTAAATTGTCATATATGATTTTAGAGCCCTATGAATATGATGTTACGTTATGAGCACAGTTCCGTAGCTATATGTTAGGAGATAGTGCGACCACACATCTTAGAGAGAGTGTTGGTATTGGATAGTCAATTGCAGACTTGGGTAGTATTCCCTGATGTAGAATTTTGGGGCCCTATCCGATGCAGAATTCCAGGTGTAGGATAGGGACAATCGTACTTACTACTTAGTTTGACTTAGCTATAGTTGGCCGACTATATGCTAGGTCTAGTCGATGGGATGCACAACCCATCATGGGGGGAAGCATGTCGTAGTAGTATGTGAACACGTGACGACTCTAATTTAGCAATCTAGGTTGTATCTTCTAGGCATATATGGGCATATTTACTATAGAATGGGCTACATTGAGGGAGTAGTATTTTATTATGAAATTATGGGTTTGCCGATCGATATATTATAGTTCTATTTTTAGAATGCCAATTAAATGTATTTAAATGTTAAAAGTAATATGTGTACACGAAAACTCATGCTAGCCACACACTGATAATAATATAATCTATCTTACTAAGAGGTGTCTCACCCTATTATACAAATCATGTTTCAGGTCCTTCAAGGGATTGAATCTTACATACTGCCGGCCTGGTGTTAGATAGTCGATAGATATTTTCAGAGCTAGTGAGGCATAGACAGTAATTTTGTTATTTTTGTGATTGTAATAACAGAATATTGAATTAGTTATGTATGTATATGGGAAATAGTTAGAACTCTGGTAAGTGTTGGATGTATTAGTATGTAATTTTCGTTGTGTATATATATGATGATCAGTATGGAACGCCCGTTTCCCCTTATTTGGGCGGGTTGTATGTGTATGTTATCGGAGAGACGTGCATGTTAAGTTTTAGTAACACTCCAAGCCCACATAGAGAGTCGGGGAGTTATAGGTGGTATCAGAGCTAACCAGGTTGTTAGGTCTTGTAAGCTTGGTTAGACGAGGTTAGAAGGTCATACCGGAGTATAGGAAGATAGGAACGAGTAGAATAGGAATGTTGAGTTTTTCTTCGTAAGCCTGGAGACAGAAATTCCTTGACGGACTTCTGTGTTTTTCTAGATTAGTCGACGGGTTGAGAAAACCACGACAATCCATTGACGGTTTTGTTTCCAAGTGGAGGGGCAGGAACTTGAAAACTAGAATGGAAATAGGAAATTGGTAGAGTATGAGGTAATATAGGGCATAAGATATAGGCCGGTAGTGGAATTTATTTAAGTGAGCATGCTGTATTATTTGATTTAGGAGTGACTTATTTGTTCATTTCTTGGGGGTTTGTCAAATTATGTGGGGGTAGAGGCACAATTATTAGGTGCCGAGTTAGTAGTGGCTACACCATCAGTGTCAGTAGTAGTTTGTAGTAGGGCGATTAAAGATTTTCCAGTGGAGATTCAAGGGAGAGTGCTTCCAGTCAATATAATTGTTTTTAACATGCACGACGTCGATATCATTCTGGGGATGGACTGGCTTGCAGCTAGTTATGCAAGTATCGATTGTCATAGAAAGAAGGTAGTATTCAGACCTCTCGAGGAGCAGGAATTCATGTTTATAGGATCGTGTGTGTGCTCTACACCACGAATTCTTTCAACCATTCAGGTGAGGAGGTTACTTCTAGAGGGATGCCGGGGGTACCTTGTATTTATGAAGGAAGCATCGAAGGAATAGCTTAAATTGGAGGATATTCCTATTGTAAGGGAGTTCTTAGATGTGTTCCCAAAGGACTTATCCGGATTACCTTTTGATTTTGAGGTGGAGTTTGCTATTTAGTTGACTCCAGGGATGACACCGATTCTTAAAGCTCCATACTGAATGACCCCAGCAGAATTGAAGGAGTTAAAGGAGCAGTTACAGGAGTTACTTGACAAGGGTTTTATTCGGCCTATTATCATCCTGGGGGGTACCGGTGCTGTTCGTGAAGAAGGAGGATGGGTCGATGAGGATGTGCATCAACTACAAGGAGATTAATAAAGTAACAGTGAAGTATAAATACCTGTTACCCCAAATTGATGATATGTTTGACTAGTTACAGGACACACAGGTCTTCTCTAAGATCGATCTGCAATCTGGGTATCATCAGTTGAAAGTGAAATTGGAGGATGTACCAAAGACGAATTTCTGCACTAGGTATGGCCACTAGGAATTTCTAGTTATACCTTTCAAATTAACCAATGCTTCTGCGGAATTCATGGACTTGATGAACAGGGTGTTCCACGAGTGTCTAGATCTGTTTGTGGTGGTTTTCATCGACAACATCTTTGTTTATTTGAGGATTCCTGAGAAGCATGCAACTCATTTTAGGATGGTACTACAGGTACTAAGGGAGAAGGAGTTGTTTGCAAAGTTCAAGAAATGTGAATTCTGGTTAGAGCAAGTGGCATTTTTGGGACATGTAGTGTCTAGGAAAGGTGTATTAGTGGACCTGAGTAAGATAGAAGTGGTAGTTGATTGGGTGAGACCGAAGAACGTGCATGAGGTTAGAAGTTTCTTGGGTCTTATAGGATATTATCGTCGGTTCGTAGCAGGGTTTTCTAGACTATCACGTTCGCTGACACAGCTCACGAGGAAGAACATGAAGTTCAAGTAGACTGGTGAGTGTGAGCAGAGTTTTTAGGAATTGAAGTAGCGGCTAGTTACTACTTTTGTATTGACCATTCCATCAGGAGATGTTGGATTCATGATTTATAGTGACGCCTCTAAGAAGGGACTCAGGTGTGTCTTAATGCAGTAAGGAAAGGTGATTGCGTACACTTCTCATTAACTCAAGGAGTATGAGAAGAGCTACCTGACACACGACATGGAATTAGTAGTGGTAGTGTATGCATTAAAGATCTAGAGATATTACCTATACGGTGGAAGGTGTGAGATTTTTACGGATCATAAAAGTATTAAGTACTTTTTCACCTAGAAGGAGTTGAATATGAGGTAGCGGAGATGGCTTGAATTGATAAAACACTACGATTGTACCATTAGTTACCACCTTGGAAAAGCTAATGTGGTAGCTAATGCTTTGAGTCGAAAGTTAGTAGATATATCAGTCTCGGCAGTGGGAGTTTAGCATCAGATCAGTATGGACCTAGAAAGGTTGGGTGTGGAGATGGTGGAAGGAAATCACCAGGCATTCATTGCTTGCTTGGTTGTGCAGCCAACCTTACGGGAAAGGATTAAAATAGCTCAGGAGAAAGATACAAAGCTGGTAGAAGTTATAGAGGGAGTGCAGAATGGATTGAAACTAGATTTCAATATCTCAGATGATGGGGTGTTGGGATGTCACACTAGGATATGCATACCTATTAATGCTAAGATTAAACGGGTCATTCTAGAGGTGGCACATCGCTCACTCTATATAGTGCATCTAGGTAGCACGAAGATGTATAGAGATTGCAGGAATCTTTTTGGTGGTCTAATGTGAAAAGAGAGATCGTCTATTTCGTTCAACAGTGTCTAACATGTTAGTAAGTGAAGACCGAGCATTAGAGGCCAATGGGACCATTGCAACCACTTCTCATCCCTAAGTTGAAGTGGGAGCACATTTCCATGGATTTTGCCACGGGGTTTACCATCAACACTTCACGGGCAGAATGCTATTTGGGTAGTTGTTGACAGACTGACAAAGACTTCCCATTTCATTCCGGTTAAAGTCAGTTATTCTATGAATAAGTTGGTAGAGCTTTACTTTCAAGAGATAGTCAGATTGCATAGGGTGACAGTGTCTATTTTTCAGATAAGGATCCACGATTAACTTCATGGTTATGGAAGTGTCTACAAGAAGCATTGGAAACTCATCTCACTTTCAATAATGCTTTTCACCTTTAGACCGGTGGTGAGTTAGACAGGACCATTCAGATTGTAGAGGATATGTTGCGAGCATGTGTACTAGATTTCGAGGGTAGTTGGATTAAATATCTGTCGTTAGTTGAGTTTTTATACAATAACATTTATTAGGTTAGTATCGGGATAGCGCTGTATGAGGAATTGTATGGTCGCAGGTGTCAATCTCCGTTGTATTGGGACGAGGTCGGTGAGTGACAGATTTTAGGGTCGGAGCTTGTTTAGCTAACCTCTAAGAAGGTCAAGCTCATCAGGGAACTGATTAAAGTAGCACATAGTCGGTAGAAGAGCTACGCCGATATACGCTGACGAGAGCTGAAGTTTGATATAGGTTATGCTATATTTTTTAGGATTGCTCCGATGAAATGGGTGATGTGGTTTGGTGGGAAGGACAAGCTGAGCCCTAGATATGTCGGGCCATTTGAGATCTTGGAAAGAGTCAGTCTAGTGGCGTGTAGGATCGCATTACTCCCAGCACTATCTAGGATTCACGACATGTTCCACGTGTCCATGCTGAGGAAATATGTTTCAGATCCTTCGCATGTGATCAGTTACGGGTCTTTGGAGCTTGGGGACACTTTAGCATATTATGAAATACTGGTTTAGATTCTAGACCGTAAGGATCGAGAGCTACGTACTAAGAGGATTCTGCTTGTGAAGTTACTTTGGCGTAATCATGTAGTTGAGGAAGCTTCATAGGAATTAGAGATAGAAATACACCAGAAGTATCCATGGTTATTTAGAGAGGCTCAGCGTTAAACAGGAAAGTATGATAGCTTAGGTTAGTTTGGTTTTGCATATAGGTTTTTTAGAGTAGGTTTTTTTAATTATCAGTGCATTACGGTTTTGGTATATGAATGGTCTTAGGGAGAGTTTTGTATGGCTATTGTAATCTCCTCAAACATGGTATGTAACCACGGTATTCCTTCGGCATAAGTGAAGAGATATTTTTAGATTTTTATATATAAATATCTTGGAGAAGGTATTTTAAGTTACTTAAGGGCTAAGTTACTTAAAGGCTAAGTTATATTTTTATTATATAACTCTCATTTCCTCTCTCTCTCTCTCTCTCTCTCTCTCTCTCTCTCTCTCTCTCTCTCTCTCTCTCTTTAAGTTCCCTGGATCACTCAAAAGTGTTCCTCGATTCTCTTTTTCTCCTTCTGGCTTGTAGGATCTCATTTTCAAGCCCCGCTCCAAAAGTTAGAGTTTCGTTTTCGAGAGTTTCAGGTCATTTTTTGGGAATCAGGCAAAGGGATATATTATATAAGTTACTTTTGCAAGTTTTAACTGATTGAAATACTAGATATGTTTATATATATATATATATATATATATATATTTAGTTACGAATTTTCCTTTGTTTTTGAGCTTAGGGTTCGGTTAGAAGACTTTATTTTTGAAACCAACCGATTAAATTCGAATATGATATTTTTGGATTAAAGTACTGGAATTTATGAATGTTTTCACTGATTAAAAATTTTGGGTTTCAAACCGTAGACGTGTTTTAATACGAACTAAAGGCGGTAGGGTTGATTATCTCTGTTTTTCCTGTACTTAACTACATATTTATATTTTTGTAAAATAACAACTTGGAGATACTCATACCGCTATTTTTAGCACTGTGTTTATTTTCTCAAGTAGTTATTTTATTTATGATTTACCAGGTGAAAAATTGTGTGGCACGAGTACAGTTTTAATTGGCATGAATGAACAGGTTTTGTGTAATAATGAATTGTAACAACTGTGAGCCGAGATTAGATATAATGGTCGGGGGATGGGTTGTGATTGATGGCTTGGGGCCGATGTTAGTAAACAGTATATGATAGATATTCCATAGAGTTAGGAACAATTTATGTTTTATATAGTTTTATGAAAATGAATTATGATTTCAGTTTTATGATGTAAATTGCCATATATGATTTTAAAGCCCTGTGAATATGATGTTATGCTATGGGAACGATACCATATCTATATGTTGGGAGATAGTGCAACCACACGTCTTGGAAAGAGTGTTGGTATTTGATAGTTGATTGGAGACCTGGGTAGTACTCCCTGATGTAGAATTTCGGGGCCCCATCAAATGCAAAATTTCAGCTGACCCTCCCGATGCAGAATTCTGGGTATAGGGTAGGCACAATCACACTTACTACTTAGTTTGACTTAGTTATAGTCGGGCAGCTATATGCTAGGTCTAGCCTATGGGCCGCACAACCCGTTATGGAGGGAAGCATGTCATAGTAGCATGTGAACGCGTGACGACGCTAATTCAGCAGTCTAGGTTGTATCTTCTAGGCATATAGGGCATATTTACTATAGAATGGGCTATATTGAGCCAGTCGTATTTTATTATGAAATTATGGGTTTGCTGACAGATATATTGCAGTACTGTTCTTAGAATGCCAGTTAAATGTATTTAAATGTTAATAGTAATATGTTTACATGACAACTCATGCTTGCCACATGCTGATAATAATATAATCTGTCTTACTGAGAGGTGTCTCACCCTATTATACAAATCATGTTTTTTAAGTCCTTCGAGAGATTGAGTCTAGCATACTGGGTTGGTGTTAGACAGTCGATAGATAATGTTAGAGCTAGTGAGACATATACAGTAATTTGGTTATTTTAGGGATTGTAATAACAGGATATGGAATTAGTTATGTATGTATGTGGGAAATAGTTAGAACTCTAGTAAATGTTGGATATATTAGTATGTAATTTCTGCTATGTATGTATATGATGATCAGTATGGAACACCTATTTCCCCTTATTTGGGCGAGTTGTATATGTATGGTATCAGAGAGACGTGTATATTATGTTTTAGTTTCACTCCGGGCCCACGTAGAGGGTTAGGGCATTATAGTTCAACTCCTTCTCTATGGAGTGTGCCCTCATCTGAAAGCAACTTCAAAATAGAGGCACAGTGGGCTGGTGACCTTATTTTAGGAGGAGGATGGCGAACGACACCAATGATAGGTGTGAGTTGGGGACAAGTTGTGAGGGAGCTACATTATAAAATAGAAGGACATCGGGGAAGAAAGGATGAAAGGGCAACTGAAGATATAAATCTTTGAAGTCAATGTATAAACAGATCTCATTGGGCCCCGGCTCTAGAGTAGACTCGGAGTCATTGGGCAACTTAGTGTGAATATCATAAGGAATAGCGAATAAGCGATTAACATTATGCATATCTTCCACGAAAAGGTAACACCAGATAGTCCGTACAGGAACATGAGGCTTAGACTGAACCCCTGAGGACTTCATGAGAATCAAAATCAAAGGCAAGCACAACAAACAACTTACAACACTCTATAGTTTGGATCAACAAAGCCTATTTTCTACAGATTTGCTAATAAACCCAATTGAAGGAAAAGAAGAACACGAAGAACAATTACTAAGAACACCAAGAACAAGTGAAGAACAAAGCAAAACTTAACATACAAAAGCAGAGAAAGATACAAAGAAAGACATAAGACAAGTAAACTAAATGTGCCATTTCATTTTTCGATATAAGAAAATTTTGGATTTTCATGAAGGGCAATGCTTATTTGTCCTATTTTTGCTCGATGAGGCCAGACTATGGTTTTATTCGAACAACCTAAATCCTTTTTGAAAAGAATTTTCTTTTTAAGCCCCAAGGATTTGTCATCTTCTATTTCTTCTTCTAGACAGATAATTTTCAATATTTTCTTACACATCTTCTTCTCTAGAGTGGCATGATATTCTTTTAATTCATTTAATTGTTTTGCCACCTTTTTTATTTTCATTTCTCAGGAATATTTTATGATTAGACATCCTAACTAGAAATTTATGCATTTTCGATAAAGCATTTTCTAGTTTTTCACATGAAGGCATGCTTTGATTTATCAATTCAGCACGTGATTCGTCATAGGAATTATTATAATCGTTAACAAATGAATCATTGCATGTAGTAATATCATAAAAAACAATAGATGATTCATCATAAGTTATATCACAAGATTTTTCATAAGAATCATCACACGCATTATCAATAGAACGATCATAATGTTCAATAGATGATTCAACATATAATATATCACATAATTCAGCAACAGAATCATCTATAGAGGCCAAGATAGGATCATAAACCTCTCTATCTGTTAATGCAATTGCCCTATCATTTACCACTTCCTGAGTGGTGGTCTCATTCTTTCGGGATTCTCCATATTTCTTTTCGAGTTCATCCTAGATTTCCTTTGCACTTGTACATGCCATAATCTCAAGAAAAGGAATAGAATCTAAAGCGCAATACAATAAATTCATGGCATGTGAATTTGTATACATTAAATTATTATCATTTTCAACTATTGGCATACAAATTCCTTTAAGTACCACTTGCCAAGCCCTTCAATTCATAGATTTTATAAAAACGCTCACTCTAATTTTCTAGTGGGTGTAGTTTACACCACAAAACAATGGAGGGCAAGTACATGACTGTCCCTCACTGAATGGGGATACATTGAATTGAGCCATTGTGATCTTTTTGCAAAAACGTTTAAGTCTAGTGCAACAAGGCTCTGATACCAATTGTTGGGAATTGGTGTATTCCCAAGAGGGGGGATGAATTGGGTATTTAAAATTTTTTGCCTAGGTTCAATTCAAATCCACAAATAGTATTTCCCAACCTAGAGTCTATCTATGCAAATACCAATTACCCAACAAGAATTGAACTGAGTAGATATGTAAAAATAATTTAAACAATCTCAGTATTTCACAATCATTCACAATAATACAAATATAAGCATATAAGTGCAGAAATTAAATTACAACAGAAAGAGAGAATGACACATGATATGTTATCGGGGTTCGACAACTATGCCTACGTCCCCACCTCTAGCTCACAAGCCCGAGGATTCCACTAATGCTCGCTTGCGGGTGGAGCGACACCGGTTACAACCTCCTCTCTTTACTGGGCGAGGAAAACCCCATGTCACATTCACAGGGCTGACCCCAACCTTTACAACCTGATCCTTACAGGTTAGATCAACACCCCCTCAGGCCACACTTGGAATACAACAATGAATATAAAATTTGCGTACAATTCAAATGCTTCTCAATTAAGAAAATATGTACCAGAATATGATCGATGCACTCAAGTATGATAGAGAATTAATGCTCAAGTGAGATTTGGTTAAACAAGTATATCAGCTCACATCAAGATGTGTATCTATATATATATGCGTGAGTAAGTAAGATCTTTGATTCTAGAAAATATATATTCACAATATGATTAATCAAAAGAATCTTAACAACCCTAAACTCAATATCTCAATAATATTTTTCAAGAATAAAGCACAATAGATGCTTTAGGATTTAAGCTTGCAACAAATTTATCAAAGATAAAATGCAAGCTTTCAAGTCTTGCAATTAGTATGCCACTTAGAAGTAAGAAAATGATTTTCCCAATTAATGCAAATCAATCAGAAAATAATATGGGACAAATCACCAAGCTAGCTCTTAAGAAATTTTTTTCAAATAAGTATGAGAAAAATGAGAGTGTATGCTTAAAACAAGTGTATGAAAATGCACTCCACAATAAGGATCAATCTCCTTTCAATCTTGCAATTAATTTGCAAGTGAGGAGTGTAGGAAAGTGATACTCTCTATTCCAAAATGATTTTAGCAAATAAGAGTTTGAGAGAGTATGGACAAATAGGCTTCAAAATAATGGAGTATGGGTAAATGAGAGTATAAAACATTTGAGAGGATTTTTTTTTAATCAATTTGCTAATCCCCTTGTTAATCAAAAAATAAAATAAAAATGAGGGGGATATATAGAATACATTTAAAAAATAACTGTTGGGGGACACATTAGATATTTTGGAAAAGTTTAATTAAATTTTTAATCCCAATTACCACAGTTAATTTTCAAAACCCGAGAGGCTCGGCTGCCTGAATAGACACAAAGCTCATATTGGGTTTGGTTGGTTGAGAAAAGGACCGGTTGGCTAAGCCAAGGTGAAAAACCAAACCTTTGTAGGTTCGGTTGCTCGGTCTAGGATTCGGTCTATCGGTTCTTGCTATTCGATCGCCCGGGTTGATTTTGACCCAGAGGTTCGTTCGGCCGAGGCTGGTAAAAAGAGATAGCTCTAAGGTTCGTTTGACCGTGGACATTTAGTTCAAATATGGGTTGGTCGCCCAAGCCAAGTTAAAGAATTGACTTTTTACCAATTTGGTCAACTGAGGCATTTATAACACCCTCTGGTCGGTCACCCGAAAATCTTTCAAAGTTAAGTTAGGTCCTGATTTTGATTAGAAACACACCCCTGTTCACATATGTATTACTTTTGAGTTTATAAGGGATTTTTCATGATGTGCTTGGGAACCTAAGGTCAGTCTAAGGCCTAGGTTTTTAAATTAAGCCCAAAAAATCTGGTGTTGGTCGACCAAAGTCTTTATTAAATCCATTTTGTCCCTTGAACTTTTTCAACCCTGTATGAATAAGTTGTGGCATTTTATCTTAAGGGTATTGGTTCCTATGGGTCAATCATTGAGCATTTATCCCTATCATGCATGCAGAGCATTATTACATACCATTAATTATTATAGATCCAAAGATTAAATGCTACACAAATAAAATGAACACGTATTCTTCTTTGCTTTTTATATTCCCCATGGAATATGCCAAGAGTATGTGCTCTTTAAGTTCTTTATGACTTTAATTCCCTTTATCACATGTGCATGTTAAGATATAGACCTGTTTAAACATTAAATGCACACGTGAGTTACATTTGCTCTGTCAGCATCAAAACAGGATTCAGACTCAAAAAGTCAACAACACACATATTAGGCATGCACCAAAATCCAAAGAGTCTAATAGAACCATTAACGAGTAGACTCAAAGTGATTTGTTAGAACCTTTATTCTTCAAGAGGTGATTGAGGACTATGTAACCCCAATTTATTGAGTACTCCTTATAGGTGTAATGCACACACGCATACAAGCATATGCATACATAAAAGAAAAGGGTACACACACATTAATGCATCAAGAAAAATCATGCAATGAGCAAGTCACACAAGAAAACATGTTGAAAAATAACCAAAATCAAACAAAAAGGGTCCTATAAATTTTCTTGAATTTTTGTCTACATTTTAGGATATGTTTTTGTAATTTTTAAAGATTTTAAATGAATTTTCCTAAATTTTATTTATTTTTTAAAATTTTTAAATTTTTTTTTTTTTAGTTTTCTAAGGTAAAAGGACTTCCAAATAATTTTTTTTTCTAATTTTTTTGTGAATTTTCTACAATTTTTATTTTGAATTTTTTTAAGTTAAAAATGAATTAAAAATTATCTTCAAATTAAAAATAAAAGGGTCCACGCAGGTTAAATCGGGTTAGACTGGTCAAATCAGTTTGACTGGTTAATGCTAGGAAACTTGGGTTGGCTCAGGTCAAACCGAGTTGATTTGATCAATAGGGGAGGTGAGAAAAAGGCCCTAATATGTCATGTGTCATCTTGGATGGTTGCTATGTGGCCTACTATAAATGACCAAGTTATCTGTTTTTTTTTTAAATCAAATGTTGACATGGGTGATATCAAGCAAGTCACCCCCTATCATGTTTACTACCACGTGACACGGTGCCGTTAGATTAATGCTAGGAAACTTGGATTGACTGGTTAATGCTAGGAAACTTGGGTTGGCTCAGGTCAAACTGAGTTGACTTGATCAATAGGGGAGGTGAGAAAAAGGCCCTAATATGTCGTGTGTCATCTAGGATGGTTGCCATGTGGCCTACTATAAATGACCAAGTTATCTGTTTTTTTTTTTTTTTTTTTAAATCAAATGTTGACATGGGTGATATCAAGCCGAAGTCACTCCCTATCATGTTTACTACCACGTGACATGGTGCCATTAGATTAATGCTAGGAAACTTGGGTTGACTGGTTAATGCTAGGAAACTTGGGTTGGCTCAGGTCAAACTGAGTTGACTTGATCAATAGGGGAGTTGAGAAAAAGGCCGTAATATGTCATGTGTCATCTTGGATGGTTGCCATGTGGCCTACTATAAATGACCAAGTTATCTGTTTTTTTTTTTTTTTTTTAAATCAAATGTTGACATGGGTGATATCAAGCTGAAGTCACCCCCTATCATGTTTACTACCACATGACATGGTGCCATTAGATTAGAATATTTCCCCTAGGCTCTGATACGGTAGCAATCCAAGTGTCCATAGGAAATATAAATAGGACGGTTGGGAATGTGCCATGTTGTTGGATGATATCACTTAACTCCCATGGTCCTCATTCTACCATGTGTCATTGTCGATATCGAATTTTGGTTTGGGGGTGTACCAACAGATGGAAAAAATTATTTGCATGGAGATCCCCCAAACAAGAAGGTTAAAATTAGGGTTGATAAGATTTGAGAAAATACAATTGTTGACCTAACTAGGCTTTTCAATCCTATTTTGATGATAACAAAATGAAGGATGCTTTAACATATGATATTAAGTGATGTGTTTTAGGTAAAAGAACTCTCAAGATTGATAGGTTGAAGTTCAATGTTAATCTAGTGAAAGCTCCTCAAAAAGTTGAAGGCAATGAATGACAAATGAAGAAGTTTAAGGGCAAGCAAACCCATAGTCAAAAGTGAACCTCAAAAGGTTGAAGGAGGCTGAAGAATTTAAGAAGGCCATAATTAGAAGAACTGTTGTAAGTACTTCAAAGCCAAATGTTAGTTAGATATGTGAAGCTCTCATAAGTCAAAAGAAACTAAGAAACACCTTGTTAAAAGAGCTTAAAATATGTTTTTTCTTTTTTTCATTTTGAATCTCATTAGGCAAAGAGACTTAGAGACTTTAGTTTAAGTCTTGGAACACATTTTTTAAGGTTAAACAAGTTAATATTCCAAGATTAATTAAGCAAATAAGAGTTTAATTCAACAATTTAATTACATGAGGAAATTGTTCTTTGGAAAAAATTTTAATTTCAAAATTAGTTCAATAATTTAATTAAATGAGGAAATTGTTCTTTGGAAAAATTTTAAATTTCAAAGTTAATTCAATAATTTAAGCTACCTAATTAAATGAGGAAATTGTTCCTTGGAAAAATTTTGAATTTCAAAATTAATTCAATAATTTAATTAAATGAGGAAATTGTTCTTTGGAAAAATTTTAAATTTCAAAATTAATTCAATAATTTATTACTACCTAATTAAATGAGAAAATTGTTTTTTTGAAAAATTTTGAATTTCAAAATTATTTTAATAATTTAATGCTACCTAATTTAATAAGGACATTATTCTTTGAAAAAGCTTATTAATACCTCTTTGGGTAATGAAAAAAACAAGATAGAGAAAACACAAAAAAAGAGAGAAATCATATAAAATTTGAAATTCATTTTGTGCTGAAATTCTCCAGAAGTTCTTCTTTGCTCACATCTTTTGCTCGAGAGGAATTCTACAATTTTGGTAGATTGAAAATATCAAAGTTCGGTTCCGAGTTGCAATTCCATTTCTCCTTTAAACGAACCATTGGTGACTTCTAAAAACTTTAGAGCTTCATATATTCTAATTTGCTTTTTTTTTTTTGAAGTACAATTTACATCTCAATTTGTACAACCTGCTCTAAATTTTGAGAATATTTTTTGTACGAAAAATTTATATTATATTCTTGTAGATTGTGACGATTCCAAGTTTTCTGGATTGTTGGCTAGGCGAGGGATTATTGCTTAGAGAGGTGCTGCTCTAGCCTTCTGAAGGAGTGTGTAAAAGTATTGTTCTGTTTGGTAAAGGAACAGGTTTAGTGAATTCTTTAGTGGTTTTTCCAAAGGCGAGGACGTAGGCTGTGTTGAAGCCGAACCTCGTAAAATCTTGTGTCTCACTCTCTCTTTCCCTTACTCTTTATTTTCAGCATATTTATATTGCGTGGATGGTTTAAATTTGAAATCATATACACTACGTATATTTGGAAATCAAACAAACTTAAAGTTTAATTTTGATTTGGGTTGCGGAAACCGAAAGGGAGTACGTTGGTTAAACCATACTTTGTGGAAACCATACGGGAGTACGTTATTTGGTTAAAACACCCAAAGAAAATTAACTAATAGTTTACTTGAATTCTAAATTTTGGGAAGAGTGTGGATGTGTGGTTGTAAATCATATAAAAGAAGCAAATTTATTTTAACAAGCATATCATTCAACTACAGGGCTTGATTCATATTTGTAAGGCATACATAAACAAACAACCGTCCTAATTTATTACTACTGTTATCTTAATTTTGGTTTGGTTGTTTGCTTTCAAATTGTGTTTAATTAGTTTGGATAGTGCGGTTGATTGAAAGGTTGTTTGGTGATTTAATTGTTTAAGTGCTTGTGTTGTTGATTGTATAAAAGAAACCAAGTTATTGTGTGTTTTACAAATTAAACAAACAAGTAAAAGAATTGGTTAAACAATAAAAGAAGTTAAGTATTCTTAAAAGGAATTAAAAGAAAAGTTTTTAAATTCCTAATTCACCCCCCTCTTGGAAGGCTATCCTAATTTCAATTTGTATCAAAGCCCACTTATAGCAAAACCTAATAAGTAGCTATATAAAGATTTAAATGGCACAAATAGGAGTAGCTCCCTTTGGTGAGGGTCAATCCTTAACTAGGCCACCTATTTTTTGTGGAATAAATTACACCTTCTGGAAGCAACGAATGAGAATCTATCTTCAAACAATGGACTGGAAGGCATGGAACATTGTTAAAAATGGAAATCTAATCCCCACTAAACTAGTTAATGGAAAAGAGGTACCTAAAGAAGATAAAGAACTAAACGATTCTGATTATAAAATGTTGCAAATTAACTCAAGTGCAATAAACGCATTATATTTTGGACTTGATGCAAATGAATTCAACAGAGTAATGGCATGTAAAACATCCAAAGAGATTTGAGATAAATTGGAAGTAACTTACGAAGGCACGGTAGATGTTAGGGAAAGTAGAATCGATATGTTAACCAGTGAATATGAAGTTTTAGGATGAACTCCAATGAAAGTATAACAAGCATGTACGCTAGGTTCACCCATATCATAAACTCATTAAGTGCCTTAGGAAAAACTTGTTCCACCCATGAGATGATCCATAAAATTCTTAGAGCACCTCCACTTATTTGGGAACCAAAAGCCACAGCCATTATGGAAGAAAGAAATCTTAAAACAACTTCTTTAGATGAACTCATAGGATCACTTCTAACCTATAAAATGATGTTGAAAGAAAGAAGCACAAAAAACAAAAATAAGAAGTCTATAGCTCTAAAAGCTTTGAAAGAATATTCAAGATCTAGTGAATTAGAATACGATGACTTAGCTCAAATAACTAAAAGGCTTGGAAAATTCTTAAGAAGAAACAAAAAATTCACTAGAAAATTTAATGGATCAAAAGCTGAAAAAGGAGAAAGCAATAAAAAGGAATACAAAAATAAAAATGATCCTCCCACTTGCTATCATTGTAAAAAGGTCGGGCACAACAAATTGGAATGCCCACAACTCAAGAACAAGAAGAAGAAGAAGCTTGCAATGAAGGCAACTTGGGATAACACTAGTTCGAGTGAATTGGAAAGTGAACCAAGTGATCGAGAAATAGCAAACATGTTCTTCATGGCGCATAACGAAGAGGTAAACTCTTATTATTCCCTCTCTGAAGATTCGTGTAATGAATCTTGTAGTAATTTGTGTGAAAATATGTCCTCTTACAAAGAACTTCAAAATGAATTACTCTTTCTACATAACAAGTTTATTAAAGTCTCAAAAAGGAACATTAGCTTGAAACAAAAAAACGAGGCACTTAAAAATCAACTTGAATATGCAAAACATGTTGAAAAAGAAAAAAGACTTAAAAATTGAAGAACTTGAGAAGAAAATAGATAATTTATCTCAAAAACTAGCTAACTCTCAAAAGAATGAAGATAGTAAGAAAATGCAAGAAATGAATGATCTCAAAAACCAAATTCTAGAGAAAGAAAAGGTCATCTACAACTTTACTAGAGGAAATGATAATTTTGAAAAGATGGTAGGACAACAAAGGATGACAAACAAGAAAGAAGGAATTGGTTATAATGGAGCCTCAAACAAAAGAAAGAAAAACTTGTATATGGGATATTTTGTAAATCAATCTAAATATTATGCAAGTACTTCATCAACAAATATTCATGAGCACACCACTTGCCACATGTGCAAAAAGAAAGGACACATAATGTTTAATTGTCTACTTTAGAAAAAGTACACTAAAGTAAAAGATGAGTGGAAGATAAATACTAAAAATAGACAAAATTTAAAGAAAATTAAGAAGGTTTGGGTTCCAAAAGTAACAACTTGAATCATTTCTTGTAGGTTTGCTTTAGGACCACTCTGTCTAAGGATAAATGGTACTTGGATGGCGGATGTTCAAGGCATATGACGGGAGATAAATCTAAGTTTACCTCTCTCACTCCAAAGGATGGAGGATTTGTAACCTTCGGTGACAATGCAAAAGGCAAGATCATCGGAATAGGTAAAATAGGTAAAGACTCTTCATTTTCTATAGATGATGTCTTGTTAGTAGATGGTCTAAAGCATAATTTACTAAGTATTAGTCAACTTAGTGACAAAGGATGTGAAATAATGTTTAAGAGAGAAAAATGCATAATACGAGATTCTAAGAATCAAAAAACGTTATTCACTGCACTTAGAATGGACAATGTTTATTACATAAATTTAGATAGTTTAATCTCTCAAGACATAACTTGCCTAGCAGCCATGAGTGAAAATAGTTGGCTTTGGCATAGGAGGTTAGGACATGCTAGCATGGATCTTATATCCAAACTCTCCAAAACGAATTTAGTTAAAGGCTTGCCTAAAACAAAATTTGTCAAAGATAAAGTGTGTGATGCTTGTCAATTAGGAAAAAAAACCAAGAAAAGTTTCAAAAAGAATAAACATATATCAACTAGTAGACCCCTAGAACTCATACACTTAGACTTGTTTGGTCCTACTAGAACCCAAAGTTTGGGAGGAAAACAATACGCCTTTGTAATTGTTGATGATTACTCAAGATACACACGGGTGTCGTTCCTAGCTAACAAAGAAGAAGCTTGCAACTCATTAATCACTTTATGTAAGAAGCTTCAAAATGAGAAAGAGTATTATGTCTCAAATATTAGAAGTGACCAAGGAAGAGAATTTAAGAATCAAAATGTTGAAAATTTTTGTAATAAATATGGCATAAATCACAACTTTTCGGCACCTAAAACCTCACAACAAAATGGAGTTATGGAAAGGAAAAATAGAACCCTCCAAGAAATGGCAAGGACCATGCTTAATGAAAATGACCTACCCAAATATTTTTGGGCCGAAGCTGTAAATACAGCTAGCTATATAATTAATAGGGTCTCCATTAGATCAAACCTAAACAAAACACCCTATGAATTATGGAAAGGAAGAAGGCCTAACATAAAGTACTTTCATGCTTTTGGATGTAAGTGTTTCGTCCTAAATAACAAAGACAACTTAGGAAAATTTGATGCTAAATCGGATGAAGGCATTTTCCTAGGATACTCCACAAATTGTAAAACCTATAGTGTCTATAACAAAAGAACTCTAACCATAGTTGAATCAATTCACGTAGATTTTGATGAATCTAGCCCTCTTTCAAGAGAGATTAAAAATGAAGAAAAAAATGATGTATTCAAAAAGGAGGACGAGATAGAAATCAAGGAGGAAAATGAAATAATCAAAGAAAAGTCAAAAGATGAACTCATTGAAAATATGGGATTTCCAAAAGAATGGAAATATAAGAATGATCACCCTCAAGAACAAATTATAGGTGAACCATCTAGAGGTGTGACTACTAAATCTTCACCAAAGAACCTTTGCAATCATTATGCATTCCTATCCCAAAATGAACCTAAAAATATTGAAGAAGCCCTTAAGGATGAATCTTGGATAGTTGCAATGCAAGAAGAATTAAACCAATTTGAAAGAAGTCAAGTATGGAAATTAGTATCCAAACCGAAAAATCATTCGATCATAGTAACTAAATGGGTATTTAGAAATAAAAAGGATGAAAATGGTATAATCACTAGAAACAAAGCTAGACTTATAGCAAAGGGGTACAATCAAGAAGAAGGAATATACTATGGTGAAATCTTTGCCCCTGTAGCTAGAATGGAAGCTATTAGAATGTTGTTAGCCTATGCTTCCTACAAAGAGTTTAAGTTATACCAAATGGATGTCAAAAGTGCATTCTTGAATGGATATATCAATGAAGAGGTATATGTTGAACAACCCCCTGGTTTTGAGAATATTGAAAATCCTAACCATGTATTTAAACTAACTAAGGCTTTGTATGGACTTAAACAGGCCCCTAGGGTTTGGTATGAAAGACTTAGTGGATTTCTAATTGAGAAGGGATTTTTAGGAGGAAAAATTGATAGCATCTTGTTCATTAAAAATAAGGAAAATAATATACTTTTAGTTCAAATCTACGTAGATGATATAATATTTGGTGCTACAAATGAACATCTATGAAAAGAATTTGCAAAATATATGCAAGAAGAATTTGAAATGAGCTTGATGGGGGAATTAAACTATTTTCTTGGACTACAAATTAAATAAGCAAAAAATGGGACTTTTATAAGTCAAACAAAATATATAAAAGATATGATACAAAAATTTGGTATGGAAAATAGTAAACCCATATGCACACCTATGAGTACCTTCATCAGCCTAGACAAAGATGAAAAGGGAAAATCCATAGATACAAAGCACTATAAAGGCATGATTGGAAGTCTATCATGTCTAACAGCCAGTAGACCCGATATAATGTTTAGTGTGTGTATGTGTGCACGTTTTCAATCAGCACCTAAGGAATCACACCAAATTTTCGTTAAAAGAATCCTAAGATACTTAATAGGCACAATAGACTTAGGACTATCCTAAAGACACTGGTTTTGAAATGATTAGTTATTCAAATGCGAACAATGCCGGTTGTAAGATAGATAGAAAAAGTACAAGTGGCACATGCCACTTCTTAGGAAGATCTTTAGTTTCTTGGTTTTCTAAGAAACAAAATTCCATGGTTTTGTCAACTGTTAAGGCTGAATATGTAGCAGCTGGTAGTTGTTGTGCACAAACTCTTTACATGAAACAACAATTAAGAGATTTCAATTTAAACTACACAACTATACCAATTAAGTGCGATAACACGAGTGCAATTAACATATCTAAAAATCCTATTTCACACTCAAGAACAAAACACATTGACATAAGACACCACTTCCTAAGAGATCATGTTCAAAAAGAAGACACAAATATGGAATTTATCAATACAAATGACCAATGAGTTGATATCTTTACTAAACCACTCTCAGAAGATAGATTTATAACCATAAGAAGAGAACTTGGTCTACTACATAGTAGAGAAGTAAACTAAAAGGAACTAGACTTAAAGAAATATCTACAATCTCTAGGATCACCTAGGGCTTGTCTCTTTTAAGTGATCAAAATTTGTTTTGGCATATACTTTGATGTGTTGTATAATTTAACACTGAGTTTGAATTGCTTTCCTTGTTGCTTGTAAAATAGACTCATGATATGTGATATGCAGCATGCTACATGTGGATGTTTGAAAAATTGGCATCTTGAAAATTAGTATTTTGAAAATCTAAGCATAAAGTTATTTTTTAATTATCTTAACCATGTAGGCTTATGATCACATGAAAGAATGAAAAATTAGAATCTATGAGAAGTGCATGATAAAATTTCAATATGAATAACTTAGATGTATATTGGTATCCATGAATATATCACCTTGATCTTTAAGCAATACAACATGATTATGAGCATTGGTAATATTGTCATGATCTTGGTATTTGAATGATGCATTATGTATGACAAATTTTTTTAAAGTTTTTTTTCACAATTATGAGTGTTGAGCACCATATGCATGATTGAAAATTTCAAGATGTCACAACACATATGAAATAAGAATGCCCAATTTGAAATATGATGTTGAATCTTGGCATGATTGAGGAGTGTGTGGTCATATGTACATTTTAATGTTTACCCTTTTTGATTGATGTCAATAGGGGGAGTAGTATTTGGAGCAAAAATTTTGGCTTGATTGAGAGCATGATATTGAATGTTGAGTATGTTGAACATGTTAGTATTTGAGCATGATAGCATGATAGTGAAAAATCATATTTGAGCATGTTGAGCACAATAAGAATGAAAAATTGGGCAATGAGCATGTTTGATCTTAAATTTACAAATTGTTAAAATAATGCTTATTGTAAGGGGGAGATTTTTTATGCTTATTCATATTTTTTGCTCCTCATTTGTCATCATAAAAAAGGGGGAGATTGTTGACCTAACTAGGCTTTTTAATCTTATTTTGATGATAACAAAATGAAGGATGCTTTAACATATGATATTAAGTGATGTGTTTTAGGTAAAAGAACTCTCAAGGTTGATAGGTTGAAGCTCAATGTTAATCTAGTGAAAGCTCCTCAGAATGTTGAAGGCAATGAATAACAAATGAAGAAGTTTAAGGGCAAGCAAACTCAGAGTCAAAAGTGAACCTCGAAAGGCTGAAGGAGACTGAAGAATTTAAGAAGACCATAATTAGAAGAATTGTTGTAAGTACTTCAAAGCCAAATGCTAGTTAGATATGTGAAACTCTCATAAGTCAAAAGAAACTAAGAAACACCTTGTTAAAAGAGCTTAAAATATGTTTTTTCTTTTTTTCATTTTGAAGCTCATTAGGCAAAGAGACTTAGAGACTTTAGTTTAAGTCTTGGAACATATTTTTCAAGGTTAAACAAGTTAATATTCCAAGATTAATTAAGCAAATAAGAGTTTAATTCAACAATTTAATTAAATGAGGAAATTATTCTTTGGAAAAAATTTGAATTTCAAAATTAGTTCAATAATTTAATTAAATGAGGAAATTGTTCTTTGGAAAAATTTTGAATTTCAAAGTTAATTCAATAATTCAATGCTACCTAATTAAATGAGGAAATTGTTCCTTGGAAAAATTTTGAATTTCAAAATTAATTCAATAATTTAATTAAATAAGGAAATTGTTCTTTGGAAAAATTTTAAATTTCAAAATTAATTAAATAATTTATTGCTACCTAATTAAATGAGAAAATTGTTTTTTTGAAAAATTTTGAATTTCAAAATTATTTCAATAATTTAATGCTACTTAATTTAATGAGAACATTATTCTTTGAAAAAGCCTATAAATACCTCTTTGGGTAATGAAAAAACAAGATAGAGAAAACACAAGAAAAGAGAGAAATCAGATAAAATTTGAAATTCATCTTGTGCTGAAATTCTCATGAAGTTCTTCTTTGCTCACATCTTTTGCTCGAGAGGAATTCTACAATTTTGACAGATTGAAAATATCAAAGCTCGGTTCCGGATTACAATTCCATTTCTATTTTAAACGAACCATTGGCGACTTCTAAAAACTTTAGAGCTTCATATATTATAATTTGCTTTGTTTTTTTGAAGTACAATTTACATCTCAATTTGTACAACCTGCTCTAAATTTTGAAAGTATTTTTTATACGAAGAATTTATATTATATTCTTCTAGATCGTTGGCTAGGCAAAGGATTATCGCTTAGAGAGGTGCTGCTCTAGCCTTCTGAAGGAGTGTGTAAAGATATTGTTTCGCCCGGTAAAGGAACAGGTTTAGTGAATCCTTTGATGGTTTTTCCAAAGGCGACGATGTAAGCTGTGTTGAAGCCGAACCTCGTAAAATCCTGTGTCTCACTTTCTCTTTTACTCTTTATTTTCAGCATATTTATATTTCGTGGATGGTTTTAATTTGAAATCATATATACTACGTATATTTGGAAATCAAACAAACTTAAAGTTTAATTTTGATTTGGGTTGCGGAAATCGAAAGGGAGTACGTTAGTTAAACCATACTTTGCGGAAACCATACGGGAGTACGTTACTTGGTTAAAACACCCAAAGAAAATTAACTAATAATTTACTTGAATTCTGAATTTTGGAAAGAGTGCGGATATGTGGTTGTAAATCATATAAAAGAAGCAAATTTATTTTAACAAGCATATCATTCAACTACAGGGCTTGATTCATATTTGTAAGGCATACATAAACAAACAACCGTCCTAATTTATTACTACTGTATATCTTAATTTTGGTTTGGTTGTTTGCTTTCAAATTGTGTTTAATTAGTTTGGATAGTGTGGTTGATTGAAAGGTTGTTTGGTGATTTAATTGTTTAAGTGCTGTGTTGTTGATTGTATAAAAGAAACCAAGTTATTGTGTGTTTGATAAATTAAACAAACAAGTAAAAGAATTGGTTAAACAATAAAAGAAGTTAAGTATTCTTAAAAGGAATTAAAAAGAAAGTTTTTAAATTTTTAATTCACCCCACTCTTGGGAAGCTATCCTAATTTCAACAAGGATTGAAAATGCGGGGTTGCCACAGTTATTATTATTAATTTTTTGTTTAGGGAAAACAAAGGAAAAAAATTCCTAAAATGGTCTGCGATATAGAGAACAAAGGTATGAAGTACATTTGTGTGTAGAAAAGATGATAGACTAACCATTCTAAGAGAGATTAGCCAGCTAGCACCCTACTAACACCCGTTCTAAGAACGCTTACCACTATATGTGTGTGTGTGTGTGTCCTAACTAAGAAATAAAAAAAAAAAGAAAAAGGAAAGTTCACTTTTGGGTTATGCGGTAAAGAATCACTGTCAAAAAGTCCGAACAACAAGGCTGAGAGCCTCGACATGTTCTTGTTTGAAAAGGGGAATTGACCTAAGAATATCCTAAATTATGAAAATAATAGGAAAATTGGAAGAGGTGATGGAAAAAAAAATTTGTTTTGATTGCTTGCCTTAGATTCAAATATGACTCCTTCCTTTGGAATTATGATTTAGAAAATTCAGCATTAAAATGTCTATATTAAATTATTACAAGATAATAATAATATTAATTTAATTTAATAAATTACCAATGTCAATTAAAATTTTAATTAACATAAATATTACACTTTTAATATAAAATTAAAAAAAATTTATATATTGCATTAACATTATATATTTTTATAATTAAAAGTAATTAACATTTATAGTAACTTAACATTTTTACTTTTAATTTTATTAATAATTTATTATTTTAAATATAATAATAGAATGTGATTATATTATCGTATAGGGGCATTATTGTCCAAAAGTCAAAGTAGTGAGAGCAATTTGGTCCAAAATGTAATTCCTATGGGAATGAGATTCCCATGAAATTTGTCCCCATAAGGAGAGGTGGGAATAGGGTGCCCATGTTTCCTAGGAATTCTTTCATTCCCAGGAATGTGAACATTCTTGCCACGTTAGATTTCATGCTCAAGCAAACACAGGATTTGCCAAGATAAATTTCATTTATCCCCACGAAGAGGCTTTATTATCGATAGTTATCCTGGGTCACTTAGAACTACTTATAAAAATACTTATTTAAAAGTAGTACGAAGTTATTCATTATAATTGTTTTTGCAAATAAATACATTTTTTCTTCAAAAAATTACTTTTTTCAAAATATACATTTTTTTTTTTAAAAAAAAAAAGGTATTTGAAAAAGCACATTTTGAAATAAATACTTGTTTAAGCGCAAACCAAATGCTACTTATTGGTGCAATTACTTAAATAAGTAGTTCTATGAAAAAGTGCTTATATGTTTAGATGTTCCAAACTAGGGTTTGTTGTCTTTTTTTTTTTTTTTCTTTCTGTGCTCATCCTCTAAAAGAGATTTGCGACACGGCCACGCGAGCCCCATGAGTTGGAATGGTGCTCATCCCCTCTTTATCAACAATTCCTGAATCAACTCAGCAACCGCAATTGGCAGGTTAGCTTTGAATGCTGGAGTCTACCATATTTGTAAGATGAGAAATGCAAATGCCCATCTCTTTTGAAAAGAGAGAAAAGATCCCTTTTGGTCATCTAGTGATAAAATCATTCCAACATAACTTCAAGGAACCAGAGTATTACTCTAAAAGGGATTGGTCTCAAAACCCTAAGTTTTGGTTGAAAATATGATGATGGTGATGATGATTGACGAAAAGAAAATTGTTGGTTTAAGAAATATTGGGCTTGTATTACCAACCTGGAAAATCAAACTTTTAAAAAATGAGACCGGATTTGTATTATTGGGTATTTGAAAGAATGAATGAAATAAATGAATTTGAAAATGAGAGAGAGTTTAGTTCAATTGTTGTGATATGCATGAGTTTTGAAAATCTAAAGCTTCACCAGTGGTCTTATTAAAAATTGAGAAAAACATTGCAACAAAAAACCTATTTTTTTGGGATTTTTCAATAATTTTCAATTTTTTTAGAATTTTTGATAAAGATGGGATAAAATATACATAAATACATACTTAAACACACAACACACATATACACTTATATTTATACACATAAAAGTATATATACTTACACACATACAAATTACTATATATATACACACACTGACACCACAAACACATACACACACATCCGTATTCACACACATACATGCACATATACATATATATAACACTGATATAATATATACTGATATAATACTCTACTACTACTACTACTACGACTACTACTACTACACACACACACACATAAAAATCTATATATATTACGTACATAAATATCTATATATATATATATATATATATATGTGTGTGTATGTATAAATATGCTACTCATATAAATAAGTTTACACAAATATATATATAGTATAAATACACACACACACACACACACACCCATATTCATTTGCATGTGCTCGTGTGTGTGTGTGCGCGCGTATTTATACTATATATATTTGTGTATACTTATTTATATGTGTAGCATATTTATACATACATACATACATATATATATATATATATTTATGTACGTAATATATATAGATATTTATGTGTGTGTGCATACATTCATGCATCTACATGCATATATGCATCATGTGTCCATGTATTCATGCATTATCATGCATCTCATGCAAACATCATTCATGTGTGTTACATAAAAAATTCTTCCCCATGCCTTCACATGCATACCCATGAACCATCAAGTATATATGCGTCACCATGCACACACACATGCTCCCATGCATATAATTGCATGTATACATATACATTCACACACACACGCACACACACACACACAGAGGCTCATGTGCACAAGTGTATGAATCGGGAGCCATTACATGTGTTTTGGCAAGGCCTGTGTGTAAAACTAAAAGCCAAAAGCCATTATAGGTACTTGGGCAGTACCTAGTATAAAAATTTGGGAATTGAGAGCCATTACGTGTACTGAGGCAAGACTCATGTGTAAATTTGTGTGAATTAAGAGCCATTACATGCATTTCGGCAAAATTTGTATGCAAAAATTGGAAACCAAGAGCCATTATATGCACTTGGGCAAGATATGTATAAAAATCTAAAAATTGGCAAGACTCGTGTGCAAAAGTGTGCGAATCAAAAGATCACATGTTCTTTGGCAAGATCTACATGCAAAAACTAGAAATTAGGAGTCATTACATGCACTTGGGCAAGACCTGACATAAAAATTTGGAAATCAGGAGCCATTACATTGCACTGAGGCAAAACCTATGTGCAAAAGTGGAAAGGTGTGAGAAGTGAAATGGAAAAGATTAAAGAATTGTGAAAAAGGCTAGAAACCTCGAATTGTCTTGCCCTTAAGGGTTTGATAACCTCAAATTGGCTTGTCCTGAAGGAGTTTGGCTAACATGAATAGGTTGCCCCCAGGGATTTGATGACCTTGAATTATGAGAAATAAGAGGATAGAACTCGATTGAGTACTTGAGTTTAGTTAAAAATCACAATTTTGTTTGTTTGCTTTTCTTCTTTAAAGAATGAGGCAATATGTTATGGGGATTGATTCAGAAAGAGTGTGTACACAAGCAAGAAATATTTACACATGTACACAAAGTATGTATCCACAAGAGTTTTCATGTTTAAAATGCTACCAAGGTACAAATGAAATGGACCTAAGAAAAATTTCCCCATTTTTAGCAAATTCACCATCGCTTTTATCCACTTACCTCCAAATTGATAGGCAGGCATGGTTGTAAGAACCTTTCTGGATCCATGGACTTTCCATACACAACTCTTTCCATGTAGGGGTAATGGTGAAAATTTTATAAATTAAATAAATCGAAATAAAGTGCCAAATGGATTTTAAAAAAATATTACAAAAATAACCAACTACAGTTTAAGATTCACAATAATTTCATATCATTCCATATTAATTACATTAGGAGAGTACAAGATTTGGATAGGACATCAGTCCAACCTTGGGATAACCTTCACAAAAGGAACAGATGCAGCTAATAACCCCATATCTGAAAACTCCCCCAAATATTGGTAATCTTCACTTCCTCCACTTTGCCAAGATATTAGTAACTCCTCTTGGCCTCCCTACAATATTGTCCAAGGGTTGGCATTTACTGGAGACAACATTGGATGCCAGTCCAACTCAAATACGCAAGAAGGGTTCCATATAAAGGAGCTTGTAAGTAGAATCAAAACTTATACATAAAACAAAAATCTTAGGATGAACTTATTTTGGGAGGCCATATGTAATGACTTGCCTAATTTACCATTTATTTTTTTTCCCACATAAATATAATATTAATAATTTTAACATTCGACTAAACTATCATAATCATGATCAATATGGACCCCATGGGTACCATAGATATACTTGTAATAAAACTTTGACACCTAAGTAGCGGAAAACATAAAATCATATACATGCCATAAACACCAGAAACCATACCAGAGTTCTACTAAATCTGTCATATACGTATACATATAGTCATCCACAAAAAGACCAAAAAGTACTCCTAGGGTCCCAACCCAAAAATCCATCTAACCCTAACTCATCCACTTACTCTACAGACAGGGTAGCCCAAACCACTTCTACTGATGCGGGGCTCTATCTACCCTCCTAGATCGGTTGGGTTCAGCCCAAAATTGAACGGGGGAGTCTCAGCCTCATAAGTGAGATCGGTTCGTTTCAGCCCAAAAATTGAAATGGGGAGTCTTAACCCCGTAAGTGAGACAAGTTGGGCTCAGCCTTGTAATTGAATTGGGGTTTTCCTCACCCCGTAAGGAGAGGATGTAAACGGCTTCTACTCCGCCCGATTAAGTGAGCCGGTTTAGTGGAATCCTTAGGGGGTATGCCCAAGGTTGGGACGTACGTTGGTTTGGCCGGACCTCAATAACAAATATCGTGTGTCGCTCTCTCCTTATCTCATTTAATTTATGCACTTTAAATTTAGCATGTATATGCTTGTTCATTTATGGTTATAACAAATTGCATGCACACATTATTTTAAATGAGATACACATGTGTCTCTGCATATATTGCTTATTCAGTTTTACATACACGACCATAATTAAAATGGGATATGATATGCAGTGTATCAGCGTAAATGTTTAATTTAGCCAAAATATTTTTTAAATCCAATTCACCCCCTCCCCTCTTGGGATCATACAAATTCCAACATACTTTCGCAGCCCACGAGTCATGCATTCAATGAATTTAGAATTTCAAAGAGTGATGATCTTTTAAATTAGTTAAAGAAAACAAGAAATAATAATAATAATAATAATAATAATAATAATAATAATAATAATAATAATAATAATGGGATAAATTTAAATTAAATGAGGCTACACATAGAAATTCAGGTGAGTGTGAGAAGATCCTACAATAAGAAATCATATTACTAGCCCAAATAAATGCATGCAACGCCCAAGAGAATATCAACATGTAAAAGAGACTGCGATGAATAAGGTATCTTAAGACTCGTCCCATGATCAGTCAGGCTAGTCAACTCAGATTTGGAAATTACAATTCTTGCATTTGTTTAGTAAGATAATCTAGCATATTAAGTTGATGAGTTAAGGAAAAAATTTTGTTGGAAACCATCAAAGTTCTTTAATGTATGGAATTAGAATTTAAATAAATGAGCGCACATATATAGTATGGAAGTGAGACTTCCACAGAATAGTGTCAGATTGAAAGAGAACCCTTTAATTTGCAAGTGGAAAAGTTTGGACAAGATGTTTTGTTTGTTTGGAGGAGAAAATCCATATTTGCAGCTAATGGGGGTTAAATTCCCTTATTTGGTGGTTAGATGGATTTGGGAATGTTTGCTTTTGCTTTTTAAAATTGAAGAAAAGTTCTCATTACAAAAAAAAAAAAAATTAGCAAGATAAAGACTTGGATGAGGACAAAATAAACTTATAGTGGTAAGCTTATAGAGTTGGGTTTACAAATGAAAAGCAAATGTTCTTGCAAGAGTTGCTAGCAATTGTGGGTTTGGAGAAGACTAGTGTAGTTGTGGTTCAATTTGCAAATAGATGTCTCGAGGATCGAAGGAGGCCATATCCGGTTGTTCAAATTTGGTGAACAGTGAAGGGTAATGTGGAAATTTTGGTGGTTCTGAATGGGTATCGTTATTTGTGTTGGAGCAATGTTAATTAGAAAAGAAGCCTTCCTTTTGGGTTCATTCAAAAAGAGGTCAACCAGTGAGAAAGGGTAGTTGAGGAAGTTGCTACTGAAATTGTTGAACTACTGCATTTGGGGTTCAACGCACAACATGTTGTGTTTGTTGAAGAAGAGAAATAATTGTTGTCTTTGTTATTCATCTTTTGCATTTTAAAATTTGAGGTTGAATTCTTTTTGATAATGGAAAAATAATGCAGTTTGTTACCAAGAGATTATTATTAACTTTCTAATGTCAACGGTATATTCACTTATCTATTTATGGTGATTTCATTGGGGACAAATCTTTGGAATTATAGGATACTATTGCTTAGGAAGCAAGATTTTAAGTTATTTAGGAAATTTATATTTTTGTTTAATTGGTTTGCTTAATTTAGTTTCCTTATCTTCCAAGCATAAGTCTATGAAGGCCCGCATACATTAGTTTTGAGGGATTGTAATGAAGAATTAAGGTTGTTGGATATTGATCTTGTATCATTGCATGTACGAAAGTTTCTTTGTCATACAGTTATGTTTCCATACCCCGGGAATTCCAAAATCTTTAGTGAGGTGATGCAAGATAATGAAGACTTCAGATACCTTAGTTTTGGTAAGTTTTCTTTTTCATATATCCTGAAATCTAATGTTACAAAATGAAACAACTATTATAAGGGTCATAGGGTGTACCATTTCCTAGTGTTTCAGAAATTGAATTGGGAGTCGATGATAAGGTCTTGGTTAAGAGTTATTTTGCAGATAAACCAATTGTACCAAGGGAAGACTATAAATGTGGACAGAATATGTAGACATGCATTTAAAATATTGGTGGGAATGACTTCCTCGTCGACTATTTAACATGGATATTGTGCATTATGATGTAATCCTATAAATGGAGTTGTTATCTATTTATCATACACTTAATTGATCGTTTCCAAAAGAAAGTAGTACTCGGGGATCGAAATGGAGTGACGGTTTCTTTCGAATTAACAAGCTCACATGTTTGATATCTTGAGTGCTTATGAAAGGATGGAATTTGGGCGTGTGTCTAGGATTTGTAACAACGATGAAAGAAAAAGAAAACTACAACTTAATGAAACCCAAACTTCTTTACCCATAGGTAATGAACCTCTATATATTTTTCCAAATCGTTTATCAGGGCTGCCTCCAAAAGGAGATTGAATTTAAGTGTTGGTGCTGAAGCAAGGGGTATTAGACTAGGATGTCCAATCCATTGGTTCGTGTTAGTTATCAATTTTTAATAGAGTTGTTTACGAGTTTAACTCTATACTTGTTAGGTTAATGATGAATTTTATTTAGGGTTATATTCAACAAATTTCGAGGACTAAATTTCCGTAAGGAGGGGAGAATGTAACACCCCAGAAAATAATGTGCATATAAGTGTATATAAACATAATTAGTTTACGTGAATGCAGAAAGTTAACTAGACAATGTTTAAAATTTTTCCCTTTAATGAGAATCATTATGTATATTGTAGGAAAGGAAGACAGTAAGATGTAGTGATTCTAAATAATAATAATAATAATAATAATAATAATAATAATAAATAATTATTTATTTATTATTATTATTAATTAAATAATATAATATAGTATAATAATTGTTGAGAATTTCACTTTTGAGTTTGTCCCACATTGGAAAAATTGAGTGGATGATGGGTGCTTATATACATGGTTGGACCCAAAGACCCAATAGGCTTAAGCTTTTGGGTTAAGTTGGTGTTCACTCATGTGCACCAAGTCCACCCATGGGCTCCTTCGATGCTAACAAATTGATATCAGAGCGATTGTTGTTATGGCATCAGGATCATCTTCTGCAAGATTTGACATCGTCAAATTTGATGGAACCGAGAACTTTGGTTTATGGCAAAGGAGAGTGAAAGACATTCTTGTACAACAAGGAATGAGAAAGGCATTACTTGGTGTTCAACCGGACGGAATGGATGAGGCAACATGGAGAGAATTGCAAGCAAAGGCCACTTCTAAAATACACATATGTTTAGCCGATGAAGTACTCTATCAAGTGATGGAGGAGGATTCTCCAACGACTATATGGCAAAAGTTAGAGAGTCCGTACATGTCCAAATCTCTCAATAATAAACCTTTTCTTAAGCATCGTTTGTATTGGCTTAAGATGGTTGAAGGATCAAACTTAGATCAACACATTAATGCTTTCAATCAAATTATTAGTGATTTTGATGAGAGTTGATGTTAAATTTGATGAGGATGAAAAAGTTTTGATGTTGTTAAACTCTTTGCCCTCGACTCATACCTATGAAAATATTGTAACCACTCTTACGTAAGGAAAAGTAACTCTTGTTATAAAAGAGGTAACAAGTGCTTTGCTAAATTTTCATCAAAGATTGAAAATATGTAACGAAGGAGAAGGACTTGTGGTATAGGGTATTAATGAGCAAGGCAAGGGAAAATCCAAACATGGATCAAGTCATAAATCCCAAAATCAATCCAAGAAGAAGAAAGAAATTTGGTGTTATAAATGTGTAAAAGGGGCATGTGAAACCGGAGTGTCCAGATTGGAAGAAGGGAAATTCTAAGAAACATGAGGGTACTTCAAAATCTGTGAATGTTGTTTAAGAAGGAGGTTCAGCATGTAGTGATGGTGATGTTCTATCAGTTTCAGTGGGGTCAGATAATCTAACGGACTCTTGGATACTTGATTCGGCACGTTCTTATCATATGACTCCAAACAAGGAGTGGTTCAGCACTTACAGGTTGGTGAATTATGGATTAGTTGTTATGGGTAATGATGCTTCTTGCAAGATCATTGGCATAGGAAATGTAAAGATAAAAATGTTTGATGGTGCTGTAAGAGCGTTGTGTAATGTAAGACATATACCAGAGTTGAGGAAGAGTTTAATATCACTCGATACTATGGATTGTAATGGCTTTAATTACAATTCCAAATGTGGAATTCTAATGATATAGAAAGGTAATCTGACTGTGATGAAAGGGCAGAAACTGGATGAGAATATCTACACATTGTAGGGAACTACTGTTGTAGGTGGAGCTGCAACCATAGATGTTGAATCAGATGAGACCATCTTATGTCATATGCGCCTTGGGCATATGGGAGAACATGACATGAAAGAACTACATAAGAGGAAACTTTTGAAGGGCTTGAAATCATGTCAGCTAGAATTTCAAAGGATTTGTGTTCTTGGAAAACAGAACAAGGCAAAGTTCAGATAAGCTAAACACAAGGCAAAAGGTATTCTTGATTATGTGCATTCAGATGTTTGAGGTCCGGTTAGAGTTGCATCAAAAGGTGGACATGTGTATTATATGAGTTTCATTGATGATTACTCATGGAAAGTCTGGGTTTACTTCATGCATCACAAATCATATACATTTTCCATTTTTAATATTTGGAAGGCTGAAGTGGAAAACCTAACAGGGAGGAGAATCAAATACTTAAGATTGAATAATGGGACCGAGTACGCTGAATCTCGGTTTATGAAGTTTTGTGTAGAGCAGGTCATTAAGTGACACTTTACAGTTCACCAGACACGTCAGCAAAATGGTGTGGCAGAACGGTTGAACTGTACTCTTAATGAAAGAGCCCGATGTCTCAGATTAAATGCAGGGCTACCGAAGAACTTCTGGGCCAAGGCAGTGAGTATAGCTTGTTTTCTGATAAACCGATCACCAAGGGTGTCACTGGAGGGTAGAGTGGCAGAAAAGGTTTGGACGGGAAATGCAATAAACTACACTAAATTGAAGGTATTCGAGTGTCCAACCTATGTTCATATATCTAATGAGGAGAGGTCTAAGCTTGACCCAAAGTCTCGTTATTGCATCTTTTTGGGATATTCAAAGGGTGTGAAGGGGTACAAGCTATGGGACCCGATGGAAAATAATGTGGTGATCAACAAGGATGTAGACTTTGATGAAAAGGCTATGGTGAACCGTGTTCAAAAGTATAATGAATAGAAACAGGAGCCAGAAAGCTGGGGAAGTGATGAATATGTTGTGCGGGTGGAGTTGGAAGCTTAGGGCAATGGAAATGATCATGGTCCTATGGTTGCAGGCAGTTCTAGCTCAGGAAACCAACAAGTCAACAATATTCCTATACGGAGATCCAGATGCACTATTAGGCCTCCACCAAGGTATGGATTTGAAAAGTTAGTATCTTATGCTTTCCTGACTAGTTGCAAAGATCCAACTACTTTTCAAAAGGCAAAGCACGGCCAGGAGAAAGATAGGTGGATGGGTTTAATGATTGAGGAGATGGAATCGCTTTATAAGAACCAAACTTGGGATTTGGTGGAGCTTCCAGATGGGAAGAGACTGATAGGTTGCAAATGGGTATGAAGAAACAAGGAGGCAATTTCAGAAAATGAAGGATAGAAATTCAAGGCACAGTTGGTAGTAAAAGGATACTCATATAAGAAGGGGATAGATTATGGTGAGATTTTTTCTCTTAACATACTTCTATTAGAATTGTATTGGGGTTGGTAGCCCATTATGATATTCATTTGGAACAAATGGATGTGAAGATGGCGTTTCTTCACAGTGGCTTGGAGGAAAAAATCTATATGGTACAGTCAGAGGGATTCATTGAACCGAGAAAAGAAAATTTTGTTTGCAGGTTGAAAAAATCTCTTTATGGGCTAAAGCAGTCTCCAAGGCAATGGTATAAATAGTTTGATTCTTACATGATCAAGATTGGCTACAAGAGGTGTGAGTATGACTGCTACGTATATGTGAACAAGCTTGAGGATGGTTCTCTTATTTTCTTGTTATTGTATGTCAATGACATGTTGATAGCTGCAAAGGATTTAATTAAGGTGAATTAGTTAAAGGATCTATTGTATAAGGAAAAGAAGTTCCTAAGGAAGAAAAAAGACATGACCGAAATTGACTATATAATTTTACAAATCAACTCTAGTGCTATAAACGTCTTATATTGTGCTCTTAATATAAATGAGTTTAATAGGGTCATGGCTTACAAAACAGTAAAGGAAATATGGGATAAACTTGAGGTAACCTATGAAGGTACCATTGATTTAGAGACAATAGAATTGATATGTTGACTAGTGAATACGAAGCCTTTAGGATGAATCCGGACAAATCCATCACAAACATGTATACAAGGTTTACACATATCATAAACTCCTTAAACGCTTTAGGGAAAAATTAGTCCACTTATGAGATGATACGTAAAATCCTTAGAGAACTTCCACCCATTTAGGAACCAAAAGCCACAACAATAACAAAAAGAAGAAATCTTAAAAATACCTCACTAGATTAACTAATTGGATCCCTTCTCACCTATGAGATGGCTATGAATGAGAGGAATGCTGAAAACAAAAATAAGAAATCTATAGCTCTTAAAGTATCTAAAGAAGACTCGAGTGAAGAAGGTGATGACTCAAGTGAATTAGATGATGAAGAACTTGCATTTATCACTAAAATACTTGGAAAATTCTTTAAAAGAAACAAGAAGTTCACTAGAAAGTTTAGAGGTGCAAAAACTAATAAAGGAGAAACAAGAATAAAAATGATCCTCCTAGTTGTTATCATTGTAAAAAGGTTGGATATATTAAGCCTGACTATCCATAGCTCAAGAAAGAAAAGAAGAAGAAAAAGACCGCAATGAAAGCTACATGGGACAATACAAGCTCAAGTGAGTCAGAGATTGAATCAAGCGGAACAAGAGATGGCAAACATATGCTTCATGGCACACAATGCTAAGGTAAATTCTTATTATAGTTCTACGGAAGAATCTAGTGGAGAATCATGTAGTGATTCATGTGATAGCATGCCGTCATATAAAGAAATTCAGGTTGAATTGTTTGCTCTACACTATAGGTTCATAAAAGTAAGAAAGAGGAACATTGCTTTAATGGAACAAAATGAATCACTTAAAAAATAACTAGATACATCAAAATTAGTTGAAAAAGAAAAAGACTCATATATTGATGAGCTTATGAAGAAAATGAATAACATGTCTCAAGATCTAGTTAAAATACAAGTGAAAGGTGAAAGCAAGATTGATTTAAAAATAAAAGAACTTAAAAGTAAAATTGAAGACAAAGAGAAAATCATTTTCAATTTTACTAAAGGAAAGGAAAACTTTGAAAAATTGCATGGTAAACAAAAAATATCATTAGATAAAGAAGGGATAGGGTTTAATGGAATTGAGAACAAGAAGAAGAAAAATATGTATATGGGATACTTTGTTAAAGAATCAAAGTATTATGCAAGTACATCCTCATCCAATATCTATCAACATACTACTTGCTTCCTATGTAAGAAAAAGGGACACATAAAATTTGATTGTCCATTTAAAAGAAAGAATGTGAAAGTCAAGAAAGTTCGGAAAGTTAAAGAAAACAAATCTGAGATAAAGAAACCTAAGAAAGTTTGGCAACCGACGAGTAACATATTGAACTTTTCTTGTAGGTCTGCCTTAGGTCAACCTCATCCAAAGAAAAATGGTACCTAGACAGCGGGTGCTCTAGGCACATATGACTGGGGATAAATCCAAGTTCACCTTATTAAGACTTAAAGATGGTGGATACGTTACATTTGGAGACAATGCCAAAGGTAAAATTATTGGGATCGGTAAGATAGGTAAAGAACCTTCACTTACCATTGATGATGTGTTATTGGTAGATGGTTTAAAACATAACCTATTAAGCATAAGCCAATTAAGTGACGAAGGATTTGATATTAGTTTTAAGCAAGATAAATGTATTGTAGAAAATAAAGAAAAAAAAATTCTATTCATTGTTAGAAGAATTGATAATGTTTATTGCGTAAATTTTGATAAAGTTAAAATCTCAAAATATGACATGCTTAGCAACCTTAAATGAGGCAAGTTGGTTATGGCATAGAAGGATAGGTCATATTAGTATGGATCTACTATCAAAACTAGTTAAGAAGAACCTAGTTAGAGGGGCAAACTGAATGTTGCCAGGAGCCTGAATTGGTCCTGACAGACGCCTGACTGTGCAATCTGAGGCGCCTAATGGTGTTTTCCCAAGCGACTGACAGTGCACTGAATTTCAAATTTAAACTGATTTTAATTCGACAGACACCTGACCCCTTTTTGACAGGTGACTGACAATCCTATATTTTTGAAAAATTCAAATGCTTGAAAGTTTCTAAATTTTGTTCCTTAGGCTCCAAATTTCGTGTAAACTTGGGAAATACTCCAAGTAAACTTGGGGAACAAGAAATACACTTTTTAAACTCTATATATGTCCCCAAGGCAAAATATTTAATCACCAAGAAATACTTGTAGCAATCAAATACTCCCAAATTGCTCTCAACTCTCAACGACTCTCTTATTCACATCTTGCTAACATTCTCTACTGAGTATTGCTGAGATCTATTCACTGAAATTGAGCACAAAATCTGAATTTTTCAATCATAGAAAGAATGACACCCGGTGATAAATTTGCTTTGAGCTTCAATTTCATTGCATATTGATTTTTACTTTGAAGTATATTAGTGATTTAAATTGTACTAATCAGCTCTATCTGAGAGCATCTTTTGTACACAAGTCCTTGTTCTTGTTCTTGTAATTTTTTACGGTTCAAGGTTAATTGGATCGTTGGACCAAGCATGAGGTATTGCTTGGAGAAAGGGCTCTACCCTTAAGGAGACTTGTAACAGTTTGTTTTTCCCGGAGAGGAACAGTATAGTGGAATCCTTAGGTGGTATTGGCCTAAGGCGAGGACGTAAGCTGGGTATATGCCGAACCTCGTAAAAATTTCAGTCTCACTCTCTACCATTCCTCTTTAAAATTCTGCATATATAAATTGTGTGGTGTGTCTTTGAGTGCAGAAGGCTAAAAGCTGAGATTGACGAGACTTTTAATTTAGGGGAGTACGTTGATTAATCTTTTTCGGAAACCTTAAAGGGAGTACATTGATTAATCATTTGTGGAAACCTTAGTTTAAAGGAAGCAAACAAAAATTTAAATAGGGCATTAATCAAAAACAATACAGAGCTTTAATTCAAACTCTACTTTGAGTTCTACAAATGCTAAATATTGCAATGATATCAACTATGATGCTTATTAAACATTAATGAGAATGCGGCCAATGTTTATCCTCTTCCATTGCTTATATCACAATACTAATGATTTTATATCATAGTACTATTGCTATTATGTAGTAGAAGTCTTTTTCTACAAGTCAATCGAGTTATTTTGTAGTTAATTTGCCTCTCATAAGCAAAGGGACAAAAACATGTGTGAAACCTAAAAGTAAAATTAAGTGTAATGAAATTGATTATTAGAAGTTTTATTAATTGTATTGCAATTGTTTTTTAAGGTGTTTATCAATTCAAAAATGTATTTATTATCATTAGGAAAACTCTAGAATAGGAAAGATCATAGACAAAAATCTATGATGACTTTGAAAGGATAATGCATCTCAATTTTCATTCAATTGTACATCTTAGAAGTAAAATTAAATACACAAAAAGGGATTCATTATCCATCAAATAAACCTTGGAATAAGAGGATTTGAAGGAAGGAGTAGGTAATGACTTTGAGAATTCATTGAAATGTCCATCTTCAAGGTAAGAATCTTATATTGTTATTCATTATAGTGTGTTATTATAACTTATTTTAATTATCTAATTTTAGTTAACATCCAGTGCATACACATTACAATATATATATATATATATATATACTATTTTACACATTTAATTAATCCATAAAGTTTATTAATCGGATGCAATCAATTATTATATTGTGTTATTATAGCTTAGAATATTTTAATTAACAAATTTTAGTTAATATCCGGTGCATACACATTACAATATATATACTATTTTACGCATTAAATTAATCCATAAGTTTATTAATCAGACACAATGAATTAAAAAAAAAAAAAAAACCTATTTTTAGTTTGACTTAATAAGTTGACATTTAAGTTAACCTTTTTATAATGTTAATAATATTTTGCAAACTACATCTTAACAAAACAATTATGTTGATTAATGAAAACAAAAACAAATGACTCTTTAAAAAATGTCAACAATCACAAGTAAACAAATGACTGTAGTTACTATGCATGGATATATATTATATAAGTAAATTAAAATATTAAATTTTTTGTTTCCATAATTATTATTATTTAATTAGTAATAATAATAATAATAATAATAATAATAATATTTAATATTTAATGTAAATATTACTATTTCATGACATATAATTGAAAGATCATGTAATTTTCAATTAGAACATATATATTTTAGGGTCTATATTTTAGGTTTTGATTGTAATAAAGTAAAATTTATTATTATAAAATATTTCTAGTAAATAAAGATGTCAGTGTTTTACTGAGAATGTTGATTTTAAAATTTGATTTTGTTCTTTTGTTTATAATACATTCTATATTGATTTTGTATTGTTTGATTGAAGTAATGATATGGAATAAGGAGTCGATAAAGGAAAAACTAAATCACCCATTCTTACAAGAAATCGAAGATTGGAATCCTTATGGAACTCATATCTTACACAAACATTACTGTTGTAATATGGATCAAATAAATAGAATGTACATTGGAATAAACAACAAGTAAATGCAAACACAACCAGAATAAGAACAATAACATATTGTACTTGGTTTGGCAAAGCCTACATCACGGAAGCAATGACACACAAATTTCACTATGAAAATCACAATGTACACAATACACTTCTCAAAATGATCACTCTCTCTCAATACATGCCCAAAATGACATATAAAAAAGTCTCTCAGAGGTTTCCCTCCATTTACCCAACCACCTAATGTTTAAATTCAAAAGTACAAAAAACTGCTCGCAACCTAGGTGTCCTTCGTCGACGAGTACATGGCTTCGTCGATGAACCCTTGTTATATTCTCGTCGATGAGCATAAGCATTTGTCAATGAGCTTCTGCTGTGCTGCCCCTTCATGTTTTTCTTTCCTCTTTCTTTACTTAAGAAAACTAAAGTATAAGAGCCACAATCAACAATCTCCACCTTGGTGATTATATGCCCCTTAGGATAATCCCGAAAAACATGAATTAGTCCACCTTGAACTTGAAAAAAAGGCCTGGTTGGGTATATCTCGCTTCTATCACTTGGAGACATAGAGTAAGTCCAAGCAATGCTTGAACTTCTCTGAAGTAACTGATTTAGTATGAATATCTACTGCATTTTCAGTAGTGTGAACCTTCTCCCACACAAGTTCACCAGAAGCAATCAATTCCCGAACCCTGTGAAACCTCATATCAATGTGCTTCGTTCTAGTATGATAAATTTGATGCTTCGCCAAGTAAATGGTACTATGACTATCACAACACAGCACTACTCCATCTTGCTATAACCTCAGCTCTCTGACTAAACTGGTAAGCCATAAGGCTTCCTTTACAGTTTCGGCAACTGCCATATATTCCGCCTCAGTCGTGGACAATGCTACCAGAGACTGTAGAATGGATCTCCAACATATCGATCCTTCTACAAAAGTAAATACTTAGCCTGTTGTAGACCTTTTGTCATCGATATCTCCAATATAATCTACATCTACAAACTCCATAATTGAAGGACAACCCTGTTGCTTACCGAACATGATGCCATAATCTGATGTACCCCGCAAGTATCTAAGTATCCATTTTACAGCTTTCCAACGTTGCCTTTCTAGATTAGAAAGAAACTTACTTACCACGCTCATCGCATGAGCCAAATATGGCCTCAAACACACCATGACATACATTAAGCTCCCCACAGCACTAGTATAGGGGATCTTTGACATGTCCTAGATTTCCTCATTCGAACTTGGGCAATCTGCAGTAGACAACTTAAAATTATTTTCTAAAGGTGTACTCACCGATTTTACATTAGTCATGCTAAACTTTTCCAAAACCTTATACACATAACCACCCTGAGATAGCGATAATCTCCCTGTAGTCTTGTCTCAGTGAATCTCCATCCCAAGTATTTTCTTGGCTGAATTAAGATCCTTCATGTCAAATTCCTTATACAACAGGTCCTTTAACTGATTCACCTCAGTTAAATCTCTTACAACTATCAACATATCATTGACATACAATAACAAAAAAATAAGTGAGTCGTCATCAAGTTTGTTCACATATACGCAGCAGTCATATTCACATCATTTGTAGCCAATTTTGATCATGTAGGAGTCAAACCTTTTATACAATTGCCTTAGATACTATTTCAGCCTATACAAATATTTCTTTAACCTGCAAACTAATTTTTCTTTTCCCGATTCAATGAATCCTTCCGGTTGTACCACGTAGATTTGTTCCTCCAAGTCACCATGAAGAAATGTCGTCTTCACATCCATTTGTTCCAAATGAAGATCATAATGAGCTACTAACCCCAACACAACTATGATAAAAGTAGGTCAGACTACTGGAGAAAAGATCTCTTCATAGTCTATCCCTTTTTTTTGTGAGTACCCTTTTTCCACCAACCATGCCTTGAATTTCCACCAACCATTTGTGAGTACCCTTTTTGCCTCCTTCCTATCAGCCCATTTGAATCCTATTGGTCTTTTCCTATCTGGAAGCTCCACCAACTCCCAAGTTTGATTTTTACGTAGTGACTCCATCTCCTTAATCATTGCTTGCATCCATCTATCTTTCTCCTAGCCATGCACTGTCTCTTGAAATGTAGTTGGATCGTTGCAACTAGTAAGAAAAGCAAAAGATACTAACTCTTCAAACCCATACCTTGGCGGAGGTCAAATAATGCATCTGGATCTTCTTAAAAGAATATCGTCGACTTGCTGGCTTTCCAAGCTAGAACTCACTGCAACCACTAGACCATGATCATTTCCGTTGCCTTGAGCTTCCAACTCCACCTGCACGATATGTTCATCACTGTCCAGCTTTTTGGCTCCTATTTCTATTCATCACATTCTTAAGTACGCTTCATCATAGCCTTCTTATCAAAGACTACATCCCTACTAATCACCACCTTGTTTGCCACTAGATCCCATAGCTTGTACCCCTTTACACCCACTAGACCATGATCATTTCCGTTGCCTTGAGCTTCCAACTCCACCTGCACGATATGTTCATCACTGTCCCAGCTTTTTGGCTCCTATTTCTATTCATCACATTCTTAAGTACGCTTCATCATAGCCTTCTTATCAAAGACTACATCCCTACTAATCACCACCTTGTTTGCCACTAGATCCCATAGCTTGTACCCCTTTACACCCACTAGACCATGATCATTTCCGTTGCCTTGAGCTTCCAACTCCACCTGCAAGATATGTTCATCACTGTGCCAGCTTTTTGGCTCCTATTTCTATTCATCACATTCTTAAGTACGCTTCATCATAGCCTTCTTATCAAAGACTACATCCCTACTAATCACCACCTTGTTTGCCACTAGATCCCATAGCTTGTACCCCTTTACACCCACTAGATCCCCCAAAAAGATGCAACGACGAGACTTTGGGTCAAGTTTAAACCTCTTCTCACTAGACATGTGAACATAGGCTGGACACCCGAATATTTTCAATTTCAAATAGTCTATTGCATTTCCCATCCATACCTTTTTCGCCACTTTACCCTCTAGTGACACTCTTGGTGATTTGTTTACTAGAAAATAAGTCATACTAACGGCTTCAGCCTAAAATTTCTTTGGTAGCCCTGCATTCAATTTGAGACACTGAGCCCTATCAACAAGAGTCTGGTTCATCCATTCTGCCACACCATTTTGTTGAGGTGTCCAGCGAACTGTATAATGTCTCTTGATGCCATGCTCTACACAAAACTCCATAAACTGTGAATCAGTGTACTTGGTACCATTATCAAACCTCAAGCATTAGATTCTCCTCCCCATCTAGTTCTCCACTTCAACCTTCCAAATCTTACATCTGGAAAACGTATCTGATTTGTGACACATGAAGTAAACCTAGACCTTCCGTGAGTAATCATCAATGAAACTCACATAATATACATGTCCACCCTTTGATGCAATTCTAACTGGACCCCATATATCTGAATGCACATAGTCAAGAATACCTTTTGTCTTGTGTTTGGTTGATCTGAATTTTACCCTGTTTTGTTTTCCAAGAACACAAATCCTACAAAATTCCAACTTACATGATTTCAAGCCCTTCAAAAGTCTCCTCTTGTATAGTTCCTTCATGCCATGTTCCCTTATATGCCCAAGATGCATATACCACAAGACTGTCTCATCTGATTCAACATTCACAACAGCAACTCCACCTATAACGGTACTTCCCTGCAGTATGTAAATATTCCTATCCAATTTATGCCCTTCATTACAGTCAGATTACCTTTCCATACCATCAAGACTCCACCTTTGGACTTGTAATTGAAGCCATTACAATCCAAAGTGCCAAGAGATATCAAACCCTTTCTCAACTTAGGTATATGTCTTACATTACTCAATGTTCTTACAACACCATCAATCATTTTTATCTTTACATTTCCTATGCCAACGATCTTACAAGAAGCATCATTACCCATAAGAATTGAACCAGAATTCACTAACCTATAAGTGCTTAACCACCCCTTGTTTGGAGTCATGTGATAAGAACATGCCTAGTCAAGTATCCAAGAGTCTGTTAGATTATTCGACCCCACTGAAACTGATAGAAAATCACCATCCACTATGTCTTATTTTTGAATAACATTCAAATATTTTTAAATCCCCTCATGCTTTTCAGCATTTCCTTTCTTCCAATTTGGACGCTACGATTCACATGCCCTTTTTTACTGTATTTATAACATCAGATTTCTTTCTTCTTGGATTGATTTCGAGATTTCTGACTAGACCCATTCTTAAACTTTCCTTTGCCTCGCTCATTACTACCCTTTACTAAAAGCCCTTCTCTTTAATCACATATTTTCAACCTTTGATGAAAATTTAACAAGGCACTTATTACCTCTTCCAGATCAAGAGTCTTTTTTCCCCACGTAAGAGTGGTCATAAGATTTTGTAGGTATGAGTTGAAGGCATAGAATTTAACAGTATCAAAGTCTTATCATCCTCATCAAACTTAACATCAACCCTTATCAAATCACTTATGATTTGATTAATGGTGTCGCAACGTCCCAGACCCGCCAAACACGCACAGGTGCAGCTGCGAACTAGGAAAAATGGGGTGAATTTTGAAAAAAAAGTATTTTCGTTGAAAAACAAGGTGTGATGGAGTCGCCACTAACCTTTTGAAGTGTGGTGAGAACACTTGATTACTACCTAATTAAGGGTAGAATCGGTTATGTGTTGCCAAAGTCGAGATCGGGAGTATGGTTATGTGAGGGGAAGGTATTAGCACCTCCTACATGCTCGTTCTTACGAACGGTACTAGATTAATCAAAAATTATCCCTTAAACTAAACCTAATAATCCTTTTAAGATTACTCCTTTCCAAAGATGAAAAAATAAAAATACTACATAGGTATTCCCTGAAAGATAGGGCATATCATACTCCAAAGAGTTTATGCCTCCCTTTGAAATCATCAAGATTGGAAAATTGAGAAAATAAGGTATAAAATATGCCCCTGGGATTTTTGAAATTTGTAAGATTTTTCTAAGTATGAAAATAATATTCTGGGAGGTTTTCAGACTCCTTCAGAATGACACAAGTCTTGGAACCTCAAAAATATTTTTTTTTATGGTTTTCCTAAGACTTTTCTAGATATTTTTGTGATTTTATCAAGTGCAAAGACATTTCTGGAAATTTTTTAGTTTTATGATTTTTCAATATTTTTCCCGAAGTAATTAAATAACAAAAAGGGAATTAAGGCAAAGTCTATGAACATTGAAAAAAGATGGAAAATAAAATGGAAGGCTAAATCGGTCAGTGACTCCAAACAAGGAGTGGTTCAGCACTTACAAGTTAGTAAATTCTAGACCAGTTCTTATGGGTAATGATGCTTCTTCTAAGATCATTGACATAGGAAATGTAAAGATAAAAATGTTTGATAGTGCTATAAAAGCGTTGTGTAATGTAAGACATATACCAAAGTTGATGAAGAGTTTAATATTACTCGATACTTTGGATTGTAATGGCTTTAATTACAGGTCCAAAGGTGGAATTCTGACGGTATAGAAAGGTAATCTGACTGTAATGAAAGGGCAGAAACAGGATGGGAATATCTACATATTGTAGGGAACTACTGTAGTAGGTGGAGCTATGTTTTACCAGATTTTACAGAATTATAAATTACAGTGTATATACAGACAGATACTATACAGACAGACATTTTACAGACAAATATTATACAGACAGATATTTTGCAGACAAACATTTTACATACAAATATTATACAGACAAATATTTTACAGTATTTTCATAATACCATGATTTCCATACTTACAAAACGATAACACTCGGATATTACACTTTATTCAGTCAGATAATACAGATTAGATATATAGTTATTTCAATCAGATATTACAATATTTTAAAGATTAGATTTACAGTGTTATGGTTATTTTGGAATTATGATGAAACAGTAAGATAATTACATATTAATACTATATATTATCAAATTCCATGATCGCATAAATTGGTAGAAAATGATTCATATAGCCAACCCCACTTAGTGGGACTAAGGCTTTCTTTTGTTATTGTTGTTGTTGTTTATAGTATCAAACCTTGATGAATTATTTCAGTCTAATTAATTATTTCAATCAGATTTTGCCAGTAGAGCACGGTACCATAGCTATTTCAAATCAGAGTGCAACCACATATCTCAGATAATGTGTGGATTTCCGTCAACCGTGCCTTAAAGGGATTGCAGGCTCCCTAATATTCTACATAAAGGTGGCCGATTTGACGAGGGGGATGCCAGTATCGAGACTTTGGAGGGATTGCAGTAAGGCCAGACTAAGGATTGATAGAGTATTAGCTGACTTATCCTGGTGGGCCAACCATAGTTAAGTCTCGCCTATAGGCCGCACAACTCTATCATGAGGGGTTAAATCATAATATACAGATTTTCAGGGTAGTTTTCACAGTTATTTATATATATACAGATTTACAGGATCACAGTAGATATATTATAATACTAGCAGTATGATTAAATAGAAAACTCGGATATTACAGATGTATTTTAAACCACATAGCTGTGAGATTCACAATATTATATTTTATATTATATTCGAGTTCAGTTATTTATCAGTAAATTATTTATGTAAACTCAATTGTCACACACTAGTAATAGCATATTTACTTTTACTGAGAGTTGTCTCATCCTAGTGATTTAATATTTTTTAGGTGATCCAGCTAAACGAGCAAATCAGGCTCATAGGTAGAGAGGTTATCTACACTACCCTGTTTGTAGGGTAAGTGTTATTAGGGGTTGTATTTTTTAGTAGCATTCAAGAGTTTTTGGGTAGAAGATGCTGGGATGATGTGTAATTATGTATGCATATTTTGGGGAGATACTGAATTCTGGTATTGTGTATATGGTTGTAAAGTTTTTTGTTTTCCATTGCATAGGTATTTTCTAGTAGTCATCACAGGGGTATTAGAGTAAGGTAATTTACAGTCTATAAAAAAATGGTATGAAATTTCAGGTTGTTACTTTTTGCTATCAAAGCCTAGGTTGCTAGGTTCTGTAGACTATAAAGTATAGAGGAAAACAATACTAGAATATAAGAATGGAATTTTGAGAAGGATAGAACAGAATATTAGTGAGTTAATGTTGGGAACCTAGGATGAGAATTTAGGGTTCTATTTTGTAGTTTGGAAGTAGGAACTTTGGGGGGATTTCTGTGTTTTCCTAGGGTGACGATTTCAGGAAAATCATAGTAAATTATCGTCGATTTTTTTTTCCTGTACAATAGGACTAGACCTTAAATTAGTGATAGAAGGAATGGGGGATATTTTAGTTAGAATAGTATTATGAGGCTCAGATTCTCAAAATAATTTGGTGTTATTCCAAGATGGACCCTAGAGGTAGTAGTGCTCACGCTAGTGGCAATGATGGAACAGGGCCCTCTAATATGGGCGCGGAGACTTAGATGATGTTTTACGCAGCGTAGCTTAGTAGGTCATGGTTGAGATTGCACAAAGCTCCAGGGAGGACGAAGGCCCGTCTGCAGCTCAGGGGTGTACTATAGAGAAGTTCATGAAAATGAATTCTCTAGTGTTTTCAGGAGTAGCTGATTCTGCAGTTGCTGAGAACTAGATGTGGAAGATAGAGAAAGTACTAGCGGTGCTTCATTGCACCAATTAGCAGAGGGTCTTCTATGCCATGTACAAGTTGATAGGAGAGGCCGAGAGATGGTGGACGACCATGAAATTACTGGAGGAGCAGAGGCTCATTCTAGTGGCTATGACCTGGAGCAAATTCAGAGAGACAATCTTTGATAGATATTTTCCCACCACTATTAGCAAGGCTAAAGTGCAGGAGTTTCTGGGTTTGATTCAAGGGTCGTTGACAGTCCAGCAGTATGTGGCAAAGTTTATAGAGTTGTCACGATTTGCTCCATACATAGTGCCAAATGAAGCTAAAAAGGCCAGGAAGTTTGAAAGAGGTCTTAGGTGAGATATATATAAATAGGTGGCAGTTCTAAAGATACATTACTTCTCTAAGTTAGTTGACAGAGCCACGGTAGCAGAGGAGAGCAAGCAGACAAATGTGCAAGTATGAGCCAGAGGAAGAGGCTCACACCTCTAGGTTTTCAAGTGGGTTCCATTCGAGGCCCATGGAGAGGAGATCGGTACAGAAGAGGCCAGAGACAAATGACAGGACACTGAGGGTTTCAAGGAGAGCAGGCTAACCCCATTTGTCCCAAATGTGGTAGGAGGCATCCAGGTGAGTGTAGGATGGGAGAGAACATCTGCTATCGTTGTGGGAGACCTGATCATAGGTCTTGGTCATGTCAGGGCTCGCCGACCTAGGCACCAGTTCATAGACCATTTCAGAGTGGTCACCAGGCGTCCCGTGGAGGCCAGCAAAGGAACACAACACCAGTCTGAGTCTATGCATTGATGCTGGGAGATGTTGAGGCTGCTGGAGATGTTGTGACATGTATTATTACTACTTTACCATATAAAGTTGTTATTTTGTTTGACACAGGTGTCACTCATTCTTTCGTGTTGTCGGGGTATGCTAAGTTATCTTGGATTGAGGCATAGCAGTTAGATGTTGAATTCTTAGTAGCCACACCGATAGGATCAATAATGAGATGTAGGAGGGTACTTAAAAATTTTCCAGTGGACATTCAGGAGAAAGTACTACTAGCTGATCTTGTGGTACTAGACATGCAAGGGTTTGATGTGATATTGGGTATGGACTGGTTGGCAGCTAATCACGCCAGCATAGATTGTCATCAAAAAGAAGTGATTTTTAAACCCCCCCCCCTAGGTGAGCAAGAATTCAGATTTATGGGTTCATGTGTTCTCGCCTCGCCACAGTTAGTGTCGGCAATTCAACCAAGGAAGTTGTTGACTCTATGAGTCAAATCCTATTTTGATAATGACAAATCACTTGGTATTTGATCTGTGCATTGAGTTTGTGAAAAGGAACTATATTAAGCATGCACGGAAGGATAATGAGTCATGGAAGCCATAACGAATAAAGTATACACAACTGGCAGATTCATGGAACTCAAAGAGTACAAGAATGAAGATGCATGCATCAAGTTCAAGAACATCATGGGAATGGGTACTTAGAACTCATGCATTTACATTTTCATATGATTTAATTTGAGGCTTAACATATAGCCTAAAATGACTTTAGGACTCATGCATTTCATGAACATCATTTGGGAACATTCATGAACTTTGAAATACTTTTAAAACCTTGGAAAGTAATTTTATAAAAGAGCCAAGAAAGATAGCAAAGCCGATTTTTTAATTAGAAAAAAAAATTTATAAAATGGGGACTTTCATAACTTGAACTCAACCTCAATCGCCTGAAGAAGCTTTTTCAAGAGCCTGAAGATCAAGTTCAGTTGCCTGAAGAATTAGGGTAAAAAACAGAATCTAGCCGAGGTACTTCGATCACCTGAACTTGTGACTCTAGGCGCCTAAACTCGCCACTTCAGGAGCATGAACTCCACTTCAGTCGTCTGAACCTGCGAGAAAACTTAAAAATCTATTTTTTTTTTAATGTGCGAACACACAAGCTATCTTTTGATCCAATGGTCAAGATCTATTCTAAGGCAAGACCACTATATATACTGAATATCTAAACCCTAGTAGAGGAGCTAAGAAAAACGAGAGAGAAGAGAACATCTTTTTAAAAGAAAAGTGAGAAACTTGAGCTGATGGCTACACGATTGCCTGCACTCCATCCTATATTCATCTTCCTTGGGAGAATCTATTCAGAAAACTAAAAGAGATCTCACGTATACATTTTGATCTCATCTTGGTATTGAGGTTTGGTGATTCAAGTTATTATTTTCAAGAGCTTCTTATCTCATCACTTGAGTTTGAATATCTTTAGAGAAGTTTGATATTGAGTTTTTACATTCATATAAAGATTGTTTTTGACAAGTTCAATACTTGAGAAATATTTTATTAGGTCATTGATCAAAGAGTAACATTCAAGTGTGTTCTTAGTTAAAGACTTGATGTTTTGAATATGTCAAAACTATTTGGTTAGATATCCTTAGAAGTGCATAGTTGTATATATATATATTGAAGGATATTTTCTAAAAATCATATATTAAGTTTGTTGATCTTTGGTATTCTCATCATATAGATACTTATATATACATTAAGTCAAATATTACCAAGATCACATTGAGATTGAAATCTTGAGAGAAATATTGTTTTTGACAAAGTGTGTTTAAAATCTTTGCAATCTTCAAAGCTGTTTTTGTATTCAAAGATTTAACCTAAGTATTGAGTTGTATAAATATTTTTGGGAGAGTTGATAAAAATGGATTTGTGTGTTGAAGCATATCATTCATAAATGATTGTATCATTTCATACATTCCGAACTTCATGTTTCATCATATGATTATGTATTAGCAATTTGAATTGTACTCACTAGCTTTTGTTGGAAGCAATTTTGAGTTTTTTACAAATTTCATTGTATTCATAGTTTGGGTTGTGAACCGAGTGTGAGGAGAGAGTTGTATCTTTTGTAACCAGCGGATTGTAAGGTAAGGTCTGTCCCAATTTAAGGAGCATGGATTATAGTGGAATCCTTGAGTGGGTTGCTCAAGCCGAGGACGTAGGTCGGGTTGGCTGAACCTTATAAAAAATGCATTTGCATTCTCTCTTCCCTTATCTCTTTATTTTCCGCATTGCATTTCCATATTCAGCTTGCATGTATGTTTGTTAAATGATTTCACATAAACTTGATAAGTAATTGGTTAAATCTTAGACATAGGGATTAATTGGTAAATAATTTCAAAGAATTTTTTAAAAAACCCAATTCACCTCCCCCCCCCCCCTCTTGGGATTACACCCAAATCAACACAAGCTACTTCAGGGTGATTGCCAGGGCTATATTGCATATATAAAGGAGATGCCAAAAGAAGAACTGAAACAGTCTGGTATTCTAGTAGTCAGAGAATTTCATGTCTTTCTAGACGAATTACCTAGTTTATCACCAGATCGAGAGATTGAATTTATTGTGGATCTACTGCCAGGGTCGGCACCAAATTTAAAGCGACATATAGAATGGCTCCAGCTACACTGAAAGAATTGAAAGACCAGTTGTAGGAGTTAGTGGATAAAGGGTTTATCAGACCTAATGTGTCTCCTTGGGGAGCACTAGTCCTGTTTGTGAGAAATAAAGATGGGACTATAAGGATGTGCATAGATTATAGAGAAATAAACCAAGTGACGATCAAGAATAAATATCATCTTCCTAGAATTGATGATCTATTTGATCAGCTCTAAGGGACCCAGGTTTATTCTAATATTGACCTACGGTTGGGTTACCACTAGGTAAAAGTTAAAGCAGAATACATTTCGAAAATAGCATTCCGAACCAGATATAGGCACTACGAGTTCTTGGTAATGTCATTCGGATTAACTAATGCACCAATAGTGTTTATGGATCTAATGAATCAGGTGTTCCGTCAGTACCTAGACCAGTTTGTTGTGGTATTTATTGATGATATACTGGTCTATTCAAAGAGTTTTGAGGAGCATAAAGGTCACTTAAGGCTAGTATTGTAGGTGTTAAGGGAATAGAAATTATATGCAAAATTCAAGAAATGTGAATTTTGGCTGAGACAGGTCACTTTCCTTGGGCATGTGATCTTCGGGGATGGCATAGTAGTTGATCCGAGTAAAATAGAAGCATTAGAGGGTTGGGTGAGACCAGTGAATGTTCAGGAGGTCAGGACCTTTCTGGGTCTGGCAGGGTATAACCAGTGTTTTGTGGATGGCTTCTTTAGATTATCTAGTCCACTAACATGACTCACGAGGAAGAATATGAGGTTTGAATGGACAAATGATAGTAAGCAGAGCTTCCAGGAGTTAAAGTGCAGGTTTGTCAATGCACCGGTACCGTTTCTTCCATCAAAGGAGGATGGATTGGTTATATACAGTGATACATCTTTGAGGGGATTCGGATGTGTGTTAATGCAGAATGGAAGAGTTATTGCCTATGCATCTCGACAGCTTAAGGAGTATGAAAAGAACTACCTTGTGCATAATCTAGAGTTAGCGGTAGTGGTGCATGCTCTGAAGATATGGAGGCATTATCTTTATGGTGGAAAATGCGAGATCTTCACTAATCATAAAAGTTTAAAGTATTTATTCACCTAGAAAGATTTGAATATGAGGCAAAGAAGATGGTTAGAGCTCATTAAGGATTATGATTGTACTATCAGCTACCATCTAGGGAAAGCAAACGTGATGGCTAATGCATTGAGCCGAAAGTCAGTGTATACAGCATTGTCAGCAGTGGAGATTCACCTTCCGATTCGGATGGACCCGGAAAGGCTTGGTGTAAAGTTAGTAAAGGGTGGTCACCAAACATTTATTGACAACCTAGTGATATAGCCCACCTTGCAAGAAAGAATTAAAGTTGCTCAGAGAAATGACGCAAAGTTGGTAGAGTTGATAGAGAAAGTGCAGGATGGTCAGGTGGAGGAATTCAGTATATTAGATGATGGTGCCCTACGGTTTCATAGCAGATTATGCATTCTTGCAGATGCTAAGATTAGGAGAGTCATCTTAGAGGAGACACATAGATCCCTGTATACGGTTCATCCTTGTAGTACTAAAATGTATCGAGATCTCCGGGAATCCTTCTAATGGAGTGGAATGAAGAGAGAGATAGTGGAACTCGTGGAGTAGTGTTTGATGTGCTAGTAGGTAAAGGCTGAGCACCAGAGGCTAGCAAGACAGTTGCAACCACTCCACATCCCTAAGTGGAAGTGGGATCATATATCCATGGACTTCGTTACAGGATTACCGTCGGCTCTACATGGTCAAAATGCTATCTAGGTGATTGTAGACCAGTTGACGATGGCTGCCCACTTCCTACCTATTAAAGTCAGCTGCCCTATGACTAGACTGGCAGAGATATACATTCAGAAAATAGTTTGATCCCATGGAGTTCTAGTATCCATAGTTTCAGACCGAGACCCACATTTCACATCACAGTTTTAGAGGAGTTTATAGGAGGCATTGGGGTCTCAGTTATCATTCAGCACAACTTTTCATCCTCAAACTGATGGGCAGATAAAGAGGACGATACAGGTACTTGAGGACATGCTACAAGCATGTGTGCTAGATTTTGAGAGTAGTTGGACCCAGTATATGCCGCTGGTTGAGTTTTCGTATAATAACAGCTATTAAGCCAGCATTGGGATGACAACTTACGAGGCATTGCATGGTATGAGGTGTCACTCTCCATTATACTAAGATGAAATGGGTGAGAGGCGAGTTTTGGGACCAGAATTAGTGCAGTAGGCGTACGATAAAGCCTGACCTATTAAAGACAGAATTAGTGCAGCTCAAAGTCGGTAGAAAAGTTATGCAAATACTCGCTGCCGAAAATTGAAATTTGAAGTATAAGATCAGGTGTTTTTGAAAGTAGCACCGTTGAGAAGGATTATGAGATTTGGGAGGAAGGGTAAGTTGAGCTCTAAGTTTATTGACCCATTTGAGATACTTGAGAGAGTGGGTCTAGTTGCCTATATGCTAGCTTTACCACCAGTGTTATCTAGAATACATGACGTATTCCATGTTTCCATACTATGGAAATGCATCCCGAATACCTCCTTTGTAATCAGCTATGGGGAAATAAAGTTCAAAGATACACTAGCATATGAAGAGACACTAGTGCATATCTTAGATAGAAAAGCATAGGAGTTGCGTACTAATAGTATTCCATTAGTAAAAGGCCTGTGGAGAAACCATGCAGTGGAGGAGGCCTCGTGGGAGTTAGAGGAGGAGATATGATAGAGATACCTACATCTGTTCAGTCGGGACCAGTGTTAGATAAAAAGAACAATAGCGATTCAAGTAAAGTAAATTCAGTTTATGTAGTTTGGTTTTATTTTATGTAGAGTAGAATGATGTATGTACAAGTGTATATTAGGCGATAGGATAGGTAGTGTTTTGGGTTTTGGGAGAATTTCCTTTTATGTGTATATTTGTAATCTCTCAAAACCATATATAAAACCACGGTATTATTTCGTCATAAGTGAAGGTAAGTAATAAAATAAGTAGTCAATTTTTCCTCAGCGGATGGTGTATAACACAGATAGTAAATTTCAAGGACGAAATTTTATAAGGAGGGGAGAATGTAGGGATCCAAAAATTATAATAATAAAAGAAAATGGAAAAAATAGATTTTTGACTAAGGTAGGAGAAAACCGATGATGGTTTTCTAAAGGAGCCAAAAAACCGGCAACGGTTTTGGGAAGTTACTGTGGCCGGGTAAAGGTAAAATGGTAATTTTTTTAGCCAGTTAATAGAAAATCGGTGGCGGTTTTCTGAGAAGCACAAAAAATCAACGACGGTTTTCTGGCTAGTGATGAAACTTATAAAGAACTGTGAGCTTCATATTTTTTAAAAAACAAATCAAACTCTTTCTCTCTCTTCAGAACCCAGGGCCCCTCTCCCTTCTCTTTACAATTTCTACTCCAATAAGTCTCATTTCGATGATCGGGAACCACCACGGGGTTCCTGGGAAGATTCTCTACAACATAGGTGGAGTAGAATTTCCATTTGGGGGTTTTGGGGCACCATCCTAAAACTGAGGTAATGGTGTTATTTGGGTGTTTTTGGTTTGATTATTTAATTGTTAAAGGTATAAGATTAGATGTGTATGTATTTATAAGGTTAAATTGAGGAATTGAAATTTTATATAATTCAGGGTTGGTGTATACATGGCAGGCAGGCTAGGTTTTCAGTGGGTGTTTTTCCTTAGGGACCCAGGTAAATGATAAATAGTTTATAATTCAGGAAATGTGAGTATGAAACTATTCTGGGAAATTCAGTTGATTGATAGGGAAATATGTGTGTGTGTGTGTGTGTGTGTGTGTGTGTGTGATTTCAGGATTATGGAATTATGAACGCCATGGGCGTAAGTTAGCAAGTTAGTAGACGAGCTTAGGTTGCCAAGTAAGAGAAATATGCTATGCTAGTAAATTCAGAAATTTTATCAATAAATTATAGCATTTGTTTATTAAGATGCAAGGTATAAATTATACAGTTTTACAGATTTCAGAGTACGAGTTTTATTAATTGTGTTGCCTAAGTAGATATTTGTTCAGTACAGAATTTATACAGTTTTTCAGAATACCATGATTTATAGTATTTTGGTATAGAAATATGTTTTACCAAATTTTACAAATTTATAAATTGCAGTGTATATACAGACAGATACTATTCAGACAGATATTTTACAGACAGATATTATACAAATAGATATTTTACAAACAAACATTTTACAGACAGATATTATACAAATGGATATTTTATAGTATTTACAAACTACCATGATTCCATAATTACAAAACCAAAACACTCAAATATTACAGTTTATTCAGTCAGATAATACAGATCAGATATACAGTTATTTCAGTCAGATATTACAGTATTTACATGTCATATTTACAATGTTATCGTTATTTTGGAATCATAACGAAACAGCAAGATAATTATATATTAATATTATATACTATCAGACCCTCATGAATTATTTCAATCAGATTAATTATTTCAGTCAGATTCAGTCAATAGTGCACGGTACCGTAGCTATTTCAGATCAGAATGCAACGACATATCTCAGATAGTGTGTGGATTTCTGTCAACCGTGCCTTAGAGGGATTGCAGGCTCCCCAGTATTCTGGGTAAAGGTGGCCGGTTTGACGAGGAAGATGCCAATACCGAGCCTTTGGAGGGATTGCAGTAAGGCCAGACTAAGGATTGATAGAGTATCAGCTGACTTATCCTAGTGGGTCAACCAGAGTTAAGTCTCGCCTACGGACTGCACAATCCTATCATGAGAGGTTAAATCATGACATACAGATTTCCATTGTAGTTTTCACAGTTATTTATATATATACAGATTTACAGGATCACAGCAGATATATTATAATACTAGTTGTATGATTAAATAGAAAACTCATATATTACAGATGTATTTTAAACCACATAGGTGTGAGTTACACAATATTATATTTTATATGATATCTCAGTTCAGTTATTTAACTGTAAATTATTTATGTAAACTCAGTTGTCACACACTAGTATTAGCATATTTCTTCTTACTAAGAGCTGTCTCATTCCAGTGATTTAACATTTTTTAGGTGATCCAGTTAGATGAGCAAATCAGGCTTACAGGTAGAGAGGTCATCTACACTACCCTGTTTGTAGGGTAAGTGTTATCAAGGGATTGTATTTTTTAGTAGCATTCAGGAGTTTTTGGGTACAAGATGCTAAGATGATGTGTAATTATGTATGTATATTTTGGAGAGATACTGAATTTTGGTATTGTGTATATGGTTGTATAGTTTTGTGTTTTCCGATGCATAGGTATTTTCTAGTAGTCATTACATGGGTATCAGAGTAAGGTAATTTCTAGTCAATATTTAAAAAAAAAAAGTATGAAATTTTAGGTTGTTACAACGTGGTTCTCTCAGCGGCTGCCGTAATGGCGACAGGTGGCCAAAATCTGATGCTAGTGGGAACCGGAGGAGAAGGCCAAATATAAATTTTGGTGCCGAAAGTCTGTGGAGACAATCGGAGGATTGATAGGGACAGAGATGCAGTGAGCATGATAGGGAGCGGTAGGGGTGATGTTGTGAGTTGCGGTGAGCAGAAATTTTTTGCGCCGGCATTCCGACCTTCGTCGTCATGAAATACTGTCCTATCCTATAATCGGCGCTGGAACGGAGGGGCAATTAAAGAGAGCTTGTAGAATCGAAGCTCGCCGTTCTTCTTCTACTCCGCTCTACGGGAGAGAGAGAGAGAGAGAGAGAGAGAGAGAGAGAGAGAGAGAGAGAGAGAGAGAGAAGAGAGCATGATGGAGGTGGAATTTAACAAAGGAGAGGTGGTTTACCCATCGGATCGGTCATTGCAGGAGTAGTCTAGCTTCTGGTGACATGAGGGAAGGAGGCGAGGATCCGAGTGTAGGTGAGGCAAAGTCGCAGATAGGCACGAAGGGTGTAATCAGAGGTCTACCGGAGGAACTCCCGGAGCGTCTCGATGAAGAGGTTGATGCTCCGCACCGATGGCACGTATAGTGTCAGATGAATCACCAAGAAGGCAACCGCGAATAGTAGTTGCATCATTGGATTTGCGCAGTCGGCGATGGTGATTCGCAGAGACCAAGCAAACAAGCGTGAGAGACAGAGATCGGGATTCGCATACGAGAGAAAAATTAGCCTTCTTCTTCTTCTTTGATTGGAACTGATATTGAAATGGAAGATCAATGGGGATTTGTTCTTTGACTTCTAGTTTGGAAATTGTTTCTGGTTTTATGAAGACAAAATTTGAGAAGAAAAAAAAAACAAGGGGAAAATAGAGAGGGTCGTTGCTACGGGAATAGGAGTGGGGGTGAGAGGAAATCGAGTTCCCAGCCAAAGAACACAAGAAGAAAAAAAAACACTTAGAATATGAATCTACATAATCGAACGATAACGCATCCCTGAATCGGAAAGAGTAACCCAAAATCTTAAACAACAACAGATTTAAATTCAAAGCAGGAGAAGAAGAGGGGAGATCGCGAAGCCAAACCTGAGCATCAACTCTGGAAAATTTTCCTTCACCTACCTACGTAGCTGAAGATTATAAGCGGTGATGCACGCGAGTGGTCTCAACGATAATGCTCTAATTCTTGTGGGAAGAACGTGATAGTGAAGGAGATCGAGCAGCCGCGAGGTGAATGTCGTGAACAGGTGATGTTGGTGTTGTGCTGCTTACCATTGCTGGTGAGGCTGTGATGGTGAGGGAAACTGGTGCGTAGAAGGTGGAGGTGAGGGAGAGCTAAGAGAAAAAATAAAAATAAAAATAAAAATAGTGGGAGCTGTGTGTGGGAGAGTGAGGAAGTGGAGCAGAGTGAACAGAGAGAGAGGCAAGGACGGGTGGTGAATGAACAGTGGGTGCCCCCTCTGCTTGCAATCTCCTGCCGCTAGAAGAAATGAAGACTCCCTATTTATAGGGAATCTGGGGGTGGGTCTGGCGCCAAAATACATTCCTGTGGAATTCCCCTCAACCAATTGTCATAGAATAATTCCCTCCAACAAACATATGATCTTTATTCCCTCAATTTCGTTGGCTGATGTGTTTTCTTCTTTATTTGTGCGCAGGCCAGCTTGGGGATGCCTTCAGTTCTGGCAGCTGGCAAAAAGGGACTGGAGGGCCAGTGTTTATTTATTTTTGTATTTTTATTTTTATTGTCCAGTTTTATACCAAAAAAGAGAGACTCGACTTTAAGAAGGCTTGATTCCCGAAAACCAGAGGACCCGAACCCGACGCAATTAAAATATCGGGACTCACTTAAAATTCACCGAGACTCAATTAAAATAATGGGACTCATTTGAAATTCACCGGGACTCAATTAAAATATCAGGACTCAATTAGATCCTCCTAATTTTTGGATTCAAGTCAATTTTTGATATGTCGGGTCTCCTCAGGATAGCCTGGTTGAAATTGGGGTGTCAACAAAAGGCATTGATGTGTTGATCCAAACTTGATCCTTCAACTATCTTAAGCCAATATAAACATTGCTTAAGAAAAAGTTTGTTATTAAGGGATTTAGACATGTACGGGTTTTCTAACTTTCACCAGATAGCCGCTTGAGAATCTTCTTCTATCACTCGATAGAGAACTTCGTCCGCCAAACACGAGTGTATTGTAGACGCAACATTTTCTTTCAAATCTACCCATGTTGCCTCATTCATTCCTTCCGATTGAGTATCAAGTAGAGCCTTAGCCATCCCTTGTTGCACAAGAATGTCCTTCACTCTCCTTTGCCATAAACCAAAATTTCCAATTTCATCACATTTGACAACGTCAAATCTTAGAGAAGACGATCCCGATGCCATAACAACAGTCGCTCTGATACCAATTTGTTGTAATATGGATCAAATAAGTAGACTGCACATCGAAATAAACAACAAGTCAATGCAAACACAACTGAAATAAGAACAACAACAGATTTTACGTGGTTCGGCAAAGCCTACATTCATGGAAGTAATGACACACAAATTTCACTATGGAAATCCCAATGTACACAATAGGCTTCTCAAAATGATCACTCTCTCTCAATACATGTCCAAAATGACATATAAAATAGTCTCTCGGAGGTTTCCTTCCGTTTACCCAATCACCCAACATTCAAATTCAAAAGTTCACAAAACTGCTCACAGCCCAAGTGTCCTTCGCCGACGAGTACAAGGCTTCATCGACAATCCATAAAAGGCCACTCGTCGATGAGAACTGACTTTCATTAACGAGTCCAGAACTCTGAAATTTTTCTGCTCTCAGTATTTTCTCCTTAACGATCTCAAGACATTCGTCGACGAACCCTTATTGTCTTCTCGTCGACAAACATAGGCATTCGTCGACGAGCTTCTGCTGTGTTCTCCCTTCATGTTTTTCTTTCCTCTTTCTTTGCTTAAGAAAACTAAAGTATAAGAGCCACAATCAACAATTACAATAATTGTTTAATAAAAATATGAACTTATATTGTGGTGAACAAAAGTTAGTGAATGTAAAAGGTAGCAAATTCCTACATTAAAAAACATACAAAGAGAGAAGAAAAACATAATGATGATTATAAAAATGCTACAACTACTAGGTGGGATAAAATAAATCAATGACCCCTGTTATGTACAAAATATGATTTCAATTTTTTTTTTTTTCAAAAAATATATTTTAAAATTTTTTTTGTACATTTCGAATATTTTTAGGAGTAATTTTCAATTAAATTTTATTGTTTATGTGTTTTTTAGAAAATTATTTAAAAAATAATGTTTCCATAAATATTATTTAATTAGTAATAATAATTATTAAATTTTAATGTAAATATTATTGTTTCAATTATTATTATATAATTATTGAATAATTTATTACTGAGAGTCAATTTTATTTTTTTTATTTTTTAAAAATTCTATATTTCCTAAATAATACTAAAACTATAAAAATAAAATTTTAAAATTTAAATTTCAACAATATTGTAGTAATAATTATTTAAAATTTAATAAATTCATATTAAAACTGAAAATTGTTAATAATTTTATTTATGAGTGAGTGTTATAACATTAACTGACCAATAAAATTAAGAATGCATTGGGTAGTTTATATTTTATAAATTACACAAATAATTAAGAATATAGATACACTCTCATTCATAAAATAAAAATTTATAAAGGTAGGTAGACATAAATATATATTAGCACTTACCTAAACGTAATTCAACAATGATTAATTTTTTTTAGGAACAATTTTTATGGCTTGGTAATTTGATTTTTTTATTATAAAATTATAGGAAATAAAGTATTTTGCATAACTAGTTTTGAAATTTGAGACAATGAAAAAGATGCTGAATTTTTTGCAAATAATATTTATTAAATGAATTTAGGGCAGCTAATTTAAATTATTTATTTTTTGGAACCAATTTTCATGAGTTTGTACCTTTTTTTGTAAAAATTATAAGAAATAAAATTTTTTGTCAATTTTAAAATTAAGCAAACAAAAAATTTATTATGTTTTTATGAAAAAAAAATTTATTGAATGTATTAACTTTTTAAGTCTGATCCTTGTTTGGATGCTAACAAAGCACAATGTACTTATGTGTGAATTTAGTGACTACACAAGTTATAATTCAACACACATATAAGTGGATTGGAAATGGAAGGCAGGAGGGACGAGAAGACTATACACTCAGGCGCTTTTCATGGAGCCTTGAAGAGTAAAAGGAAGACAAACATTTGTTTTTAATTGTATATGATTCATTTTTATCATTTTTTTTTTTTAAAGAAGGGCGGCACCTCCATTTATTTATTGATAACCCCTCACTTTTGGTAGAGGAATACCGTGATTACAAGACAATTAATGGGAGATAACAAAAGATAACACGTTAAAAATCTCCCAAAGAACAACATCAACATCCAGCCAAAAATCGGGATACAAGACCAAACAAAACAAAATAGGACCTACAAAACAAACCTCACGCAACAAAACAAAACAAAAAATAAACAACATAGTGCATAAGCTAAAACCAAAAGGAAAACAGCTAAACATACCTCATATAAGCCGTACCCATCTTCTCCAATTTATACAAACCATTGCAAACTCGAGGGAGTTGACTACTATTTGTAAACAAACTATTCCTCCTCATAGCACCTTGTCGAGCCAAGGCATCTACCACTTTGTTCCCTTCTCTATACTAATGATTTATCGAAAAATCTACTCCCTCCAATAAACCAATAAGCTGCTCCCAAAAATCCCACAAATACCACAAGGAGCACTTCCTGGCTCTTATCCAATTAACTACAATATTCGAATCACATTCAATGTGGATACATGTAATGTCCCTCAATTTCTTAATATAAAATATCACATAATAAATGAAATGATCAACCCGAACCCGTGGGTAGTGGGGACATCTATCAAGCACAACGGAAAACCTAGCAGCAGTAAACATAAATCTCAACATCCAATCATAAAACATAATACCAGAGCTTTCTATTAACATCAATATACTGTTTATATGTACAATCTCTAAAAAGTCAAAAACATCACTAGGACCATACAACAAAAATCTCCTAATCCTAATTCGATGCTTACCCTTCTAATAGGGAAGCACCAATCACTCAACGGCGGCCTTGACCTACCAGTCTCTCTGGGTTTCCTAAAAAGTTAATTAATGTTGGGGGTGAGACACTTCTCAGTAAGGAAAAATAAACTAAATACAGTTGTGTGGCAACATGAACATTTAAAGTGCTTATATATATAGTACTTTTCATAACCCTAAAAATACTCACAATATCATACTGGATAATCATGTACTTTCATATTTTCTAATAAATCGTAACATACATAAGCATCTGTTATAACTTGTAATAACATACATAAAAACAGTTGTAACTATAGTACTGAAAATATATCCAGGATGAATAGTTAGCTGGTGTCATGTATTACCCCCCATGATAGGTTGTGCAGCCCGAAGGCGGGACCCGACAATGGCTGGCTGACCACTGTCGGATCAAATATGTCTGTAAGTACAATGGGCCCGCTACACCCTGGTCCGAACTGCTAGGTGGACGTCCATACTCTACTGAATGTCACATCGACTATCCATCTCCCATCCCCTCGTGGGACGGTTAGCACTAATCTGAAGTAGATATCTGATCTACACATATAGCTACGGTACCGAGCCCTGAACTGAACTAAACTAACATCCTAGCTATAATAACATATAATACATGAACACACATAATATCATCACGGCCTCGTGCCGAAAACATAGATACGGCCTCGTGCCAAAATCATACATATGGTCTCGTGCCAAAATCATAATAAATACGGCCTCATGTCGATAACATAATAAATACGGCCTCGCGCCGAAACATAAATACGGCCTCGTGCCGATAACATACATATGGCCTCCCGCCAAAATCATTTCAGGTATTTATATTCTAAAAACAACTCATTTATCATATATTCATCAAATTCGGTATAACATAATTCGTCTTTTCAAACTACCTGAAAATATGCTTTGCTCATAAAATCATTCATATCATGATTCGCTTCACATAAAAATAATGTTCATACCACACATGTGCTGTTAAGTCTTACTTCATATTTTAAAATCATCATTTTTGGCATCTTACACATACATATACATTTTCATCACAATAGCAGTATTTTCTAATCATACATTTCATATGTAATATACAAAGATAGCATAAGCTTTTCTGAAAATAAATGTGCTCATAATTAATAATAATATGCATGAAAAATTACTACTTTAGTTTATTCCCTTACCTAACTACTGAGAAAGCCCCTAAAATATCCTAGCCTGACCCCCGTATGACTTCCTGATCAATACCCTGAAATTCAAAACTTTCAGTATTAAACATCAGTATTTTCCTGTGTACATCAATTTCTATAACTACCACAAATTCTAATTTGGCTTAAAAAGCCTTACCTCAACCCAGGGATGATTTCCAACTTCGTTTTCCCAATGATCCACTTCGACAAACTCGTAGGGAACTTCGCCAAGAGCGTCGTGGTAGCCTCAGATCTTCGATCCGGTGTAAAACTAGCCCAAAATCAAAGAGAGAGAGTGAGAGGGCCGAAGAGGAGAGAGAGAGAGAAAGTGAAGAGGAAGCTTGTAAATGAACAAAAATCAGAATTTTCATATATATATATATAAACAGCAGGATTCGTCGACGAGCCCGACCTTCGTTGACGAGTCCTTCACAAATTTCGTCGACGAAATCCACTCCTCGTCGATGAAATTCAGTCAGCTCAGAAACCCCCTCTCGGCATTTTCTCGTCGACGAAGCCCTGTGTTCGTCGACGAAATCTTTAAAGCCTTCGTCGACGAAACCCTGTGTTCGTCGACGAAGCTTGGCAGCTTCCCTTCTTTTCCTTTTTCCAATTTTCCTTTCTTTATTATTTAAATTTCATTTAAAATTCGGGTCGTTACAATACAGGTATGTCCCAAATTTTTGCAAATTTTTATTCCCTCCAACACAGCTCTCAATTCAGCTTCATTATTTGAACAAGTATCAAAATATTTTGAAAAACCAATCACAAAAGAACATGTATGGTCTCTAAGGATGCGACCACCACCCGCCGGCCCTAGGTTCCCCAGGCTGCTCCCATCCAAATTTAGTTTCAACCTCCCTTGCCTCGGTTTTAGCCATCTCACACTTTACAGAGTTTTAATTCTTTTATTCACAATTTACACTTCCAGATTCTACAATATCTGAAAATTCGCATCCTTTAACTAAACCATTTCTGTCATGTTTCTACTCAAAACCCCCACCCAATACTTAATGGAGAGCCACATATCACTACTACTCTCTAATTTTCCTCTCATTCTAGCCACACATCCCCTTCTCCACAACCTCCAAACTACTAAACAAGAAATCAAACCCATCAAAGAACCCAATTGAGAGAACCTAGAATTTGGTCTTTAACAATGCATGCATCTGTATGATATGATTGAATGCTCAGATGGCCATAGGTTGACCATAAGACTTCTAACATTTCACCAAAAACCTTTTTCTAAAAAGACTAAAATCATACAAAGTTTTTGGAATAGTTTTAGGGTCAAATAAGGGCTTTCAAGGTCTACTGATGTTGATTTTTTTTTTTTTTGCCAAAATATTAATTATTAATTCCCTCGGTCGACCGACCAGTTCGAGCTTGAATCAACTCGGTCGACCGAACTAACCCGGAGTCAAAAGTTTGACTTACTCGGGCGACCGACCTAATTTGAACATATTTTCTACGGTCAACCAACTTTTAAACTTGACTTTTCCTACTAGTCCTGGCCGATCAAACTATCAGTTCAAAATACCATCGGTCGACCGAACTTATCTACTCGGCAAACCGGTCAATACTCATGAGCACCAAACGTACGAAGGCTTGGGAAATTGCCAAACTCAGTCGACCGGTCATTGCTCACGGTCAATCGAACCAAAAAAGTAACTTTAAATCTTTGTGAGTGTTCGAGCGACTGACCCTATGCGCCAGACGACCGACCCTATGCACCAGGTGACCGAATCTCTCGGGTTCCAACATTTTTAAATGTTAAAAACACGTTTAAAATTAATTAAACTTTTCTAATAATACCGAACATGTCCCCAACAGTCATATTTTCCTGAAAATCTATAAATACCCCTTCATAACCTCTTATTAGTAACTTTAATTAATTCCCAATTTTCTCTAAACCCTTTGTTAATCAAAGTTCCCTCAAACAATTTTTTACTGATAAAATCATTTCTTTGGAGTATATTTTTATCAAATCTCTTCTACTCTCTTTCCGTTTATTTATTTCAAAATTTATTTTAAAGGAGAGAATATTTATTTTGGACATTTATTTTATATTCATTTACATTTACTCTTATTTGCATCTTTATTTATTAAAATCATTTTTGAGGGTAGCCTTAATATTTCTTCTGGTTATTTTTCTTAATAAACATTTTTGGAAGAAATCTTTTATTGTACAAATATTTTCTAGATCTTAAACTCCAGATTCGCCAAATACTTTTACTTGCAAAAATATTTGTTGGAGAACATAATAATCATTTTTAAATCCTTATATTTTATTTGTATATTAATCATTTGATAAGCACTCTTACTCTACTAAGCATAATGCATATCATAATAAAGTGTATACATTAGGCTTAACTGTTGTACATGATAGGGCCGACCTGACCATCAGGCCATTGAGCAGTTTGCCTAGAGCCTCAAAAATTTTGGGGCCCCCAATTTTTTTTTTTTTAATATTAACATTATTTATAATGTCACATCTTCTCATACATTGATTTTTTCATTATCTCAAAAGTTAGGGCCCCCAATTTTTTTTAAAAAAAATATAAACATTGTTTATGATGTCATCTCTTCCCATATATTGACATTTCCACTATCTCAAAAGTAAATGAAATTGTATTTTGAAAAGTAAAGTAAATGTAATTTAATTCTTTCTTTTTCAAGTTACAATGTAATCTTGAATATAAAACTTTAATTAGTGATTTTTCATCTCAAAAAGTTAAAAACAAAATAATTTGAAGTAAAAATAAAAATAAAATTAAATTTTAAGGGTCCCTAATTAAATCATTCACCTAAGGCCCCATATTGTGAAGAGTCGGCCCTAGCACATGATCTGCTTAGTTAGAAGCATTTATTTTGTTCAAATTATTATATTTGATGTATTCCCGATGGGAGGTCAGAAGAGGGAGACTCACCCTGTGAAGAGTCCCACATTGCTCAAACTTGGTTAGGTGAGCACCGAATAGTTCATACCTTATTAGGAGAAGTGGAAGCACCTTTCTAAGGTATTGTTGTAAAGGTTGTGATCAGTCCTATGAATGTGACCTAGGGTATTCCCTTACCCAGTAAGGAGAGGGAGGTGTAATTGGTGTCGCTCCACCCTTTAAGCAAGCAATTAGTAGAATCCTTTTGCTTCTGAGTTTGAGGCGGGGACATATGTTGTATTGGTCGAACCCTGATATCATATCGTGTGTTGCTCTCTTCCTTGCACACTTTATTTTCTGCACTTTGAATTCAGTTTATGTATGTTTAATTATTTAATATCTTGATTGTTTTCACATACATGCTTTGAATACTGTGGATATTGGAATCTGTTTAGAAAGATCTTAGGTTGCGAAATACTACTGATATCTGGTTTAATTTAGAAAGAAGTTTTAAAATTCTAATTCACCTCCGCTCTTAGGATTACACCAATTCCAACAGAATGAATTCATATGTCATATTAACTTTTTTATATTAATTTTGGCATAAATTTTTTTGTCAAAAGTTTTGACAATTCTCCAATATTATTTTATGTTATCCAATATTATGAAATTAAATTAGTTGTGCATCTTTGGCTCATCCTAACATAATGGACACTAACAAATCTAAATAATGTCATATTAAACGTTTTAGAATAGTAATTTGGAATTAATTGTTTTATAGGAAATAATTTTTGTGAGCTGAAATTCTTTTTTTTTAAATATTGCAATTAAAATATTTTTGTGTAATTAATTTTGAAATTGAAGAATATACAATCAATAGAGTAGCTATGTTTTTAAGAAATATTTTTTGTGGGTTATTATTTTAAATGATTTCAGGGCTAGTAATTTGGAAGCAAACGTTTTTTAGGAAATATTTTTTATGGCTAGTATTTTTTATATATATAAAATTATAGGAAGTAAATTTTTTGTGTAATTAATTTTGAATTTGAGACAGTAAAAAGTAGCTGCATTTTTATGACATTTTAGGGCTGGTAATTTGAATTAATTATTTTTTAGGAAAAAAAATTTCATAGCCTGACATTTCTTTTATAAAATTATAAAAAATAAAATCTTATAAATAATTAATTTTGAGCACGAGACAGTAAAAAACGGTTGTGTTTTTATGAAATAATATTTATTTAATAATTTTATGACATCTAATTTTGATTTATTGGTTCTTTAGGAATTTTTTTTGTATTATTAATTTTGAAATCAAGACAATAAAAAAGTAATCGCATTTTTAGGAAATATATTTTTTAAAGGATTACCGGGCCAATGATTTTGATTTATTTGTTTTTGTAGGAAATAGTATTTTGTATAATTAATTTTGAAATCAAGACAATACAAAAAAAAAAGTGGCGGCATTTTTAGGAAATAATTTTTACTAAACAGTTTTTATGGTCTGGATTTTTTTTTTTTTTGTAAAATTAAAAGAAACAAAATCTTTTGTTTAATTTTAGATCAATATTTTGGAATTAATTATTTTTAGGAAATAATTTTTATTAAATGATTCTATAGCTGGTAATTTAGATTTATTCTTTTCTTAGTAAAAATTTGTTTTCCCATTAAATTTTTGATTTTATGTCTGTTAATTTGGATTCATTTGTTTCTTAGCAATATATATATATATTTATGGGCTAGTAATTGATTTATAAAATTATAGGAAATAAAAATATTTTTCTTGAAATTAGAGACAGTAACATCAGTAGAATACCTGCATTTTTAGGAAATAATTTTCAGTAAATGATTTTAGGCTGATAATTTGGAAATAATTATTTCTTACAAAACAATTTTTGTGGGTCGTCAATTTCAGGGCTGGAATTTGGGAAATATAACTTGGATTTGCTTGTTTCTTAGTAAACAATTTCTGTGGGTTGGTAATTTTTCTTCATTATGGCCATTAATTTGTTTCTTAAGAAGAAAATTTTATGAACTGGTAATTTTTCATAAAATTGTAGGAAATAAAAATAATTTCTATAATTAATTTTGAAATTGGAGACAATAAAATTAATGGAGTAGGTGTGTTTTAGGAAATATTTTTATTAAACTTTAGACTAGTTAATTAATACTAAATTAATTGACACAATTTTGAACTAAGAGTAAGGTGTCATACTGTCACGATTTTATGCTAGTAATAAACAGTTTATGATTCGTAAGTTTGGTGTTACATCAAGGGGTTCGAAGAGCTTGTTGGTGGCTGGAGTTCCTATGTAATAAATAAAAAAACAGTTTATGATTGGTAATTTTGGTTTATTTGTTTCTTAGTAAAAAATTTTTGTGGGCCAGTATTTTTTTTTTAAAAAAAATTGGTGCTATAATGTCCTGTTTTAAGTCTGGTCAATTACTACTAAATTAGTTGACATAATTTTGGACCAAAATCAAGGTGCTATATGCCAATCTTTCCCTACAATATGTTGAATCCAAAAACATACTGTTTTCAATTCAAAAATTTCCCTACAGTAAACTAAGTGAAAAGCAATATAAATCCACCGCACACATACGCACTAAAGAATTCATACATAAATACGAATTACCCAAGATCTAACCAAGCTTAGTAATAGATCCAAGACAGATATTAGTGTGTGCGTGTATGTCTGGGCGAGAGAGAGAGAGAGAGAGAGAGATGTAGTTTGTGTGGCCAATAGCCTTTGATGGAGAGTGTTGTACAATCAATGTGCCCAACCGAAAATAGCAGACTAGCCTCCAAGGGCAAGAAAAATCAACTTCACAAGAAAGAAACATACAAAAATACAAATTGTCCAATATATAACCCAAACTAATTGTAGATCCAAATAGATATTAATCACAGAGAGAGAGAGAGAGAGAGAGAGAGAGAGAGAGAGAGAGAGAGAGAGAGAGAGAGAGAGAGAGAGAGAGCGATGTACTTCAATGAGAGGCTGCAAGTGAGAGACTGCGTGCAACAGCAAGTTGCAACTTTGTCCTTTGTCCCTCTAGAGAGGCAACTTCAGCCTTCGTCTTGCCGAAGCAGAAATTGGTTGGATTTTGAGGTTGGAAGTAGATTGCAACTTTAGCCTTTGTCACGCTGAAGAAGAAATTGCTTTTGCTGAAAGGTTGCGAGTAAGAAAGGTGAAGACTACTTCTAGCAGTGAGGCAAGACTTTGGCCTTTGTCCCATTGAAGATGAAACTAGTTTTGTTGAGAGGATAAGAGTGAGAGAGGTGGAGACCTCTCATGGGAGATGACTAGCGAAAAATGTAAGGGAAGGAGAGTGGGAAAGGGCGAGATGCCATATGGGTGGAATTTACCGGAACGATTTTTCGCAATATGGGACCTTAGGCGAATGATTTAATTAGGAGCCCTTAATATTTTATTTAATTTTTATTTTTATTTAAAATTATTTTTTCTAGGTATATCGAATGATTTTAGTTGCACTGCATGTGTACTCCACCCACCAAACACGTGAATTCCATAAATAATGTTAATATTATTATATTAAAAAAAAAATTTGGAGACCTCAAAATTTTTGAGGCCCTAAGCAAGCATCTCAGTGGCCTTAATGAAGAGTCGGCCCTAGTAGAGAACTAAGGAGAATGTATGGATTAGAGATTCAAGGCTTCTCGACCTTTCGAACAAAATGATTTTGCTATATATTATAGATAGATGTGCTATAACTAGTAAGCAATATGCCTGCAAATGTAAAAAGTAGAAACATATTAACTATATTATACGACCTGAAGAAAATAAATTCTACCACCTAAAAACAGAAACCCCATTTGATTAGAAAACAAAATTAACTATTGGGACATATACATATCATAGTAGTAAATCATTTTATAGATAAAAAATTAAATATTTCTAAAAATTAAAAATAAATTCAACAAAAATTGGATAAAATTATCTGTAGAAACATTATTTTAAATAGATTAAGTTTGATCTAAAAAATTCTATTTGATAAAAAAAATAAAATAAACATAATGATACTATAAGTGCTAAATTAAAGGTAGACATCCTAAAATAAAGTAAGTAAATTCCCATGACATCTTCTAAACTTATTTTGAATTGCCTAACATCATTTAGATAGATAATAACTTAAGAGTGAAAATAATTTGATTAAGGCCAATATCTAGTTTGCACCACATCTTGGTAGGCAAGTGCATGGGGCTACCATGAGCATTATTCATATAATTTTGGGGAAGCCACAATTTTAAACCTTGGCACATGGCCTACTATGGTGCCATATGGCTGACATATGGCTTCCATGTTACGTCTTCGGTGGATGCACAAACAATCTTTAATATTACTAAAAATGAAAATTTATTTCATATGATTAAAATTTATGAAAAATCTAATGTTAATGATGTACGAAATCAAGATTTTATTAATTGATTTGTTATATAGTTTATTTTCTTTATCACTTCATAACCAAACATGAAAAAATAAATTGTTTCATATTTTTCTTTCTTTTCCTAAATATTTTTCAAGATTCAAATGGCCCCTTAAAGATTTCTATATGCAAGTTAAATTGAAGAACATTGGCAACTTTAATCAACTAGGATTTCACCGCAAAAAGTTTGAAAATTCAAGAGAAAAAGAAATATAACAAAAGGAAGATCAACAAAGAAGTGGGCAACAAGAATAGTAAAAAGTACTCATCTCTTTGTTAAAATGGAGCATATTGAGATTATTAATTTTATATGTCAAACACCTTTTGAGATGATGTATATGGGTGTGATTGGTTATGGAGATGGTAAATGTGGATGTATTTATGACCATTATTCTAGTCCCTATTAGAGATGTTGGGATAGATGCCCTTTTACACTCAATAATGAGAATCAATAAAAGCAACAATCAAAACATAAGAATTTATGTGATTCAACAATTTGCCTAACTATGAACAATGAAGCTTACAAGCTCAATCCCTTCTAGGTTTACATAATATTGATTATATATCAATCCAATGCATACAAAAGACTTATAGTTTATCTAAATCACTTCTGTAGTAATCCCTCATAGAAAATTCCTCCAAAAACTCCCAATATTCTGATCTCAGATTCAAAAATTTGTGACGTCTATGAGTGAAATCATTGACGATTTAGGCCAAACTGTCGATGGTTTGAAGCTGAGAAGAAACACCTCTGCAGCACTACTTGAAATCGTCAACGGTTACCCCAAATCGTCGATGATTTGCCCTCATGGCTGTCATCTTGTATCTCTCTCTTGGTCCCTTGCTTCACGTTACTTTCCCCGGTACATACATTCCACTCAGAATATGAGTCACATCCCTAACAATCTCCACCTTGGCGAATATTCACCACCTAGGAGAAACCCGAAAGCAAAATCCCGTTGCTCATCTCGAGCCATTAGTGGGGACCCACTTCCTATCAAACACTTGGAGACTTAAACCAAGTCCAAGTCACGCATAAACTTGACTTTGGTAACAGGAACACCACCTAGCTGAACACCTAGCTTGTTGAACGACCCTCTAAAGCACAAAGCCACCTTGGCAGCTTTTGCCTCTGCCAAGAACTCTGATCCAGTTGTAATTAGCGCACCTCAAGACTGTGCTATAGACTTCCAACAATTAGGCCTTCCCACAACATACCCCGTTGCATGCCTCCTGTTATCCAAGTCCCATGTGTAGTCTTTATATGTGAACCTCACAATTGATTGATCCCTCTGTTGCCCACCGTAGTACCCAATTGCACTTGCATAGGAAACTTTTGACACGACCCAAATGTCACCATCCATCCTCAAGTACTGAGCGGTAGACTGTTTACTTAGATTCGCCAATGGTGTATCAGTGACTGGTTTAACATTAACCATGTTAAACCTCTCCAACACCTAATTCATAAAACTACCCTGAGATAACCACAATCTCTATGTAGTTTTGTCCACATAGCCACCCTAAGATAACACCAATCTCCCTACAGCTATGACCACAAAGTCACCTTGATATAATCCTAATCTCTTTATAACTTTATCCTTACAAATCTACAACCCAAGAATACTCTTGGTAGCACCCAACATCTTCATGTCAACTTCCTTTCTCAAAAGAGTCGTTGATTGATTTACCTCAATCAGAACCTTCCCAGCAATATGCATGCCACTCACATAAAACAACATTATGCTTACCCACTTGCAGCCTATCTCCCTCTCCCCCTTTAGGAGCTCCACCAACCCCCTGTTTGATTCTTACATGGTACCTCCATCTCCTCCACCATGGAACCTATCCACATATCTTTCTTTTGGTTGTGCATGGCCTCCTAAAAGGTTGTAGGATTCTTCGTGGTAGTCATGGTTGCATAAGACATCATATCATACCTGGGTGGTGGCCTAATAGTGCCTCTAAGCCTATTGTGATCCTATTGGTCTCTCAATCTTGAACCCCTTGCATTTTGACCAATGTCATCTTTACCCTGAGTCTGAAACTCCACCTACATCACAATCTCCATTTTGCTCTAGTTTATCTAGTGATACCACAAGTCTCTTAAGTTAGAACACCCTGCATTTCTGTCCTAAGTCTCCAACTCCACCTGCACAACATGCTCATTGGTGCTACTGTAGCTTTCTGGCACCCGTTTCTTTTCATCTACCTGAGTACGCTATCTTATTATTTTAACACCTAAAACAATGTCTCCACTAATTGCCACCTTGTTTGCCATTGGATCACCCAACTTGAACCCATATTTCTTATATACCATAAAGATGCACTGTTTGGACATCACACCAAGCCTAGATCCCACCTCACTAGAAATGTGCATGGTTGGACCTCCAAACTCTCTCGAACCAGAGAAGTCTACCGTATAGCTTGTCCAAGTCTCTCCTACAACTCTCCCATCTAGTGATACCTTTGACGATCGATTAATCGAGAAACATGTCATACTCGCTAACTTCACCAAGAATTCCTTTGCAAGCCTTGTATACACCATGCCCTGCTCCCAAAACTTCTTAAACACTAGCGTACTCAGTACCAATGTCTAACTTGAAAAACTCTTTCCTGGTCTGGTACTCCACCTCAACCACAAGTTACACCTGGAAAACATCTCCAACTCGTGCTGCATGAGATACCCCTAGACCTTTTATGATAACCTCATGAAGTACCCATGTCCAACTCGTGATGCTGCCCTCACCGGTCCCCAAACATCTAAATTAACGTAGTTGAGAATACCTTCCATTTTTTGTGTGGTTTTATTACACAAAACAACATTATCTGACTCAAAACTATCCGCCACAGCCCCACCTACATTTGTGTTACCCTGCAGTGTCTAAAGATTACCTGCTTTCCTTCATTCCTTCATCACCATCAATATCCCATCACACACCATCATTGTCCCACCTTTAAACTTGCAACTATACCTGTTACAATCCAAAGCACCCAATGATATCACGTTCTTCCATAGATCATATACATGTCTTACCCATACAACGTCTTTACCACACTATCATACATCTTAATCTTGATATTCACTATTCCAAAAACTTTGCAGACCACATTGTTTCCCATTAGAATGGAACCAGGACTCATTAATCTATAAATGGTGAACCATGCTTTGTTGGATGTCATGTGAAAAGAACATCTTGAGTCCAAGATCCAAGAACCCATGAGGCGTTCTGAACCTGATGCAATAGAAAGCATCTCACAATCACTACTCCCTAAGACCCCTTCCTCAACTACATTTACAGATTTTGAAGAATGTCTTGAGCTTTTGCCTTCCCCTTATCCCACTCTGGATATTCCAGTTTTATGTTCCCTAGTTTCCTACACTTAAAACAACGAATTCCCTTCCTCCTCTTGGACTGAGTTTTATTACCACTCGATCCACTCTAGGACTTGCCTCTCCCACGATCCTGATTATGCTTCACCAAGAACCCTTCACCATATGAACCCTTATCGTTGGCTATTCTCTAATGGAACCCCAGAAATGCACTCATGATGTCTTCCAACTCCATAGTTTCCTTCCCCCAAGTCAGCGTCATAACCAGATTCTTATATGTAGGTGACGTAGGTAGGGAATTCAGCAGCATCAACGCTTTTTCCTCGTCCTTGAACTTCTCATCGACTCGTCTTAGATCACTAATGATTTGATTAAATGTGTGGATGTGCTGATTCAAGTCCGAACCCTCTGCCATCTGGAGCCAATACAACTTTTTCTTAACATACAACTTGTTCGTCAATGACTTGGACATGTACCAGCGCTCTAGTTTCAGCCAAACCGCTGCCGACAAGTCCTCATCCATGACGTGATACAACATGTCATCGGTTAGACATAGCCTAATAATGGACACAATCTTTGCTTCTAGCTCCTTCCAACTTGCGCCGTCCATGCTTTTCGGCTTCTTTCCGTATGGATCCTTTACCATCCCTTGCTGCACTAGCAAGTGCTTCACCCTTCTCTGCCACAACCCAAAGTTGCCCATTCCATCGAACTTACCAACCTCAAACCTCGTAGAAGAAATACCAGCCATTGAGCACAAGTAGCTCTGATACCAATTGTAACGACCTCAAAATTATATCATTTTATATATATATATATATACATTCATACCTATGCAATGGAAACATAAGTCATACAACCACATATATTATACAATACCAAAACTCAAAATATTCAAAGCATTGTCATATTAAACAACTCCCTCCAGTATCACCTACCCCAAAAATACAAAACTCTGTCACAAACTCACACAACAATCAAGGTAACCAAGTAACCTCTCTATCCGCGAGCTTGATCTGCTCTCCTAGCTGGCTTACCTAAAAAATGGTAAAGTAATGGGGTGAGACGATGCTCAGTAAGTGGGAAATATGCTATTACTAGTGTGTCGCGACTAAGTTATATACATATACTTTAAATAACATATGAGCTGTAATAAAATGATATGTCTGTAAAGCACATCTTACATTTTTTCGCAGTTTAAAACATAACTGTATCATATGAATTTTTCTACTTTTCATACTACTAGTATCATAGTATATTTATCAAATACTGTAAAACTGTATACATATACATAACTGTGCTTTTATTCCTGGAACTCTGTGTGTCATGATTTGACCCCTCATGACAAGGTTGTGTGGCACGTAGGTGGGACTTAACCTGGTCAGCCCTCTAGGAAAGTCACTATAGTCTACTCTATCGCAGCCCAGCCAAACTGTATACTCTCCTAGGCGCGGGACTGGCTGCTACCTTGTCAAACTAGCCCCCTCAACCCAGCGAACTAGGGAGTTGCATACTCTCCGAGCACAGTTGACGATACCCACATACTATCTGAGATATGTGGTTGCACTCTATCTGTATTAGCAACGGTACTGTGCTCTGTATTATGTATTTGTATCTGTCTGTAATTTTTTCACAGGAATCTGATACTATATATTTACATATATACTCTCTTACTGTTTTCATCATGTTTCCAAAATAACCATAACACTATAATTCTGTACTGTAAATACTGTAATATCTGTAGCATCATGATGCTATAACTGTATAATCTGTCTGTATCTTCTATCTATATAATCTGTCTGTATACTCTGAGTGTTATGGCATTTAGGAAAAACATAACATTCTGTAAATATTATATATACTGATCTGAACAAACATCTGTATACTGTCATATATATATATATATATATATATATGTGTGTGTGTGTGTGTGTGTGTGTGTGTGTGTGTGTGTGTGTGTGTGTGTGTGTGTGTAATCATTTGAATAAAAACTGTATATGTAGACACATTCTGTCTGTATAAAATCCATAAATATCTAACTATATCTGTACAACTTGATATACTAATAAATTGTATAAAACGCCATATCAAATAATATCTACTCAGGCCACACATACTTTAAAAATTCGTATTTTGTATAATAAATGGTATACATGCATATATATATATATATATATATATATAAAATTTCTAATAACGTAAGTAAATCTCCTCATATAGCATATTTCCCTTACCTATTTTCTGAAAAGCCTTCACTGAACTCTGGTCTTACATCTACAGGGTTCTCCACTTAACACCCTAAAAATGACATCCCCTAGAACAAAACATCAGTATTTTCCTGCATACAACATTTCTTATAACTACAGGGAAAGCATATTCTAAATAAAATACCTTACCTTGAGTTTGGGATGAATTCCAAACTAACTCCACCAACGATCAGCTCCAGCAGACTTGTGGAGAACTTCGTCAGGAGCGTTGTGGTGGCCTCAGATCTTCAATCCGGCTAGCAATGGACCCAGAATCGAAGAGAGGAGGAGTGGGAGACGTTTTAGAGATAGAGAAAGGAAGTTTTTACACAAATTTTTTGTTGAAAAATCTGGGTTTCCACTATTTATAGCCCCGGATTCGTCGACGAGACACGTCATCTCGTCGGCGAGTCTTTAAAGAATTTCATCGACGAACTTCCTCCCTCGTCGACGAATTTCATATTACCCCAAAAACCTCTCTCGGTATTTTCTCATCGACGAAACCTGTCCTCGTTGACGAGCTCCTCTTATATCCTCGGGTTATTACACCAATTGTTGTTCACCACACCAATAATCACTCAGGTCTGATACCAATTATTGTTCTCAACAATCATCCTTTGGAAACCAATTATCAATGCCAAATATGCATAGTGGAAGACCTCACACAGACTTTCACGAAACAATCAATGGAACAAGCAAGCAAGCACTTGATGATGAACTATACAAATCTAGTAATCACTCAACAAAGAGAATCAATAAAAGCAACAATCAAAATACAAGAATTTACGTGGTTCAATAATTTTCCTACATCCACGAGAGTAGCTGTTGTTTTCACTAGAACAATGAATCTTACCAGCTCAATCCCCTCTAGGGTTACATAATATTGTTTATATATCAATCTAATGCATGCATAAGACCTATAGTTTATCTAATCACTTCTGTAGTGATCCACCCAAATGAAATTCCTCCAAAAAACTTTCAATATTTTGATCTCAGATTTAAAAATTTGTGACGTCTGTGAATGAAATCATCGACGGTTTAGGCTAAACATCGATGGCTTGAGACTGAAAAGAAACACCTCTGTAGCACTGCCTAAAACCATTGACAGTTTGCCCTCATGGCTGCCATCTTACATCTCTCTCTTGGTCCCTCGCTTCACGATGCTTTCCTCGGTACATGCGTTCCACTCCGAATATGTGCCACATCCCCAACATACCTAAACATAAAGCATTAATTATTGCAATTGACAAAACTCTCATGCCATAGCTTTCATACATGACCATGCTTCATGCTTGTTTGCTATGTCGTTCAATGATTGCACAACCTTTGTCATCTAATGACTCAAAACCTCTATCACTTGCTAATTGGGTGACCTATGTCTTTAGATACTAGGTGACCTTTGTGGCCCAATGACTGGGTGACCTTTATGTCATTGGGCATGTATGTTTTCATGGGATACACTCATGACCTTTTAGTTGGGCAAGGCCCTATCCCAATGTAATGTGTATGTATGATTATTTGAACTTTGCATTATATTTTTAGGGAATGCACAAAAATTCAAAAGTAGAGGCACATTAAAAACATTTGCTTACAATTGAGAAAAGAGTTCTAAAGTGGGACAAAGAAGAAGGTTAAGGTATAGTATTATTATTTGAAGGATCAAAGTATAGAAAAAGGAAACAAGCATCAGGTACATGACCATCACCCCATAAAAAACATTGGTAAATAAGATAAACATTGCTTGATAATCTAAGAGGATGAATAGGTATATTCAATACATAATTCCTATTCCTTTTAAATAATTATTACATTATTTTGAATAATTGACTACTAAATTTGAAAAGATTGGATTCTCTAATCTATCCTTAGAAAAGAACTTAAAATCTTTGGAAACTAAAAAATGACTAATTTTCAAAAATAAGTTGATGTTATGAGAGTGAAAATGATGACTTGAAGAAATAAATAGGTGGCTTGAAAAAATCTATGGTATGTTCATATAACATGCTACAAAACTCAATATTTTTGTGAAAATATTTAAGGTATAAACCCAATAGGATCGAGAAATACTATAAAAAACTATTTTTGCGATAGCTAGTCAAAATAATATCTCATTCATTACTTGCCATTATTGTAGTAGGAAAGCTAATAATCAATTCAATAATCTGCTAAGTTCAACAATCTTCTCCTAGCTATCTTATAATCAATTTGAAAAATGAAATTAGCTTGAGTATGTTATGGAGATGGCCTTCCAAAGCCTAATTTAGACTTTAATAAAGGAAAAGTTTGCAACAGTAGTTTGTGGAATTTCTTGTGCAAACCTATATATAAGGGAATTCTGTTGCTTTATTTTTTTTTACCCCATGTTTATTTGATTCCTAATTTAGAAAAAAAAAAAAAAAAAGCATTGATAGTGGAGTTTGTTGTTTGAATTACTTAACTATTCGACTGGTGTGAAAAGATTTACTTGATTACAATAACAAACACATTTATTGCATTTGAGATGAAGGAGAACCAACAGTGTCCAACTAGAATTTCTTCAAATAGATTATCCACTTATATTGAGTACATTAACATATTTCTTTTTTTAACTCAAGTTTTCCTTGGCTTACTATGTCTTATATGGCAGGATTTGTTTTATTGACTACTTTTACATTGTGAATAAAAATTCAATTTTATGCTGATTCATTGTTTTATACCATTCTCATTACCAAAGTAATTGGCCATATTAGATTTTAAGAAGGTAGGAAATTAATGGAAAACGCGTTTTCAGTCGAACTAGCCATCATTGGCATTTATCACACCTTCGATGTTTCTGGACACTCAATGCGTGTTGCATATGCATTATTTTCTTGGTTGGTTGCTCTACTCGAGGAGTTGAAAACCTTTTGTACATATTCAACCTTTTTTTCTTTTTTCTTTTTATGACTTGAAACTCGTACCTAAGTTCTGTTGAATGCTTCATATATAAACGACCTTTAGGTGTATTTTTCACTTTTTCTATAAAGCTCCTTTAATGCCACGAAGCACCTCAATAATTCTATTATTATTTAGTTTTCTTTAATATTTTTTAACCTTATTCTTTCAATTTGCTTCATCCTTGAGCACTTTCTTAAATTCAAGGCTGATCATAAGATGTTAATTATATCTTATGATTCTAAAGAATTTGAGTATGCTTCTTAATTATCTTTTCTTGACACCTTGTTTTTTATTTAAGATACATGGTCTCATTTTGTCCAAGACATAGGAATTGACAAAACAATAATAATAATAATAAATAGAAAGAGAGAAAAGTGATGAATAAATTTAAATAAATTAAGGGATATGAACCAAAAATAATAAAAATCTATAAAAAAAAAAACTAAAAAGGTAAAATAAATTTAAAGTAGAAAGTAGAATCAAGTCTAGAGGGGGGGGTGAATAGACTCTTTTGCGTATTATTTCTTTTCTCTACAAAATTTAAAACTTGAAAAGTGCAAGCAATTATATCACAATATAAGTAATATAAATCAAGCACAAGATATAAATGAAAGAGTATAGGGAAGAGAAACTTGACAAAAGATATTAACGTGGTTCAGCTCCTTGTCTACGTGCCTTTAGATACACCCAAGGATTCTCAATCCACTATCACGAACTCCTTCACCGGCTGAGAAGCTTTTACACCACAAGGGAACAAATCCCCTAATGCTCACCAAGAGCCTTTGTTGGCCTAATAAGGCTTAAGAATCTTATTTTAATGATAACAAATCAAAGAAACTTAATATATTTGGTTAAGTGATGATGTTTCAGGATTCAAGTGGTTTTAATGCAAGGTTTAAGATCTCAAGTGCCTGATGAAGTTCATTAAAAGTATGGACTCAAAGATAAAAGATCTAATGAAGCTTAAAGTGTATTGAAGAATGAAGACAAGATAGACTCAAAGAATGGAAGCAAAAAGCATGATGATTTAGTGTTTTAGAAAGTTAAGAATATTAAGAAGTCTTATGTAAGTACTTCACAAATCTCAATATAAATGTTTGAAACTCTTAGGAATCATTATGGACTTAGAGACCTGTTTTTGAAAACATCGAAAAATATTTTAAAGATTCAATTAAGTTTTCAAAGATTAAAGATTAAAGATTAAAGATTTAAAACCAAAGTTTTTGGAAATTGCTGAAAGTTGTAAGATCGGGTGACTGATAGTTTTTCATCAGTTCACTGACATTTTTATATTGAAAAATTTGAGCAAACAGAATAGAATTAGGCGACTGAAGTCTTAGGCTCAAGCGAGTGCCTCAGTACTGACTTTTGAAATTATTGAACTATAAAAGTTTAGGCAACTGACCATTTAGGATTAGGCAACTGACACTGCACTGACTTTCAAAATTTGTTGTTCTATAAAAGATCAAGCAACTGATCCCAATAGTCTCAGTCGACTAACCTTCGCAACTTTCAAATTAAAACAACGAGGGAAAGTTTCCAAATTGGATTGCTTGGTCCCCAAACCTTGTGAAAACTTTAGAAACACTCTAAGTAACTCGGGGAATACGAAACTTAACTTTTTTTCAATCTATAATTACATGGTAAACCTAAAGATAAAATATACCTACAAGCAGCAATCAATCTAAATTCTTTCTACTCTTCAAAGCTCTCATGCTCAAATATTTTCTGAAGTCTCGCTGTGTTTGTGCTGATATAACTCGCGGTTTATGATTGTTCTCTATTGAGATTTTCAAATCAAATCAGAACTCCGGTGATAATAATATAAGCTCAATTAAAAATATCGGGATTCGATTTAAAACATTGGGACTCAACTAAGAACATTGGGACTCAATTTAAAACACCGGGACTCAATCTGAAACATCGAAACTCATGGAAAACAAAACGAGACTCGGTAAACATGTCAGGACCCAACTGAAACCCCAAGACTCAAGGAAGACATAACAGGAATCAGTAAAAATACTAGGACTCGATAAAAAATAACCAGACTCAATCAAAAATATTGGGACTCAATAAAAAATCGAGACTCAAAAAATACTAGGATTCAAATAAAAATACTAGGACTCTGTTAAAAACATCGGGACTCGATTAAACACATCAGGATTCATATAAAAATACCAAGACTCGATTAAAAATACTGGACTCGATTTAAAACACCATGGCTCAATTAAAAATAACGGGACTCAATTTAAAACAACGAGACTTAATTTAGAAGATCGGGCTTTTCAAAAAGGGTCCTCTAATTTTTGGGATTCAAAGTCAACTTTAATTACACCGGGTCTTCTTAAAATGGTTTGTGTTCTGCATTGTTGATGTTCACTTGGGCGAGATTTCTTTATGTCCAGACGATAATCATCATGTGCCTCGCCTAAGTGATCTCCATCTATTTTCTTGGATGGTTCTCTTGGTAAAACTCTTAACACCCTATTCCAAAGGATTCACAAAGACTGCACTTACAAATTGGAGAGTTCTTTGGGCCAAAAAGTTGTAGTTAAAACTGCACTCAAGATTCAAAATCCTTGTCTTCAAATTGCCTCAACATGGTTACTTCCAATACTTATAATTAGAAAACATTTTTCATTTTGAACTCACTAGATTTTCTAATGCAAGAAAAAAGGAACACAATATTCATTAGTTTTAGTAAAAAAATGCTCACAAGTAAATCTAAATTCACCATTGACAATGACCATTCAGGACCATATCTCGATCTATTTTGTAAATTATATGAATTCGTTCCATTTCTCGCTCTAAATCCTGTCAAAGGATTGAGCCCCATGATTTTTAATTTCTAATACATACAAGAAGCTTCAAATAAAAATACACAAATCAAGTTTCAATGGGCCTTATTAGTATAAATTTGTACCTTCACCCATTGCTTCAAAAAAAAAAAAAATTTCAACAGCCCACGAGTAAAATTTTGAAATTTTGGGGTTATACTTGGAGTAATCAGATCAAATGAAAGCAAAGTCAAACAAATATTTTGATGCCATCACTTTTGTTGCTAGAATTTTGAAATGAATTGGCGGAAGCTTTACAGGACATTTGAAGAACAAAGTTTACGAAAGTGAGAAATAGTCTTTTGACTGGAAATGAACTGTAGTCATACCCTAAGCCTTAAACAGGAGAGAGATTTCAATACGTGCTCATGGGAATCATGGAAACTAGGCCATACCATAATTGCTGGCCGGGGAAAACTTGAATCTCATGGCATGCAAAAGTGAAAAAAAATTGAACCGCCAGGACAAAAGATGCAACCTTGTTTATGCTTTATTGGAACATAGATTTAAAGTTTAGCCAAAACCCTCTTTAGAAAGTTAATAACAAATTAATCATATGGCACTCTTTTAAGCTTTATTTTATGTCCTCTTTTAAGGCTTTCTTAGTTATTTTTTACTGGAGGGCACTACTTACTCTATGCACCAACAAAAGGCACTAGTCCATAATAACGTGAAGAAAGAAAAAGAGCTAGCACAAGAATCAAAGGCATTGTTTGGGTTATTTAAATCATCAATTTGATTTTTATAATAAATTCAATGGCCCATGGTCTCTTGAATGGGGAAAAACTATGTGTCCTACGACTTTAAATCCCTACATTAATTATGTGTCCGACTGCTGCCAATTCTAGGATGGAATATATATACACAAATTTAATATTTACCAAATCTCTAACATTACGAAGGAGATTCTAAAACTTACTCTAATTATTTTTTAATATTCATGTTGGAGTGTCAAGCTTGAAGGAATCCGGGCTGTCCATTCTATTGAAGATCCAGCGGCTGTTTTTACACTTTTGTTATGGGGGCATTGATGTAATTTGCTCCTTTTCTTCAGTTGTAAATTAAAAAGAGCAGGGGCGGGGGTTTAATTCCTATGGTTTTCAAAACAGATTTCAGCCGGCAGCTGAGACTTCTTGCTTGGAGAACCCGAGAGCCTTCACCTGTGCAAGAGAGCACGTGCGGCCCGAGTTCCTTCAACCGCACGAGAGAGTGAGGGGTTTTCTTCAAGAGCCGCGAAAGAGAGGGTTTCTTCATCAGGAGGAGTTCCTTATGGCCAGCACTGGTTCGCACCTGGGTAAGCTGAAATAGGGAGCACAAATCTAGGTCTTAGGAGGGTTTCTTTTAGGGAAATTAGGGAGGAGGATAGAAAAAAGCCTAGGATTCTTTGTAGGTGCGAAGAGGAGTTTTCTTGAGTCGTTTCTTGAGCTGATTTTCAGAGGCGATCGGTATCTCAAGAGAGGTAAATTTGTTACTTGTATTTATTTCCGCCATCTTTAATATAGAGTCTTTGAAGGTGAGTTCCTGCCGTGGATGTAGGCCAATTTTTGTGCCGAACCATGTAAATGCGTTCTTGTGGTTTGTGATTGTGCATGTTTATGTTTTGTTGAATTTATTGTGGCTTTACTAAATATTGGTTGGTGAATAAAGATGTTTCTTGATCAGACTTGGCACACACGCACATGTTGAAACAAGCAGGTTTTAATTTAGGTGTGGTTGTGGTTGTTGCTTAGATAAAATCAGATTCTTATTGCGGTTTGTTTATAATTGATTAAAATCTGAAAATTAGAATAAGCAATCAGGTTATTCACACAACAAGTGGTATCAGAGCCTGGCTATGTGATGGGGACCGCTAAGTTAGAAATAGAAAAATTCACCGAAAAAAATAACTTTTGTTTATGAAGGATTAAGATGCGTGCCATCTTGGTACAGCAGGGGCTTGAGGAGGCTCTTCTTGGAGAAAAGAAGGGGGCTCCCACTTCACAAAAGGGGAAACCAAGTTTACTCTCCATCAACAAAGTGAAACTTGAAATCCTCGAAAAGGCACATAGTGCCATTATCTTGTCCCTAGGAGACAAAGTGCTTATGGAAGTTGCCAATGAGGATACGACAGTTGGAGTTTGATCAAAACTAGAAAGTTTGTACATGAAAAAATATCTAGCAAATAGACTCCATAAGAAAAATAGACTCTATACCTTTAGAATGACCCCCGAAACATCTATTAATGAACATTTAGATGAATTTAATAAAATTCTTTTGAATCTTACTAATATTGATATTAGTATAGATGAAGAAGACTAGACAATTCTTTTTTTGAGTTCTCTTGATTCCACATATTAAAATCTTAAAGAAACTATGATGTATGGGAGAGAGAGGCTGACTTTAGAAGATGTGCAAGCAGTTTTGCACTCTAAGGAATTACACACTAAGTTTGAGTCTAAAATAGGGTCTAGGGAAGGGTTAAATATGAGAGGTAGGTCAGAAAAGAGGAACAAAAAAGGAAAAGACAAGAGGTCTAGATCAAAGTCTAAAAGTAAAACACTAAAGTGTTTTTCCTGTCACAAGGAAGGGCATTTTTAGAGGGACTGCCCTGAAAGGAAAAAGCTTGTCAATGCCACCACTTCTAAATCAAAAGGTAAGGCAGCTGTAGTTTTAGATGGGTAAGATAGCGCAGAAATGTTGAACGTCTCTCAGAAAGATTTGGGAAAATAATGGATATTAGATTCAGGATGTTCCTTCCACATGTGTCCATTAAAAAACTGGTTTGAGTTCTTTACATGCTTAGAAGGAGGTGATGTTGTCCTAGGAAACATTAAGTCATGTAAAATACAGGGTATTGGGACAATGAGGCTTCTAATGCATAATGGGATTGAAAGAGTGCTAAGAGATGTGAGGTACATACCTGAGCTGAAGAGAAACTTGATTTCTCTTGGTAGCTTAGATAAGACAGGGTACACGTTTAAGTCTGAAGCCTGAGAGTATGTAGAGGTTCACTGGTAGTGATGAAAGGGATGCTAAAGAATGGGCTGTACACCTTGGTAGGAAAGACAATGATTGGTGAGGCTTCACCTATCAATCACGGGGTAGAAAATCATATTTCCATGTGGCATAAGAGGCTAGGACATGTTAGCCAATAGGGCCTAAAGGAGCTAGAGAAACAGGGGCTGCTTGGGGATAGGAAACTTGAGGAATTGTCATTCTATGAGGAGTGTGTCTTGGGTAAGTCTATTAAAGTTAGCTTTAAGAAGTCCACTCACACCACAAAACAGACTCTTGATTACATACATTCAGACTTGTGGGGGCCTGCTACGGTTAGTTCTCATGGTGGTTCTAGGTATTTTCTGTTAATTATAGATGAATTTTCTAGGAAAATATAGGTTTATATTCTAAAACATAAAAGTGATATTTTTGAAAAGTTTAAAGAATGGAAAACCTTAGTTGAAACTCAAGTTGGTAGAAAAGTTAAAACACTAAGAATAGACAATGGATTAGAATACTTGTCAAATGAATTTTTTGAATTTTGTAAAGCTAAGGGCATTGCTAGACATAGGATTGTTGGGGATACTCCCCAACAGAATGGATTAACTGAAATGACAAATAGGACTATTCTGGAAAGGGTAAGATGCATGTTAGCCACTTCAAGTCTACCCAAGACCTTTTGGGCAGAGGCGGTGACCACTGCTGTATACCTTATTAATAGGTGTCCTTCCTCAACTCTAAATTTCAAAACCCCTCAAGAAATCTGGTTGGGTAAGCCAAGGTTTAAAAGTTTTTGGGTGCGTAGCCTATGCCCACATTAGAACTGATAAATTAGAGCCTAAGGCTATTAAATGCATACTTGTGGGATACCTAGAGGGGGTTAAAGGCTATAAGCTCTGGGTTATAGAACCTGGAAAATAAAAATGTATTATTAGCAGGGATGTAGTTTTTAATGAAAGTAAAATGGACGGAAAACCAAAAAATTCAGATGAAATTGTTAGGCACTCTGATTCTAGTGACCTACAGCTTGAGGTGGAGCAACTCTCCACTTCTCATAGCCATTTAGAAACAGATGCTGCAGATTTTGAGGAGCAAAACTCAGAACCAGAAACCTCTGAATTAAGTAAAACCTACCTTCTAGCATGGGATAGGGAGAGGAGGGTCATTAGACCTCCTCAAAGGTATGGGGAAGCTGATATGACAATTTTTGCTCTTTCTGTTGCTAAAACAGAAATTGAGGTGGAGCCTAAGACTTTTAGAAAGACCATGGATAGTAAAGAGGCTGAAAAATGGATTCTTGCAATGCAAGAAAAAATGGAGTCTCTAAATAAGAATAAGACATCGGTGATGGTACCTAGACCGGAAAAACAGAAACTCATAGGATCCAAGTGAATTTTTAAGAGGGGAGAGGGAATCCCTGGAGTTGAACCACCTAGGTATAAAGCTAGGTTAGTGGCTAAGGGATTTACACAAAGGGAAGGGGTAGATTATAATGAAATATTTTCCCCTGTTGTGATGCATAGTTCAATTAGAATTCTATTATCTTTTGTTGTTGTAAATGACTTGCATTTGGAACAACTTGATCTTAAAACTACTTTCTTACATGGTACTTTAGAAGAAACAATTTATATGCAACCTCCTGAGGGTTTTGATACAAGAATGAATAAAAATCATGTATGTTTATTAAAGAAATCTTTATATGGGCTGAAACAATCACCTAGACAATGGTATAAACGATTTGATTCTTACATGATTCAAAATGATTTCTGTAGAAGCAATTATGATGGCTGTGTTTATTATAAATCATATGATAAATGTTATATATATTTGCTATTATATGTTGATGACATGTTGGTTGCTTGTGGAGACTTGGATATGTTAAATCAAGTTAAGTGCATGCTTAAATCTAAATTTGAAATGAAATATTTAGGATCTGTTAAAAGAATACTTGGTATAAAAATAACTAGAGAAAGGAATAAAAAGTTTCTCTACTTGTCTCAAAAGTCTTATATTTCAGAGGTGTTAAAAAGATTTGGAATGAGTCATGTTAAATCTACTTCTGTTTCTATTACACAACATGTTAAATTGTCTAGAAAATAGTGTCCTGAAACTGAAAATGAGTCACTATTTATGAATAGAATACCTTATGCTAGTATGGTTGGTAGTGTAATGTATGCTATGGTATGTTCAAGACTTGATCTATCTTATGTTGTAAGTCAAGTGAGTAGATTTATGAGCAAACCTGGAAAATCGCATTGGCATGCTTTGAAACAAATTTTTCAATACTTGTTTGGAACAAAACAGTAAGGATTAATATTTGGAAAAAGGGATATGCATTATGAAATAAGGTTAAAAGGATATGTAGATTCTAATTATGTTGGAAATCTAGATACCAAGAAGTCTTTGTCTGGTATGGTCTTTTCTTTTTTAGGCAGTGCTATTAGTTGGTAATCACACATGCAGTCGGTGGTAGCCTTGTCTACCACAGAGGCTAAATATATTGCCATGACTGAAGCCTTTAAGGAGGCTATATGGATAAAAGGACTGTGTCTAGAGTTAGGAATATATAGTAGAACCGTTATAATTTATTGTGATAATCAAAGCACTCTTCATTTGGCTATGAATCATGTTTATCATCATAGGTCCAAGCATATAGATGTTAGGCTGCATTTTGTGAGGGATATTATTTCTAGTGGTGAAATAGAAGTAAAGAAAATTCCAACAAAGGATAATCCTTCTGATATGATGACTAAAACAGTACCTAAATCCAAGTTTGAACATTGTTCAAACTTGGTTAACCTTGGAAGTTGCTAGTGTTTGTTTTACAAGAATTGCCATAGGAGATGCTAAGGAGGTGCAAGGGTCACAAGCTTGCCAAGGTGGAGAATTGTTGGAGTGTCAAGCTTGAAGGAATCTGGGCCATCCATTATATTGGAGATCCAGCAACTATTTTTAAACTTTTGTTATGGGGAGGGGGGGCATTGATGTAATTTGCTCCTTTTCTTTAGTTGTAAATTAAAAACAGCAGGGGCGGGGGTTTAATTTCTCTGGTTTTTAGAACAGATTTCAACATTTAGCCGAGACTTCTTGCTTGGAGAACCCAAGAGCCTTCACCTGTGCGAGAGAGCACCTGCAGCCCGAGTTCCTTCAGCCACGCGGGAGAGTGAGGGGTTTTCTTCAGCAGCCGCAAGAGAGAGGGTTTCTTCAGCAGGTCTAGTTCCTTGCGGCCAGCGCTGGTTCGCACCTAGGTAAGCTGGAATAGGGAGCATAGATCTAGGTCTTGGGAGGGTTTCTTTTAGGGAAATTAGGGAGCAGGATAGGAAGAAACCTAGGATTCTTCGCAGGCACGAAGAGGGATTTTCTTGGGTCGTTTCTTGAGCTGATTTTCAAAGGAGATCGGTAAGCCAAGAGAGGTAAATTCGTGCATTTGTATTTATTTTCACCATCTTTAATATAGAGTCTTCGAAGGTGAGTTCCTATCATGGATGTAGGCCAATTTTTGGGCCGAACCACGTAAATGCGTTCTTGTGGTTTGTGATTGTGCATGCTGAATTTATTGTGACTTTTCTAAATATTGGTTGGTGAATAAAGATTTTTTTTTTTTTTTTATTAGGCTTGGCACACACGCACACATTGAAACAAGCAAGTTTTAGTTTAGGTGTGGTTGTGGTTGCTACTTAGATAAAATCATATTCTTATTGTGGTTTGTTTATAATTGATTAAAATATGAGAATTAGAATAAACAATCAGGTTATTCACACAAGAATTCAAAACGTGCCTATAAGTACTTTAATAATTAAATTAAAATGCTCTTCAATTCATATTTATTTTCTCGACAATTATTTTCAAAAAAATAAACATAAAATTTTAGAAAGTCTCATAGCACACCTAATGTATACCCACCATTAATATTTCTAGTTCTTTTCTTATATAGCTAGTGTGATGTCACACAAAATATTATAATTATTAAATCATCACACGTCTAGTTTCTAATTGATTTCTTTTTTAATTTTTATCTTGTGGTAATTTGTTGCCACTATACTTTAATATGTAGAGTCCATTTTTTTAGGATTAAATCATTGTGTACACAATCTTTAAGAGAAATTAAATTAAAATTTTCATATGAGTTTAAATAAAATAAAATAAAAATTCCTAAATTTTCTCAAAATCTTAAAAAAAAAAAAAAAAAGGAGTAAAAAGATGAAAAAAAATTTTCTCCATCACACACAATATGACTTTTTCCAAAACATTAAAAGGTTACTCTAAAATAAAATAATTATGTGAAATCAACATAATTAGTTTATCTTCGGTAAAATAAATTCTATTATGTTTTCTCTTAAATCACTATTTTAATCATATTTATTATTGTTAATTGATCAAAGATCAGGGCTACTCAAAAATTCCCTTTTGAAATGGAACTTCTTAGTTCTTAATCATGCTATCTTAAGAACAAAGGGAGCTTCCGACAATCCCAATGCCTCATTGCCCAATCTTCACTTTGTAACATTGTGTTAGCCTATTTGGGTATGAAATTAGATTGTGCTTTGTATAGATTTTTCAATAATAGATTTTTAAAGAAAGCCTTATTCCTTCTTCTGTATCTACCTTTTCAATATTCCTATTCTTCTTATTATCCCCACCTTTAATATATATAATTTGATTTAGAAATAATTATATCATGAATTTGTCAATAAATTTCTTAAACTCGGCACCAAGAAACAAAGAAACTAACAAAGAACATAAACCTAAAATCACAAAATGAAAATTTGAAAATTTTGTAAGTGTTGATGTACCAAACATGCAAAAACAGCTTCAAGAGAAGAAGAAGATTGATGAGTTTGCAATTGATTTGAAATTGCACCACCAAAAAACAAGAATTGAGGAAGAAGAAAAGACATGAAGATTGAGAAACCTCTCTTGGGTCAACAACAAAGAGAGATGCTCATAAGTTGAAATATAAACCTTACTTGGTGGAGAGACTCATTAAGTGACTACAATCGAGAATAGGGGTGGCAAAATGGGTTAGTGGGTCAGGTTTGGACGGATCGTAAATGGGTAGGGGTTAAACGGGTTTGAGTTGACACATTTATTAATGGGTGACTAACATATAAACCCAAATCTACCTGTTTAATAAACGGGCACCTGTTAAGAATCTATTTTAAAATATAATTTATTTATTTTTAATTTTTTAAAAACATTTCATATAAAGCGACATATATATTTAAAAAACGGAACACTTTTTTATTTTATTTATTAATATCTTAATAAAAAAACATAAAATGTAGAAAATAGTACATCTCTTTAAATATATTTTTTAAATGCAATATACATAGATAAATACATACATACATATATATATATATATATATATATATGACAAATTAAACAGACCACCCGGGAAATATCCAACCCAAACCCGCCTAACACGTTTATTAAACGAGTCAGGTTCGGGTTGACCTGTTTATAAACAGGTCATCTTCTGCTAAACTCGAGCATGATTTAAACGGACGGGTCGCAGGTCACCCGTGGGGTTCCAACCCGATTTATTTCAAGGTTTTAATAATAAAATTCATAAAATCCAATAAAAAATAATTGTTTACAAGGACTTTTGATTTGTCACAAAAATATCTATACAAAAACTACAATTTACGTTTGAACATTAAATACATGTTAACAGATTTTTTAATATTAAATACAAGTTGGTAGGCCAATTATTTACAAATCAAAATCTTTTAATACAAGAAAATGGACAAAAAAAAAATACTAAAAAGTAACCAATAATATTTTGCCACAGTTGAACATTTGTGATGCTTTTGAGTTGCCAAAAAAATCTTTATTGTAGTGAAACCAAATAATAAACATGCCTACTTGAAATATAAAAGCGATGCAAAATTCCCAGCAATAGCTAAATAAGTCCTGTGAGTGTGACGATACTATGCAAATGGAATTAGACACCATCAAAATCTAATCTCTCTTTATCGTAACTCTGTATAAATACAAATTTGCCTAAATCTTCGGCGAAAATTCGCAAACACTGAAAATATAAATTTTAATAATTGCAATTTCTGTTCTAAATACAAAACATATTTTGCGGCAACATTGAATCTAAAAACTTTCAAATTCAAAAAAAATTTGAGAAAAGAGTTGGAATCAATAACATAATCTAAAATTCTTTTACTTAAAATTTCTAATGCACGTATCGTTCGTGTAATTTTCTTTAAACGTTAAAAAAGGTTACCTATCATCTTACATTTGAAGGGCAAGGGCACGAACAGATGCACACCGCGCGCATCGAGTGATCACGCTTGCAAAGGGACCAAATGCTTTATCCCCCCTCTCACCCGCGTGGATGCAAAAACATCATCCACCAGAACTAATAGATGACAAATTTACTTTGCTTAAGCTTGTGCATGCATGTAATCATATTAGGGCCCCTCGTGCCCATGGTAGCACTAAAATTTAGGGCTTCAATGCTCCTTTTTTTTTCTTAAATATTTGGTAAAAAAAAAAAATGGATTTTTTTTAAGTTATATAATTTTTTCATATCTCTTCTAAGGTATGAAAGAAAATTTTGTATGTTCACGACTTTTTAAAAATTTTACGGACTTCAATTAGCATTTAATTTTTTGAGATATTTATACTTTTTTTTTAGACTAGTTTCTTTCTCAAATATAATGGGCGGTTTTTGCCTTTTTTTTTGCCCTTCGGACCCCCCCAATGCGCCACCAAACCCACGGGACGGTGGCCTTCCCCTTGGTTCGCCCTCCAGGTTAATCGGATTCTGTTGCGGCTTCAGACGCCAGTTAGGTGTTCGTCAAATCCGAGCCTAAGACCCATCTCGCCTTACCATCCACAGGATACAGGAACCTCTGCATCAACTGTTGGCTCCATGAGTGTATCAATCAGGACTCGAACACACGATCCCCCACTTTTTGCCTTTTTGACAACCTTCGAAGAGGTTCATAAAATTTTTGAAATTTTTGACAGCTTATAAAGAAAGTCCTGAAAGTTTTTAAATAAATAAAAAAAAAAAAACTGACATTTTTTTATCAACCTCAACAGATATTTTTCCCTTTAATTGGCTTAAAATTTTAGGAGAGATGGGCGTTTTTTGCCAAAGATAAGGAGATATTTTGCTCTTTAATTCGGAAAGATAATGAGAGATTGGCCTCAACTAGAAAACTCATATCTACATATCCATTTTTGTGCCAACGCCCAACTGTAACTTTCTGTTTTTGACAGCGTAAACGGCTCCAAAGAAGGACATCATGTTTGGTGAAGCACAGGACATGGGTCTTCTCTAGTTCGAATGTCGTAAGACTAGCTTATATTTTCCTATTATTACATAGCTTGTGCACATTGAGTGGGTAACTATTGTGTAAGTACTACTGTTGATTTTATTCTTTGAATATAGTAATGACTTGATGGAAAATGGGGAAGATTATGTCCTATTTTTCCATCTTTGTGCACCTTAAAAAAGGCAAGGTGTAGGCTTCATAGTCGGCCACTTAACATTGACAGCACATAAAGAAGAAAGCTAAGGGCTCAATAATCGCCTATGTGCCTAAGGTTGCCTGTGTACCAAATCATCGCCCAAGTTCAAAGCTTTCAGGAGATTGCCCAAAATCATGGTCATAAAAATAGCACAAGACTACTTGCAGTAAAGCATGGGATCAATTATGAGATACACTATTGGAAATGTGGCTCAAATTTGAGTGGAACGCATACACCGAGAAAGCATCATGAAGCAAAGAACAACAGAGGAGCTTGCAGGAAGAAACAATCGTTGAATTGGGCGACGATTTGCTCAACGGTTTCAGCATCGAGGCATAACCGTCAACGATTTCAGACAGTCTATATGGAATTCCTCCCGGCTTCAAACTGTCAATGGTTTGGCTTAAAGCGTCAACAGTTTCGTTTGACGCAAGTTACGATATTTGAATTTGGTGATCAACATATCGGGGGATTGGAAGATTTTTCTCCAGGGATTGCTACAAGGATGATTTAGATAGGTTCTAAGATTCTTGTATGCTTAGGGTTTGTAGTATATAATCATATTTTATAACCCTAGTTGTAAGTTTGACATTTTGTAATAGTGAAAAATTTAGTTGCTGCTCCCGTGGATCTAAGCATATTACCGAACCACATAAATCTATTGTCTTTAATTATTACTTTTGGTGACTCTCCTTGTGAGTGATTGCTTGTTTTCGTATAATCATCATTGAGTGCTTGCATTGCTTGAATCAGGATTCGTGAGTGTGTGTGTGTGTGTGCTTCTGTTACGTATTCGCACCAACAGCTGGTATCAGAACTATATTGGTTGCACTAGTTGTGATCTCTTCAGTGAAGTTTGATGTTAATAAGTTCGATGGAATGGGAAACTTCAGACTTTGGTATAGGAGGGTTAAGGACTTGGTCGTGCAGCAAGGTATAGTGAAGGCACTATACGGAAAGAAGCCAGAAGGCATGGATGACACGAGTTGGAAGGAGTCCATTATTTGGCATTGTCTGGCCAATGATGTGATGTATCACGTCATCGATGAGGAATCACCAGCAGCAGTTTGGCATAAACTAGAAAACCGGTACATGTCCAAGTCATTGACGAACAAGTTGCATCTTAAGAAAAAACTATATTGGCTTAAGATGACAGAGGGTTCGTACTTGACTTAGCACATCAACACATTCTATCAGATCATTAGTGATCTAAAGCGAGTTGATGTGAAGTTTGAGGAAGAGGAAAAAGCATCGATGCTGCTTAATTCCTAACCGATGTCTCCTACTTATGAGAATTTGGTTATAACTCTGACTTGGGGGAAAGAAACCCTAGAGTAGGAGGACATCACGAGTGCATTGTTAGGGTTCCATTAGAGGAATAAGGCCAGCAACGAGGGTTCACATGGTGAAGGGCTCATGGCGAAGGAGAATCAAGATCGTGGGAGGAGCAACTTTTGGGGTGGATCGAACAACCTAGGGCTCGATCCAAATCTAGGAAGAAGAAGGACGTGCAATATATTAAGTATGGGAAAAAGGGGCACATAAAATCCCAAGTGTTTAGAAAGGAAGAAGGGGATTGCCAAAATCAAAGAAGGTTTGTCAAACACAGGGAATGTAGAAGAAGAAGGGAACTTTGGGAGCGGTGACAGTGATATGCTTTCGGTATCATCTGGGTCGATTCACAAATTCTTAGATCTTGCACTTGGCGTGTTCTTGGTTCACTACATACAAATTTGTGAGTTCTAGTTATATTTTGATAGGGAATGATGCTGCAGGAAAAATTGTCAAAATGAGAAATATCATAATCAAGATGTATTATGGTGTGGTGACGACGTTATATGATGTGAGGCACATACTGAAGTTAAGGAAGAATATAGTTTCGTTAGGCACCATGGATTATAACAGGTTTAGTTATAAATCTGAAAGTGGGGCTATAAAGGTGAGCAAGGGCATTCTGACCATGATAGAGGGGAAGAGAGTGCCAGGAAATATATACACACTGCTGGGTACCACGGTTGTAGGTGGAGCTTTAGTCGTAGAGTCTGAGTTTAACAGTACCATTTTGTGGCATATGCGTTTAGGGTATATGGGTGCATGTGGAATGAAGGGACTTTATAATAGAAATCTTTTAAAAGGGGTCAAATCATGTAAGCTAGATTTCTGGAAGTATTGTGTACTTGGGAAGCAGAATAAGGTTCATTTCACGATAGCCACACAAACAACGAAAGGAATACTGGACTACATTCATTCAACCGCTTGGGGACCGGTGAGAGTGGCATCACGAGGGGGACAAGTGTACTTTGTGAGTTTCACTGATGATTACTCACAGAAGGTTTGGGTGTACTTCATGCGGCATATGTCGGAGATGTTAGCCAAGTTAAAACTATGGAAAGCTAAGGTGGAAAACCATACTAGAAGAAAGATTAAGTTCATGAGGACAGACAATGGAAATGAGTACACAAACTCGAGTTTCAGAGAGTTCTGCGAGCAACATGGCATAAGGAGGAATTTTGCAATACGTCGGACACCACAACAAAATGGTGTGCCAAACCCTAGTAGAAAGGGCTCGGTGTCTCAGATTGCATGCTGGGCTCGCTATGAATTTCTGGGTCGAGGCAGTTAGTATGACTTATTTCTTGGTAAAGAAATCACCAAGGGCATCACAAAATGGGACAGTTACAGAGGAGGTGTGGATAGGTAACGAGGTAGACTACTCCAGATTGATAGTATTTGGGTGTCTAGCCTATGTGCACATTCTTAGTGAGGAAAGATCAAAGCTTGAGAAAAAGTCTAGACGATGCACCTTTCTGGGATATTAGAAAAGAAAGGTCCAAGTTATAGGATCTAGTGACAAATAAGGTGGTGATCAGGAGAGACGTAGTTTTCGATGAGAAAGCCATGTTGCAGGGTACTCAAGAAAAATTAGAGAAATAGGTTCCAGAAAATTGCAGCTGCAATGAGCATGCGATCTAAGTAGAGTTGGAGACTTAGGCAAAAAATGCAAGGAGTTCTAGCTCGAGAGGTCAGCCGATAGTGCAGGTGGAGTTAGAAACCTAGGGTGGAGATGACAGTGTTCATAACACAGGGAGTTCTAGCTCGGATGGCTAGCAGTTGCATCGCAGTATAGATGTAGACAGACCCAAACGCATTGTCAAACCACCCCCAGGTACGATTTTGACAATCTGGTGTCTTATGCGCCTATCACTAGCAGTGGGGATCTTACAACCTTTTAAGAGGTCGTGCATAGTCAGGAGAAAGGTAGCTGGATGGGCACTATGGTGGAGGAGATGGAGTTGTTGCATAAGAACCAGATGTGGGACTTCGTGGAGCTTCCATCTAGGAAGCAGGTGATTGGATGCAAGTGGGTGTACAAGAAGAAAGAAGCAATTTCAGAAAGGGAAAGAGTAAAGTATAAGGCTCGCTTGGTAGCAAAGGGATACTCACAGTGGAAGGGAGTAAATTATCCCCTATGGTCGAGCACACTTCCATCAGGGTAGTGTTGGGACTGGTGGTGCAACATAACATGCATTTGGAGCAGATAGACGTAAAGAGGGCATCCCTCCATGGTGATCTGGAGGAGCTGATTTACATGACATGGCTAGAAGGGTTTGTACAACATAGATAGAAGCAGACTGTGAGGCAATGGTATAAACAGTTTGACGCCTATATGATCCATATTGGCTACAAGAGGTGTGCGTACGATTGTTGCGTTTATACGAAGAGTCTTAAGGATGGATTTCTTATATTTCTATTGTCGTATGCTGACGACATACTGATTGTTGTTAAAGATATGACAAAGGTAAATCAGTTGAAGACTATGTCAGGAAAAAAAGTGTTCGATATGAAAGACTTAGGTGCAGCCAAGAGGATTCTTGGTATGGAGATTCCTAGGGACAGAGCTGCAAGGAGACTATGGTTATCTCAAGGCGGTTATGTGGAGAAGGTGCTAAATAGGTTTAGCATGGCTAATGCTAAACCGGTGAACACACCATTGGCGAGTCATTTCTAGCTATCTACCAACCAGTGAACAAAGATGGACGATGAGGTTTGTGATATGTCGAAGGTCCCTCATGCTAGTGCAGTGGGGTCTTTGATGTATATCATGGTGTGTACAAGGTTGGACCTGGCACATGCTGTCAGCGTGGTAAGCAAGTTCTTTTTGAATCTATGTCGACGACATTGGGATGCATTCAAGTGGATTCTTAGGTACTTAAGGGGTACAACTTGATATGGCTTGATTTATTTGGGCCTAACGACATTGCAAGCATTTGTGGAAAACTATATGCATTTGTAATAGTCGATGATTACTCTAGATTTTCTTAAGTATTATTTTTGGCAAATAAAAGTGAAACTTCTAATGCTTTTATAAAATTTTGTGGCTAAATTTAAAATAAGAAAGAGCTATCTATTGTTAATATTAGAATTGATAGAGGACGAGAATTTTGATATAAAGAAATAGAAAATTTTTGTGATGAACATGGTTGCACGCACAACTTCTCTGCACCAAAAACTCCACAATAAAATTGAGTAGTTGAACGAAAAAATTGAACACTTCAAGATATGGCTAGAACAATGTTGAATGAAAAAAATCTTCCTAAATACTTTTGGGTTGTAGTAGTAAATACCGTGTGCTATGTAAGTAATCGTGTAGTCATAAGATCTAAAATTGGTAAAACACAAGAAGAAATTTAGAAGGGTCGAAAACCCAATATATCTCACTTCAAGGTTTTTGGATGCAAGTGTTATATTCTTAATGATAGAGATTATCTTGCAAAATTTGATCCAAAATTCAATGGAGGAATTTTTCTAGGATATGCTAAGAACAACAAAGTCTATAAAGTTTTCAATAAAAAACCCAAACAATTCAAGAATTAACTCATGTGGTTTTTAATGAGGCTAATCCTTTCATCCCAAAAACCACAGTACATATAAATGAGGATGATCAAGTAAATACTTTTAGAATCGAAAAAGAACTTGAGCAACTTAAAATAAACAATGAACAAAAGGAAAATTCCCAAAAGAATGTGACTGAACATCAAGAAACTGAGTCACAAATTCAAATGGAACTTCCGAAGCTAGATAATGAAGATCAAGAGCTTCCTAAAACATGGAAATTCATCAAAAATCATCCAACTGATCTCATCATAGGAAATCCATCTAGAGGAGTTAGTACTAGATCACATCTTAAGAGTGGATGCAACCAGATAGCATTTGTATCCCAAATTGAACCAAAGAATTTCTAAGAAGCTGAAAATAATGAAAGTTGGATCATGGCTATGCAAGAAGAACTTAATTAGTTTGAAAGGAGCAAAGTATGGGAACTAGTCCCAAGACCCAAGAATACTTCCATAATTGGTACAAAATGGGTATTTAAGAATAAGAATGATGAAGATGGTAATGTACTGAGAAATAAAGCAAGACTAGTTGCATAAGGGTACAATCAACAAGATGGTGTTGATTATGATGAAACCTAAGCCCCAGTAGGTAGACTAGAAGCTATTAGAATGCTGCTTGCCTTTGCTTGCTACAAAAATTTTAAGCTATTTCAAATGGATGTCAAAAGTACTTTTCTAAATGGATACATAACTGAAGAAATTTATGTTAAACAAACCCTCGGATTTGAGAGTCGTGTATATCCCGATTATGTATTCAAACTCTTAAAAGTACTTTATGAGTTAAAACAAGCATCTAGAGCATGGTATGATGAGTTAAGTAAATATCTCTTGGAAAATGGTTTTTCAAGGGGGCAGTTTGACACTACCTTGGTCTTAAAGCACAAAAAGGACAACATGTTAATAGTACAAATTTATGTAGATGATATCATTTTTGGTGCTACAAATGAAATAATGTGTAAGGAGTTTGCTAAGTTTGTGCAAGAGACTTTTCAAATGAGTATGATGGGTGAATTAACCTTCTTTCTTGGATTACAAATTAAACAAATAAAAAATGAGATTTTCATCAATCAAGCCAAGTACATAAAATAAATGCCCAAGAAATTTGGATTGGAAAACGGAAAGTCAAAATCAACTCTTATGAGCATAACAACCAAGCTTGACATAAATGAAAACGGTAAGAAGGTTGATCCAAAACTCTATAGAGGTATGATTGGTAGTTTACTATACTTAACATCTAGTAGGCCAGATATCATGTTTAGTGTATGTCTATGCGCTAGATTCCAATCATGCCCTAAAAAATCTCATTTGAGTGTTGTTAAGAGAATATTCAAATATCTCGCAAGAACTTGTAACTTAGGCCTATTTTACCCAAAAATGCACCATTTGATCTTGTATGCTACTCAGATACAAATTACAAAGGGTGCAAAACTGATAGGAAAAGTATTAGAGGCACAAGTCACTTTCTTGGGCTCTCCCTTGTTTTATGGTTTTGCAAAAAGCAAACTTCAGTAGCACTTTCAACCACCGAAGCTAAGTATGTAGTTTTCGATAGTTGCTGTGCTCAAGCCTTTTACATGAAACAGCAACTTGAGGATTTTAAAATTGTTGACCTTATAGGTCATATCCCATTTTGATTATGACAAATACTTTGGTATTTAATGTTTGATGAGTTTGTATGCAGGTTCAATTGGAAGTATCATATGGTGCACATAGAGTTGAAAGAAAATGAAGACCCAAAGTTTTTGTTGTAATTTATATTTCATTTTATTAGGGGTCTATAATAATTATTGCATTGCATGCATGATAGGACAGATAAGCTCAAAAGACCATAGACTGACTTTAGGTCCCAAATTATTGCATGAAAAAGCCACCTATAACTTAGAAGTAACAATTATGTTAACAGGGGTGTCTTTAAAAGAGAGTTAGGAATTAAATGCACAAATTTAGTATGTTCGGTCGACTGAACCCTAACACACAGAGACACTTCATTCGACCGAACCTCCCAAAGGTCAAAAGTTTGACCATTTGGTCAACCGTCCTTAAAATGAACATCATCATCGTGGTCAACCGAACTGGCACGTGGGGAAATCCCAACGCCCTGGTCGACTGAACTTGAAGTTGAAAAATGGCCTGGTCAACCAAAAATCCAAATTCGGTCAAGCAAACTTAGCCTAGTCAACCGAACCTCGGAGGTTCAAAAATTGGCTCATGTCTAGTCGACCAACACCTTAGTTCAAAAACACCTTGGTCGACCGAACTAAGCAATCTGGTCGACCGAACCTTAAAAATGGTCGATAGAACCTCTCGTGTTGCTCGAATTTTACCAAGGTTAAAACGTGGTTAATTTTTATTAACCATATTTAAACTTTCTTAAAAGTACCAAATATGTCCCAAATAGTTATAATTTTTGGGGTGTCTACATATACCCCCTCATTTGGTTTGATTAGCACCTAATTAGCAAATATCATTAGCAAATTCTCTCAGAAATTCAAAAACCCTATTTCTTATATTCAAGCTCTCCACTTCCATTCTTACTTGTCCTTATTGCAAAAATCATTTAGTAAGAGTGTTCTTGTGATTATCTTATAAAGCTTACACTCTCATTTACTTTGTTTGATTGGGATTTATTTTTATTTAAGAGCAAGTTTTGAGTTTTTCTTGGAGACTTTGTCAATAAGTCTTCCTTGGGAAAACTTTTTAGAGCTTGTATTGTACTTTGTTTATGAAATAATTTTTACAAACAAATTTTAAATATCTCTTGTGCTTATTTTTTAGAAAAATATATTTGAAATATTTGCTTGTGTGCTAAAGATCTTTGTTGCTGCATCTTGTGACTGATATTATTATCTTGACACAAAGATCCTAATATATACACTCTCACATTCTGATTGATATACTAGCATTATTTTTTAGAGTATATATTGAGGCGATATTGAGCTTATCATATCCTATCATACTGTAGTGTGTTGATTATATTAGTACAAACCTGCTCGTTTGAGAAGCATATATTTTGTACACAAACTGTATTGTGAATCTATTGTATTCTAGGCGTGGCCTAAAGGGGTGATAATGTAACGACCTGCTAATTTAATTTATATTTTTTTAATTATTTTTTTAATACATATATAAACATATACTAAAAATTAAATGACTCTGATACCTTTTAATCAAATAAAACCATCAACCTAAGCAGCAGGAAGTTGAATACATAAAAATATATTCCCCCATATACTACAATACAAGAGTGTCAGAGTAATCTTCAAATTGTACATACGAGCCTGATTTGTTCGCCTAGCGAGATCACCTAAAAAATATTAAATCACTGAGATGAAACAACGCTCAGTAAGATGAAATATGCTACTACTAGTGTGTGGCAAGTGAGTTACATGCTTGTAAAATTATGATTTAGAAATACCATAAATTACGGAATCTGAGAAAACCCATATACCTATTACAACATGAATCATACCTATGTTGCTTAACATAAACTGATTTTTCTGAATATTCTATTCATAATACTTCTAATATCTATAGGTATGTCTATTTTTTGTAAATCTGATCATATATATATATAATAATTGAGAAAATTCCCAGGATGGATAACTAAAATTCATGATTTAACCCCTCATGACAGGGTAGGCGAGACCTATCCTGGATTCCCGACCAGGGTAAGTCAACTAAACACCAATAGTCAGATCGGCCCCCTCAACCCTTATCTGAAGGGGAGCCTGTCCACAACATAGGCACGATCGACTTCTGAATACCACATACTATCTGAGTAATGTGGTTACACTCTGAACTGAATATTGCTATGGTACTGTGCTCTGCTGACTGAATCTGGTCCATCAGGATCTGATACTGTATAAGTAACTGATATTACTATAATATTATTTTACCATGATTTTGAAATAACCATATATATGAAAATCTGAATAACTAACTGAATATTTAGTTTCTGAATAACTGAATAGCTGTCTAAATATCTGAGTATTTGGGTGTTATGGTTCTGAAATCATGATATTCTGAAATTACTGAAATATATATATTTTTGAGTATACTGTATAATTTCTATTTGTATGTATACTGAAAATTCATCATTCTTTAACATGTAAATATCATGATATTTATGTGCTGTAAACATGGTATTTGTAAATTGAATAAATACTGTGCTATTCTGTTACTAATTCATGCCACACATATAAATATTAAAATTCTCAAGTTCTGAAAACTATATTTATGGTATGTATGATAATCTGGTAAAACATATAATTTATACTGAATTCATACTAAGATTTTCTAGCATAGCATATTCCCTTTACCTGATTCCTGCTAAAGTCCCTTACTGTGACTGGTCCTACACTCACAAGGTTCCCCACTCAACACCCTGAAAACAACATCTCCCAGAATAAAATATCATTATTTCTTCGACTATTACATTTTCTACAACTGTTGGAAAGCCAAATATTAAATAAAAGACCTTACCCTGAATTTGGGTTGGAATCCAAGTTGACCCCGCCAACGATCCACTCTGCCAGATTTGGAGAGAATCTTCCTAGGAGTGACGTGGTGGCTTCGGATCGTCAATCCAGCGAAGAATAGAGCCGAATTTCTAGAGAGAAGGGGAAAGGGATGAAAACCTAGAGAGAGAAGAGGGGTTTGCATGATTATTCTGATGAAAAACCATTTTTAAGAGTACTTATAGCCCCAGGTTTGTCAACAAGACATGTCACCTCGTCGACGAGTCCATAAAGAATTTCATCAATGAACCTGAACTTTTTATCAACGATTTCCAGACTGCCAAAAACCCCCCTCTCTGTATCTTCTCATCGACGAGACGTGACCTCGTTGACGAGATCCTCATGTACCCTCATCGATAAATCCCCTATGTTCGTCGACGAGGCCCTGATTAATTTCTTGGGTTATTATAGGTAATCTAGCCTGAAATTATTGTATAGGTTGAGGTCAGCCCCATTAATTGACTTGATTGTATCAGGTGCCGCTCCACACGTTAACTAAGTTGTAGTGGAATCCTTACGCTTGTGAGTCAAGGCAGGGACGTAGGCACATTTGTCGAACCTCGATAACATATCTGGTGTCCTACTTGACTTACTTTGCTTGCTTGATTAATTTTATTTATGCAATTTAATTTCAGCTACATTTATTGATTCATTTAATTATCTACTTTAGATTAACCCTAGGGTTGTGTAATACTGGTTCTGGATATCTGACCAAGGAGAGAAAAATTTTAAAATACCAATTCACCCCCCCCCCCCTTTTAGGATTACAGTGAAACAAACAATTGGTATTAGAGCCTAGTAGCTTAGACTTAACAGTTTTCTACAAAAGATCTAGATAACTCATAACACTGTAACCCCTTTCCTAGAAGGACCCTCTTCCACATGTCCTCCTGTTTTCAATGGTGTCAATTACACCTTCTGGAAACAAAGGATGTGTATTTACCTTCAGAACATTGACTGGAAGGTGTGGAGAGTTGTCTCTAAGGGAAACTATGTTCCCATGAAAACTAAAGGTGAAACTAGAGTTCCTAAAACTGAAAATGAATATACTGATGATGATATGAAAGCTCTTAGTATAAATGATACTGCCATGAATAATTTCTATTATGGTCTTAATGTTAATGAATTTAATAGATTTATGGCATACTCTTCTACTAAAGAAATATGGGATAAGTTTGAGGTCACCTATGAGGGTACTAGAGATGTGAAGGATAGTAGGATTGATATGTTGACTAGTGAGTATGAAGCGTTTAGGATGAATATTGGTGAGTCCATTCAGAGCAAGTACACTAAATTCACACACATTATTAATTCACTGCATGCATTAGGTAAGACATATCCTACGTATGAAATTATCAGAAAAATCCTTAGGGGTTTGCCTCCTGTTTGGGAAGCAAAGGCTACGGCCATATCTGAGGGTAGAGACCTTAAGGCTATGTCACTAGATGAACTGATAGGTTCACTTATCACCTATGAGTTAGCTATTAATGAGAGACTAAATGAGCACAATAGAATAAAGAAAGTGACTACCTTAAAAACGTCTACTAATACTTCAAATGAGTGCAGTGAACCTCAATATGGAGATGACATGGCTATGCTTACTAGGAAGTTTAGCAGGTTCTCTAAAAAGAACAGTAGGTCATATAGAAAGTTGAGAGATTCAGTATCTGAGAATGGAAAGTACAACAAAAGAAAAGAAAAATCAAATGTTCCCACGTGTTACAATTGTAACAAGGTCGGGCACATCAAACCTGACTGCCCCTTGCTGAAGAGGAGTCTACGAAAAAGAAGAAAGCCATGAAAGCAGGCACCTCATAGGATAAACAAAGTAGTAGTGATTCGGATTTAGACTGCAGTGATTCGGAGGTTGCTAACATGTGCTTTATGGCACACGGTGATGAGGTATTGTCTTCCTGCCCCTTATATTCATATTACTCTGATGATGATGATTGTGATTCTAATAGCATGCATACTTATAAAGAATTGTAATATGAATATATTCGCGTGTCAAAATTGCTAGATAAAATGACTAAGGAAAATGATTTTTTGAAAAAGAAATGTGAAAATTATTTAAAGTTTGTTGAAATGGGAAAATCAGTTCATCCTGCTTGGAAAGAAGAAAAGAATGTAAAAATGGCTGAACTTGAAAGAAAATTGAAGGATAGCTCCAAAATTATTTACAAATTCACTGAGGGCCAACGCAATTTTGAAAAACTCCTTGGGGCCCAAAGAAACTCTCTTAGAAAAGAAAGTCTCAGATTTAATGGTACTGAAAACGTGAGACGACCTGATCTTTACTTGGGACACTTTACTCGAAAATCAAACTCCCAAATTCCACCTAAAGATCCTCAATGTCGATTGATATGTTTTAAATGCAAAAAAAATGGTCACATTCAGTTTGACTGTCCATTTAGAAACAAGCATGTAAAAATTAAAAAGGTGTGGAGAGTCAAAGGTGAATCAAGAACTAATCCCTTTGGACCCAACAGAATTTGGGGACCAACATCAGTTACTTAGATATTCTTATAGGTGTTTCTAAGGTCATCCTCTTCCAAGGATAAATGGTATTTAGATAGCGGCTGCTCACGGCACATGACCGGCAACAAGGCTAAGTTTGCATCCATCACTCCCAAGGAAGGAGGATTCGTGACATTCGAGGACAATGCAAAAGGTGAAATCATCAGCGTAGGTAAGGTTGGTAAGGAACCTTCTCTCGTTATTGATAATGTTTTGCTTGTTGATGGCTTGAAACATAATTTGTTAAGTATTAGCCAATTGTGTGATAAAGGGTATAAAGTATCTTTTGAAAATGATAAATGCATTGTTAAGAGTAAATAAGATAATAAAGTACTTTTTACTGCTGAAGGATATGAAAATGTATACACCACGAGTTTTGATAATTTAGCTTCTAAACAAGTCACATGCTTTTCAGCTATAAATGAAGCTAGTTGGTTGTGGCATAGACGTTTAGGACATGCTAGTATGGATCTCTTATCAAAACTTGTGAAAAAGGATTTAGTTAATGGCTTACCAAAAACGCATTTTGTGAAAGATAAAATTTGTTGATCCTATGGGTCACACCCTTGTTTTGATTATGACAAATACTCGTGTATTTAATGTCTGTCTAGTTTATGTGTAGGTTTATCTTGGCAATATCATATGATGGCACTCGGAGACCCGAAGGAAAATAAAGACCCTAGTTGATCTTTATTGTTGTAATTCTTATTCATTTGGGTCTGTAATAGTAATATAGGAAAGGTCTGTAATAATCTGCATATCATGCATGTAGGACTATAAGTTCAAGACCTTAGAAAGACCTTAGGGAGGTCAACCAACGATAGATTTTTATGGTATCCTCAAAAGACCTTAGAAAGACCCTAGGTCCCAGCACTAGCACATAAGATGTCCCCAAAATTTCTTAACATATCAGGGAAATTAATTGAAGCAAAAATGAACATAAACGCCAAATCTGTTAGATGTTGGGTGACTGAACCCATGGTGTTCAAAATACCTCAAGCGACCAAACCGTGGATGGGTCGACATGTTGACTTGTGTTCGGCAAACTAAACCATATTGTACACATCTTTCTCAGTCAACTGAACCTATGTCAGGTTACTTTTCACCAACTTGGTGCCCGAACCTTAGCGTTCAAAATAGCCTCAGTCGATCAAAATTGTGAGTTCGGTCAACCGAATGTTGGACCGGGCACCGAACCGCGGTGTTTTTGAGGAATCGCCTCGGTCAACAAACCAAGCCCATTTTCAGGCACCTGAACCTCGAACAACACCTTTTTGCACTGTGTCTGTTTGGGCACGCGAACCTTGGGTCGGGCACCTGAAAACTCTCCAATTGTTTATTTTTTTACCGAGGTTAAAGTGGTTAAATGGGGTTATTTTCTTTAAACAGGTTTAAAAATTTTTTAATAATGCCCATTGAGTCCCCAGTGGTCGTAATTTTTCCTATGCCTATATATACAAGCTCATTTGCAAAATTAAGGGTGGATTTGCAAAATCATTAAGGCAAAATTCTCTCAAAATTTCCATAACCTATTCGGCTCATACTACTCTCATTCACTCTCATACACTTATTCCTTGATTATCCAAGTAGTGTGAGAGTTTCTAGATTGCTTGTCCTCCATTCTAAAAAGCCCACAACTCTCATTTGAAGTTTGTATTGTTTGATTTTTATCTTGAGAGTTAGGCTAGAGTTGTTCCCACTGATTTTAACAAATAAATCTTTTGTGGGAAAACTCAGTAGCTTGAGGGTCTTTGCATTGATATTGCAAGATTCCTTAAGCTTATATTTTGTGTGCAAAAAAAATATATATATTACAAGCTCTTTTTCAAACAAATCTTGTGCTTGTTACATTGAAGAAAATATTTTTGAGTTTGTTTGAATATTATTGCTAGCATCTTTGAAACACTGATCTGACATTGAGATTTGGTATACTTGGTTTTCAAAGAATAGCCTGTTTAAACACTCTAGTGCTTGCTTGAGAATAATCATTAGACTGAGTATTGATTACACACGTAGAGCACGGAGCTTATAGTTCTTACATGTTTGGTGTGCATTGATTAGTGTTTGTGCATATTGTAGTACATATTTTCTTAGTGTGAGAAGCATATTTCTGTGTACACAAAAATTGTATTTCACATTTGTTGTATTCCAAGCATGGGTTTGAAGAGGGATACTAACCATGTTGAATAGTTCCGGATTGACTTAGACCCAGTTAGGAAAGTTAGGTGCACCATCCTGGTAAGGTGTAGGTTGAGGTCAGTTCCATTAATTGACCTAGTTTTAAATGGTGCCGCTCCACCCGTTAAGTAAGCTTATAGTGTAATCCTTATGCAGGTGTGCCAAGGCAGAGACGTAGGCAATATTGGTCGAACCCCGATAACATATCGTGTGTTTGTTTATATTTCTGCAGTTTATATTCCTACACGTGTATGTTATAGTGTGAATGATGCGTATGAATTAAATTTTCGCATATTATATTTATCTTCATATTTGGGATTGCCTAGAAAGACCCTAGGTTGTGAAATACTACTAATATCTAGTTTAACCTTGGAATAAGTTTTAAAATTCCAATTCACCCCCCCCCCCCTCTTAGGAATACACCAATTCTAACAAAATTTGTGATGCCTAACAGAAGGGTAAGCAAAATAATGCAAGTTTTAAGAAAAAGAAATTCATATCCACCGCTTGACCACTTGAAATGCTACACATAGATTTATTTGGTCCTAATCAAGTTCAAAGTCTAGGTGGAAAATTGTATGCTTTTGTTATTGTGGATTATTTTCCAGGTTCACATGGGTACTATTTCTTTCTCATAAAGATGAATCATGTGAACAATTCACTAAATTATGTAGAAGAATTCAGAATGAAAAAGGCTATAAAATCACACACATAAAAAGTGATAGGGGAACTGAATTAAAAAATGATGACATAGAAAACTATTGTGACCTAGAGGGCATTTCACAAAATTTTTCTGCACCTAGGATCCCACAACAAAATGGTGTTGTAGGAAGGAAAGATAGATCCTTGCACGAAATGGGTAGGACTATGTTTAATGAACACAAATTATCCAAATATTTCTAAACCGAAGCAGTGAACACTGCTTGCTATGTAATGAACAGAGTATTAATCAGACCCTCACTTAATAAGACTCCATATGAATTGTGGAACAACCATAGACTTAACATTTCTTATTTTCATGTCTTTGGTTGTAAGTGCTTTATACTGAACACCTAGGGAAATTTGACTCTAAATATGATGAAGGTATTTTCCTAGGTTACTCACTTAACAGTAAAGTATATAGAGTTTTTAATAAAAGAACATTAACTATTATTAAATCTATTCATGTTGTGTTTGATGAATCTAATCTTTTTTCTAAAAGAGATGATGAAGATGATATTGATATTAGAAAGAGATTAGATAAGCTATCTATTGAAAATAATGTGGACAAAAATTCAGAAATCAATGATTATCAATTGAAGAAAATAAACTTGAAAGTGAGGTTCATGAACTACCTAGGGATTGGAAATTCATTAGGAACCATCCTTTAGATCAAATTATAGGTGAACCTTCACGTGGTGTAGCCATCCGATCTTCCTTAAGAAACCTAGTGAGTCATTTTGCAATTCTATCCCAAGAAGAACCCAAAAAAAAATTAAAGAAGTCATAAAGAATGAATCTTGGGTAATGTCTATGTAGGAAGAGCTTAACCAATTTAAAAGAAGCTAAGTGTGGACCCTAGTTCCTAGGCCCGATGATCATACCATTATTAGAACTAAATGGGTTTATAGAAATAAAAAGGATGAAAATGGGGTAGTTACTAGAAACAAAACTAGACTAGTTGCCCAATGATATAATCAGGAAGAAGGAATAGATTTTAAGGAAACTTATGCTCCCGTAGCTAGAATGGAAGTCATTCGTATGTTGCTTGCTTATGCTACTTTTAAGAACTTTAAATTGTACCAAATAGATGTTAAAAGTGCATTCTTAAATGGCTATATAAATGAAGAAGTATATGTAAAACAACTGCTAGGGTTTGAAAATCATAAATATTCTAATCATGTTTACCGGTTGTCCAATGTCTTGTATAGATTGAAACAAACTCCTAGAACTTGGTATGAGAGGTTTAGTGGTTTTCTTTTAGAAAATGGGTTTACTTGGGGCAAAATTGACACTACACTTTTCATCAAATCTAAAAATGATGATATGCTCCTTGTTCAAATATATGTTGATGATATTATTTTTGGAGCAACTAATGATAAATTGTGTAATGAGTTTTCCAAATGCATGCTAAGTGAATTTGAAATGAGCATGATGGGTGAAATTAGTTTCTTCGTAGGACTTCAAATTAAACAAGCTAAACATGGAACCTTTATATGCTAATCTAAATATGTTAGGGACTTGCTAAAGAAATTTAATATGGAAGATGACAAAATTTTGGGAACTCCTATGAGTTCTTCCACGAAACTTGATAAAGATGAGCAAAGCATCCCTGTTGATGTGAAATTATATCGTGGCATGATTGGTAGCCTCCAAAACCTTATCGCAAGTCAATCTAATATCATGTTTAGCATGTGTATATGTGCTAGATTTTAGGACACTCCCAAGGAGTATCATTTGTTAGCAATGAAAAGGATACTTAGGTATCTAGTTGGAACTGTTGAGTAAGGTTTATGGTACCCTAAGCATACAACATTTGAGATTGTTAGTTTTAATAATGCTAACTTTGTCGGTAGTAAGGTAGATAGAAAGAGTACTAGCGGCACTTGTCATTATTTAGGGCAATCTCTAGTTTCTTGGTTCTCCAAGAAATAGAACTCAGTTGTCTTATCCACAGCCGAAGTTGAATATATTGTGGCTAGAAGTTGTTGTGCTCAAATGCTTTACATGAAGCAACAACTCATGGATTTTAGATTGCACTACAATACGGTTCTAATTAAATGTGATGATACTAGTGCAATTAATATCTCTAAAAATCCTATCTCACATTCACGAACCAAACATATTGAGATTAGACACCATTTCATTCGTGATCATGTGCAGAAATAGGATGTGGCACTTGAGTTTGTGTGTACTAGTGAGCAGTTGGCTGATATTTTCACCAAACCTCTTCAGAAAGATAGGTTCATACATATTATACGTGAGCTAGGTCTAATGCATAGTAAAGAGGCCACATAAAAATAGATAGAGTGCACAAACTTAAAAGGAGCTACTTGTTCTAGAAATCTACGACTCTGAAAAGTTTATATCTATCTTTGCTTTATTCTTTGTGAGTTTGTTTGTGTGTTGCAATGCATGACTATCATATCTCTTGCATGTTGATAATTATATTTATGTTTTATGTTTTGATTCATACTGAGTTATTTGAGTTGTTAGTTGTGGACAAATAGAAAAAATGAACTCAATGAGGTCATTTCTATACATATATTTTTGGGAAATGCTTTATTTTCAAACAGCATGCTGCCAAAGTTTCTAATAATCCTCGCAAATCATATTTCATATTTAAATGCTTCCTACTCGATGCCTTTCCTATATACTTCAAATTTTTCATGAGCCTTTTTACTGTTGCCAAAAGGCGGAGAGGAGGCAAAATTGAGTACTTGGGAAGAAAATGTTTGAACCTTTAAAATCTTTACATTTCTCTTATGCATACTTTCAGGGAGAGCCTTTCTTGGCAGTACCCACTCTTGCATAAGGTATTTTTCATCATCAAAAAGGGAGAAATTGTTGACTTTATAGGTCATATCCCATTTTGATTATGACAAATACTTTGGTATTTAATGTTTAATGAGTTTGTGTGTAGGATCAATTGGAAGTATCATATGGTGCACATAGAGTTGAAAGAAAATGAAGACCCAAAGTTTTTTTTGTAATTTATATTTCATTTAATTAAGGGTCTGCAATATTTAAATATTAATGGTATGTAATAATTAATGCATTGCATGCATGATAGGATAGATAAGCTCAAAAGAGCATAGACTAACTTTAGGTCCCAAATTATTGCATGAAAAAACCACCTATAATTTAGGAGTAACAATTATGTTAACAGGGGTGTTTTTAAAAGCGAGTTAGGAATTAAATGCACAAAGTTAGTGTGTTCGGTCGACCAAACCCTAAGACACAGAGACACTTCAGTCGACAAAACCTCCCTAGGGTCAAAAATTTGACCATTTGGTCAATCGTCCTTAAAATGAACATCAACGCCCTAGTCGACCGAACTGGAACATGGGGAAATCCCAATACCCTAGTCGACCAAACTTGAAGTTGAAAAATGGTCTGGTCAACCAAACATCCAAATTTGGTCAACCAAACTTAGCCTGGTCGACTGAACCTCGGAGGTCAAAAATCGTCTCATGTCTAGTCAACCAACACCACAATTCAAAAACACCTTAGTCGACCGAACTAAGCAATCTGGTCAACCGATCCTTAAAAAGTGTTGACCAAACCTCTCGAGTTGCTCAAATTTTACCAAGGTTAAAACGTGATTAATTTTTATGAACCCTATTTAAACTTTCTCAAAAATACCAAATAGGTCCCGAACAGTTATAATTTTCGGGGAATCTATATATACCCCCTTATTTGGTTTGATTAGCACCTAATTAGCAAATATCATTAGCAAATTCTCTCTGAAATTCAAAAACCCTATTTCTTATATTCAAGCTCTCTACTTCCATTATTACTCATCCTTATTGTAAAAATCGTTTAGTAAGAGTGTTCTTGTAATTATCTTATAAAGCTTACACTCTCACTTACTCTGTTTGATTGAGATTTATTTTTATTTGAGAGCAAGCTTTGAGTTTTTCTTGGAGACTTTGTCAATAAGTCTTCCTTGGGAAAACTCTTTAGAGCTTGTGAGTTTTGCATTACCATTGCAATACTCAAGAGCTTGTATTGTACTTAATTTGTGAAATAATTTTTACAAACCGATTTCAAATATCTCTTGTGCTTATTTTTGAGAAAAATATTTTTGAGATATTTGTTTGTGTGGTGAAGATCTTTGTTGCTGCATTTTGTGATTGATGTTATTATCTTGACACAAAGATCCTAACACATGCACTCTCACATTCTGATTGCTATACTAGCATTATTTTTTAGAGTAGATATTGAGACTACATTGAACTTATCATATCCTATCATACTGTAGTGTGTTGATTATATTGGTACAAACCTGCTTGTTTGGGAAGCATATATTTTGTACACAAACTATATTATGAATCTATTGTATTCCAGGCGTGGCTTGAAGGGGTGATAATCTTGTCCAGAATGATTGCATAGGTTGAGGTCAACCCCGTTAATTAACCTGGTTGTATTAGGTGCCGCTCCACCCGTTAAGCGAGCCGTAGTGGAATCCTTGTGCTTGTGAGCCATGGTAGGGACTTAGGCACATTTTCCAAACCTCGATAACATATCTGGTGTCCTACTTGACTTACTGTGCTTGCTTCAGTAATTTTATTTACGCAATTTAATTTCAACTGCATTGATTGACTAATTTAATTATCTGCTTTAGATTGACCCTAGGGTTGTGTAATACTAGTGCTCGATATTTGACCTAGGAGAGAAAAATTTTAAAATACTAATTCACCCCCCCCCCTCTGGGATTATAGTAAAACCAAAAAATAATGGTCAATCATATTCTAATTCATTGTGATAATACTAGTACAATCAATATCTCCAAAAATCCATGTCTACATTCTCAAACAAAACACATTGAAATTGGACATCACTTTATTCGAGATCATTTCAAAAGGGGACATTGAACTAATTTTTGTTAACACCGAATGCCAACTGGGGGATATCTTGACAAAACCCCTAAACGAAGATAGATTTTTTAAAATGAGACACGAACTAGGTATGTATACTCTTCACGATGTCTGTTAAACTTGTGAGTAATTCATTGCTTAAAACTGTACACTCAAGGAATTAAGATGGTTTGGTTCAGCAGCAAACCGTTGACTATTTTAATTGAAATTGTCGATGGAATTTAACAAAAAGGTTGATTTTTTGGTTCTGTCCCAAATGGTCGATGGTTGTAGTCGGGAGGATGACTTAAAAATCACAGAAACCTATTCTTTTATGAAGCCCTAAAACCCTAACTCTCGAAATTTCATCTCTCCTTCATCCAGAACCCTCTAAATCGTCAATTTATCCTAAAAATATATTATTCCAATGGCTCCCAAGATGAAAAAAAAGGAAAGTAGCTCCTCACAGAGACCGAAAATGGAAAGGCCATCATATCGAAAGCACGTACAGAAATCTTCTGAGGAATGGGACAAAAGATTTATGTCTATGGAAGCTAACAACCGATTCAAAACTGATATATCCAAGAGGAATATTGTAAGTAGCAACACTATGCCTTTAAAATTTCTCAAGGAAAAATTTCCCATATTCATTGAAAAATTTAAGGCTATAGGTTGGGAATTTCTCATTACAAATGTTGAACCTATTTATCTCGAAGTAGTTAGGGAGTTCTATGCAAATTTTGTGCCATCCACTTCTTCTCGTTCAGCATATTCCACAGTTGGGGGAACAACTATAATCTTGGATGACACTATATTTGTTGCAATTTTGTCCTGTAGAAGATACCATGTAATGAGTCTTCCAAACAAGGCTTGGACCACTCATAGGGAATGGTTTAATCCCCATGAAGCACTCAAATTGGTAACGAGAAACCCACACATCCCAGAGTTAGCTAAACCTAAGGCGAAAAATCTTACTGTAGAATTTCGTGTGCTGCATCGTATGATCAGCTACAATATCTCGTCGAGACATGGAGTGCGGGACACAGTATCCTATAGAGATATTTTTGCAATGTTCTACTTATGGCACGATCATGGAATTGATTTGCCTACCATCATGGTCCAATAGATGGAGGATAATTTGAAAAGGAAAAATAGGTGTTTTCCGTTTGCTCGCTTGCTTACGAGCATCTTCTTACATTACGATGTGCTATTCGCTAGTACAACAACCAAAAATCCTACAAATGAGGATTTATTCCAAAGCCACCTTGCACTAGATGCATTTTGTTCTAGATGAAAGATCATTGATCTGGCTAAAGCATAACCAACCAGAAATGGCTCCAATTGACGAAGTAAAAGAATCTATGGAAGAGGAGGACACAAAAGCAGGCATGCTAGTATCCCTGATGAAGATATGGGTGCACCTAAGGCTAGCGGACCATCTAATGTATATATTAGGCAGCATCTTGATGGGATAGATGCACGCATCGGTTCATTGGAACAGGGGATTGATTCACGTTTCAGTTCTCTGGAATAGGGGATTGATGCATGCCTCAATTCACTAAAGCAGGGTTTTACTTCTCGCTCTAATAGTATAGGATCTAGTCTAAATAGTATATTCGAATTTTTTTAGGCGAGATGACTAGAACCTCTTTTTTTATGATGATCAAAGGGGGAGAAGTAAATTGGTTGTTTGTTGGTAATGGTATAGTAATATAAAAAATTGTTAGGTGTATAATTTTTGGTATTTTAGGTACAAATATGTCATAATGCTAATATAGAATGGGTAAGGGTGACCTACTCCTGCTTGATTCAACCCCCACAAGCAAGCATACACACTTAAGACACTTTAAATTAAGAATTCAATTAATCAACATAAACACAATAAATCATGCCATATTTCACATGTTCTAGAATTTTGAAAAGGTGTATGATGCTGCTCAGAAAAAAGTCCCAAGAGTTCTTTCACAAAGGTATTAAGTCAAAATGCGAAAGGATGCTATTTCAATATTTCAAGAATAAAAGTCCTATGATTAGCACAACAATATTCTCAGAATTGATTTAAAGCTAGCAAGTATCAATATTGTAATCTTTATGGCTCAAATATGCCGATTCAAACATAAAAGTTCATAATTTCAAGCATGTGCTTACACAAGGTTAAGCAAGGATTCAAATAATGTGAACTAATAGTGAAAACTACACATTCTGGGTGATTTTAGTCTACTCGGCTTCAAAGTTAGTCACATGTCTGAATTTTAAGCAAAATTCCTGAGAGTCAGTAGCAAGTTAGTCGACTGACCATCGGGGTTAGTCGCCCGACTCAAGTTAGTCTACTGACCGTCAGGGTTAGTTGACTGACCTGCTACGGGTTTGAACACCCACTATCAAGGAACCATTTGTTTATCATAGATGTGGTCTTCAAGCAAACCTGCAAAACAGAGTTAGGTGATTTGTTTTGGTACCCATTCTTTCTTGGGTCCTAGGAGGTTAGTTTTTTTTATGACCCATGCATACTTCCTTTTTTTTCCTCTGTTTCCTCTAGAAGGACAAGTGAAGCGAACAAGACCCTTTCTCTCACAATATAAACAAATTTTATTTAGATGTAAAGGGTTTGGTTTGGGTGCTGAGTTTTTACTTGGGAAAGAACTTCTTTTGACACAAAGATTTGCAAAGCCAATAGATTTAGATGAGGATAAACCATAACCTAAACCTTCCTTGTAAATCCTAATTCTTTGAGCTCCAAGTAGTTTGTCAAGATTTTCTTTCCCATTGGTAAACATATAAATGATATTACTTTGATGCTCAATTTCTTTTTCAAAGTCATGTTTTCTTTTAAACTCTCATCAATTTGTTTTTTCAAGTTTTCAATTTTCTATTAAAAAGGTTCATGATCTTTTTGAGAGCTTTTAACAAGTTCTTCATTTTTCATTCTTAAAGATGCATTTTCTTCTTTTAAAGTATAATAAAGACATATCTCCTTTTGTTTACATTTTGAGTGAGTTTCTTCAAGATGTTTATTTTTTCTTTTAATTGCTATTAACCCATCACATAGTTTTCTACAATTATCTTTCAATTCATCATAGGAAGGGAAATATTCATCATCGAAACTAACCTCATCTTGATCCTATGCCATGAAACAAAATTTTGCTACTTTCTCTTTATTTTCTCCATCGGTTGAAAGCTCGTAGAGTTCCTCCCATCTGGTTGCATTCATGGCTTTCTACTTCTTCTTGTCTCCTTGCTGATTATTAGCTTTGTTTTAAAATTTTGTACAATCAGCCATCGTGTGTCTGGTTTTCTTGCAATTATAGCACCTCATGCTAGATTCTCCCTTTTCTTTTAGCTTACAAGGCCTCTTGTTTTATAAAAATTTTATAAATCTTCTTGTAAGAAGAGTCACTTTATCGTCATTGTCACTATGTTCTTCTTCCACTATTTCTTTCTAAGTTGCTGATTTTAAGGTGATGCCCGGTGTATTTTTGGGCTTTTCTACTTCAAGTGTTGAATTTTTCTTTTTCATCTCATACGTTATGAGAGATCCGATCAGCTCATCAAGGGTGACCTTTGAGAGATCCTTTGCTTCTTCAATGGCTGTTGATTTTGCATGTCATGATTCCAGTAATGATCAAAGGATTTTCTGCACCTTATCTTCCATAGAATAATCCCTACCAAGTGCTTTTAAACCATTTTTTATTTGTGTAAACCAAGTAAACATAGAAGTGATTGATTCTCCTTCTTCCATTTTAAAATTTTCATATTCCATTACCTACATATAAATTTTAGATTTCTTAACTTGAGACGTACCTTCATACATTACCTGGAGCTTATCCCAAATTTTCTTTGAGGTGTCACACCCGCAAATCTTGTTGTACTCTTCATCACTCACAGCACAATGAAGAAAGTTCTTAGTCTTGAAATTTACTTGAACTAACCTCGATTCATTGTCTGTCAATTCCTCAATTTGTTTAGGTTCACCTTTTTCATCTTTGAATACATAATCTCCTTTTGTGATAACTCGCCACATTTTAAGATCGTGAGATTGGATGAAAATGGTCATTCAGTTTTTCCATGCTGGGTAGTTGCCCCTGCTGAATTTAGGTGGATGATCAATGGATCGTCCCTGGGTGAGTGGTGCCTCAAACGTATCTGCCATTTGATCTTTGCACTCTAGAAATTACTCCAAAGGTCAAATGACTAGCTCTAATTCCACTTGTCAGCCCAAGAGTGTGTCTAAAGGAGGGGTGAATAGACAACTTTTGCAAATAGTGTATTTTTCCACAAAACAATAAAGCTTGGCAAGATACAAGCGATTTTTATCACAATTAATTGCAAAGTAAATAACACAAGCAAATAAAGTAGATAAGAGAGAGAATAGCTTGACACCGAGATTTTAACGTGGTTCAGCACCCAGCCTACGTCCACGACTTGAAACCAACTCAAGGATTGCAAAAAACAATATTCGATCTCCTTTCAAGACAAAGAAGCCTCTACAACTTGGGAACAAATCCCTACTGCTTACCAAGAACTGATACAAGGAGTTCACCTAGAATCTCCTTCAATGTGGTTCACCAATAACCAATTTACAATCACAATAAATATAAAGATTGCAATGAATGCTACTTTTGAGCTGATAATATAATATCAATCCTCACACTACTCTTTTGTGCAAATGATAAGTAACAAGAATAAATTGAGCAAATGTGAATGCCTTGAATGAATGCAACTACCAACTTAATCGCAAATCAATGTTTAATAAATGCAAAAGCTTATATTTAGGGGCAAGGGGACAAGCTAGCCGTCGGACATTTAATGACATGTGACAAACAAAAAAATAGCTGTTTGAAGCTCATTCGTCCTCAATTTTCCCAATGTTAATCATCTACGAGTGCCATCGATTCGTCAACGAATTGCCCTCAATCATCAACGAGTCACCCCTTTTTTTCGACAAGTCACTTGGGTTGAAAAACATATTTAGCTACTATAAAATTCATTGACGACTCAAACATCATTTGTTGACGTGTCGGCCCCATTCATCGATGATTCACCCTTATTCGTCAACGATTGGCCTAGGCAGAATCTCAATTAGGCTGTTGGTCTAATTAGTTGACGAATACACCCTGTTAGTCGACTAATGCCCTATTTTTCATACTAATAAGCCTTTAAATGAGTCAACCCATGCTAGGACAAGTGTAAGTGAAATATATTGAGTCTAATGATAATTTAAATTGTCCTAATGAGGTTTCAATTGAATATAAGATGTCTTGTTTAAGAAAATACGTTTGAAAGTTCATTTTGACAGCTTATGCACTAGTATGAATCGGTATGCATATGAAAACTCATTTTGATGTTCTATACTACTATGCATGCATATTTGCTCAACTCTTTGCCAGTTATTCTTATCAACATCATAAGCACAAGAGTTATAGGAAGTTTTACCTCACGCACAACCCAATGTATACATATAAGACTTCACATAGGCTTCGGTTGGTTGTGCTTTGGGTATTCCTTGTGTAGGCTTTTCCTTATTACTTCATCAAGGTTCGTCTGATCCTTATGCTTCACTAATAGGTTGTTATCATCAAAACCTACTGGATTGGGATACCTTAGCCACTAAGGCTAAAACACACATCTCTTCTTTTGAAAGGGGATTTGAGGTATGATTTGAAGTGAAGGTATCTTCCACTTGATCTACAGAGGTTTATTCTTCAAACAGTTCAGTACCTAACCCTCTACTTCATTTATTTCCACTCATTTTGTGAATTTTGGCATATGAAATCATATTGATATTTTTTTAATGTTATGACAAATGCTTCATGATTTCTCTATTAATACATGTCAAAAATGCATGTTAGAAGTGGTAAGATATGTTTTTATCTTGATTGAATAGAAAAATGCATGTCAAATACCGAAATTGCATGATTATGTGCAAGTATACATTTAGATGGTCAACCAGCCCATGCAAGCGACCAAGTAACCCCCTTTTTATTTGAAAAAGTAGTTGTTGGCTATAGTCAATCAACCGGTCCCTGTAAGTGGTCAACTGTCAAATCTCGAAAGCGGCATTTTCTGCACTTTCCCTTGAGTTTTTTCTCTAGAATTTCAAGTATTTTGGACTCTCTACATTTGGTAAAACCAACTTTTTCATCAAAAACAAATGAATTATGTGATGTCTTCATAAAAGCTTCCATACATTTGCAAAGTTTTCAAAATATTTTGAAATCATACATCCATGATGCAGCGTTTGCGTGTTCTCCAATCTTTTTCAACAAATGTCAAGGCAGGTTTGTGGTTGTCCCTCCAAAAATCCACACTATTTTAATAGCTTTTGTGGTTTTCCTTCCAAAGAAACCAAAATATTTTTTTTTTATAAATTTTTAATTTTTAATGAACCATTCATGATATGGCTATTGAATGGACTAAAAAGTCTCTTTTTTAAAAAGGTAAATATGATTTTCCAAGTTGGATTTTATGGTTTTCTTCCCAAAGAAACCAAAATTATAAAAATTCAATAGTTTTCAATAAATTAACCCAAAAAGTGTTTTTAATATTGAATTAAAAATGCTTCTTGGGAACTTTAGATGGCTTAATTGCTCTTTTGAGAATATATAGGCAATCTAATTTGTAGAATCGGCCATACAAAACAACAGCACAAAATGTCTATTTCCATTTTCTTGCTTCTTCTCTAATTTTTTGTATGTTTGTATGTTCTTTTGAATAGACAATAAGTAGTAGGATCTTCACGAGGTTACGTCCTCCATATATATAGATCCTATGAAAGCTTTTTCAAAGGGGTTAAGGGTAGAAAGTTTTATAAAATGAATAAATGAAAGAATCGAAGGCTAGAGGATGATTGACCGCGTGCATCTTGATTTTTTAAAATGATTTGTCAAATATTTTTCTAAAATTCAACCATTTCTTTCATAAACTTTAGTTCAAAAATGGGAGATACACACACATAAAGTAAGCATGGTATCCGTTCATAGAATGGGTATTTTAGGGTGCTAATTCATTGAATTAAAAAAAAGATTTAAATTATTACTTTCCCTGTTCACAAATGTACTCTCAAACTTAATCTCTTTTCAAAAGGTGTTTTCCTTTATTTTGCCATTTAAAAAATTAAAATAAAGTAGTGACTCCATTTATAAAGTAAAAGAATAAGTTAGAGAGCTAATGGTTTAGCTGTCTATACTTATTTGATTTGTAAATGGTCATCAAAATGTTGGCTATCCCAATGGATCTTCAAAACCGGATATCCACAGAACCCATCTTGATTTCAATGGTATTACAAAGACGATGTGAAATAAAAATGATAAAGCATTCAAATAACTATCTTAGTATAGCTATAATGTGGCATTTTGGAAAGTGTGGTAGCTTGGAGGGGTGCCTTCTTGTATTATCATAAACTACAAGGGCAGAAGTGTTGGTTCTACAATGGCACCTATAGTGGGGGTGAATTGGATGATATAAAAAAACTAGTTCATCAACCCTAGAAATGAAATCTCTTTGAAAGATTTAATTTGACTGAGATCCCTTTTCTTTTTTCAAAAAATCAATGAACCTAAGAATTATAATGTGATAGAACTAAAATATTAAATGCAAACACACCATAACAATAAAAATACAACACAAGCTTTTATAATGGTTTGCTTGACTATGACCTACATTCACTCCTTAAACAAACTTGATTGAGATTTTTCATTATCTCAAATAAATAGAATACATTGAGTAAATCACAACTTAGTAGGACAACTTATCCTTACAATTTCTTGTCTCGCCAATTTCACTACAACCTTATACCTCTCTAAGTGACTTGCCCTTTTCTTCGAGTTACCTATCCTTTCAAAATCAAATAAAAATGAACAATGATTCTTAGGTGCTTTTCTAGATTTCCCAAAAAATATTCTTAAAAAGAAATTAGAAATACTAGATAGAATATTATAGTCTCAAATGATAAAAGATAAGATTTAAAATGAGTTCAGTGATATTAGAAAATACAAGTATCAAAAATTTTTTGAAACAACATCACGAATAGTCAGCTCAGAGTTCTTTCACTCACCTATGTTTTTTCTGACAATGTTCCATGCAAAATGAATCCTTTATATAGATTATGAAGCTCCACTTGTTCGGAAGTCAATTGCAATATTAAATGCCCAAACGGAAATTTTAAAGAAACCCTCAAAATATGATCATTAGAATTTTGTTTCTCAAAGGAATTTTTTTTTTTTTCCCAAGAAGAAACGAGTTCAAAGAATTCATGCTAGGTCAAAACACACTACCAGGCTGTAATCCATACTTAATTCCAAATGAAAAGTTTGATTAAGCAATGACAAATAAATCACATGATGACCAATTTAATAATTACTTATAAATAATCAAATATTCTTATGATGTTTTCAACAAAAAGAATTGATGTTTCAATTCAAATGATAATCTTTTAGCAAGTCTTAGTAGTTGTGCAGCTTATAATGTTTCTTATTGTTATGATATGGATCGTATAATGAAGATGCACAGCGGAATAATCAACAAGAAATAAATAACACAAACAATAAGCATAGCAACACAAAGATTTATGTGATTCGACAAAGCTTACATCCACGGCAGCAAAAGGCACACAAATTTCACTATGGAAATCACAATGTACGCAATACACTTCAATAATGATCACTCTTTATCTCAAAATATGCCCAGATGACATATATAGAATTTCGTCAGAGGTTTTCCCCTATTTGCCCAACCAACCAAAGTTCAAAAATCCAAAATTTCATAAAACTGCCGCAACCCAAGCGTCCCTCATCGATGAACATGGGGGCTTTGTCGACGAGACCAAGAAGAACCTTCGTCAACGAATATAGGGCACTCATCAACGATGTCAGAAGTCTGTAATATCCTGCTCTCGGTAATTATTCGTCGATGAGCTTCAGAGCCTTCGTCGACAAACCTCTATTGTTCCCTCGTCGACGAGCATAGGCCGTTCATTGACGAGTCCTGATGTGTTGCCCCCTTCATGTTTTTCCTCCTTCCTTCTTTGCTTATCAAAACAGAAGTATAAGAGCCACAAATAACTATCTCCACCTTGGCAACTATACACCCCTTAGAAAAATCTCAAAAACATAAATCGCTTCACCTTGAACTTAAAAATGCTTGGTTGGGTATGTCTCCCTTCTATCACTTGGAGACATGGAGTAAGTCCAAACAATGCTTGAACTTCTCTGAAGTAACCGATTTGGTCAGAATATCAGCTACATTATCAGATGTGTGAACTTTCTCCAATACCCGAAGCAATCAATTCACGAATCCTGTGGAACCTCACATCAATGTGCTTGGTCCTAGCATGGTACATCTGATTCTTCACCAAGTAAATGGCACTCTAACTATCACAATGCAGCACCACACCATCTTGTTGTAACCCAAACTTTCTAACTAAACCAGTAAGCCATAAAGCTTCCTTTGCAGCTTCGACAACTGCCATATATTCCGCCTCAGTTGTGGACAATGCAACCAAAGACTATACCATGGATCTCCAACATACCGGTCCTCCTACAAAGGTAAACACATATCCCATTGTAGACCTTCTGTCATCCATATCTCCACCATAATATGCATCAACAAACCCCATAACTGAAGGACAACCCTGTTGCTTGCCAAACATGATATCATATCTCGATGTACCCCGCAAGTATTTGAGTATCCATAGTACAACTTCCTAATGTTGCCTTCATGGATTAGAGAGGAACTTGCTCACCACGCTTACCGCATGTGCCAAATCTAGCCTCGTACATACCATGGTATACATTAAACTCCTCACGGAACTAGCATAGGGTACCTTTGACATGTCCCGAATTTTCTCATCCGAATTTGGGCAATCTGCAGTAGACAATTTGAAATGATTCGTTAGAGGTGTACACATCGGTCTTGCATCAGCCATACTAAACCTCTCCAATACCTTCTAAACATAACCGCCCTCAGATAACCATAATCTCCTTGCAGTTTTGTCACGGCAAATCTTCATCCCAAGTATTTTCTTGGCTGAACCAAGATCCTTCATGTCAAATTCCTTATGCAGCAAGTCCTTTAACTGATTCACCTCAGTTAAATCCTTTGCAGCTATCAACATGTCATCAACGTACAATAACAAGAAAATAAGAGAACCATCCTCAAGTTTATTCACATAAAAGCAGCAATCATAGTCACACCGTTTGTAGTCAATCTTCATCATGTACAAATGAAACCATTTATACTATTGCCTTGGAGATTGTTTCAGCCTATAAAGAGATTTCTTCAACCTGCAAACAAAATTTTCTTTTCCTAGTTCAATGAATCCCTCTGGCTGTACCATGTAGATATGTTCCTCCAACTTACCGTGAAGAAACATCGTCTTCACATCCATTTGTTCCAAATGAAGATCGTAATAAGCTACCAACCCCAACACAATTCTGATAGAAGTATGTCGGACCACTAGAGAAAAGTTCTCATCATAATATATCCCCTTTTTTTGTGAGTATCCAACCGTGCTTTGAATTTCTTTCCTTCCTTTTTTTGAAATTGCCTCCTTCTTCTTGTGCACCCATTTGCACCCAATCGGTTTCTTCCCATCTGTAAGTTCCACCAACTCCTAAATTTTGTTCTTATGCAGTGATTCCATTTCCTTAATCATTGCTCTCATCCACCTATCTTTCTTCTGACCTTGCACTGGCTCTTGAAGAAAAGTTGGATCGTTGCAACAAGTAAAGAAAGCATAAGATAGTAACTCATCAAAATCATACCTTGATGGAGGCCTGATAGTGCGTCCGAATCTCCGTATAGGAATATCGTCGACTTGCTGGTTTCCCGAGCTAGAGCTCCCTGCAACCACGGGACCATGATCATTTTCGTTGCCCTGAGCTTCCAACTCCACCTGGACAACATATTCATCATTGCCCCATCTTTTTGGCTCATATTTCTGTTCATCAAACTCTTGAGTACACTTCACCATAGCCTTCTCATCAAAGACTACATCTTTACTGATCACCACCTTGTTTGCCACTGGGTCCCAAAGTTTATACCCCTTCACACCCTCTGGATATCCCAAGAAGATGCAACAGCGAGACTTCAGGTCAAGCTTAGACCTCTCCTCACTAGACACATGGACATAGACTGGACACCCGAATACCTTCAATTCGGAGTAGTCTACTACATTTCCCGTCCAAACCTCTTCCGCCACTTTACCCACTAGTGATGCCCTTGGTGATCAGTTAACTAGAAAACAAGTCATACTAATTGCCTCGGCCCAAAAATTCTTCGGTAGTCCTGCATTCAACCTAAGACACTGAGCCCTATCAGCAAGAGTCCGGTTTATCCGTTCTGCCACACCATTTTGCTGAGGTGTCCGATGAACTGTAAAATGTCTTTTGATGCCTTGCTTTGCACAAAACTCCGTAAAACGAGAATCATCGTGCTCAGTCCCATTATCCGACTTTAAGTATTTGATTCTCCTCCCTGTCAGGTTTTACACTTCAGCCTTCCAAATCTTAAACTTGGCAAACATACTATATTTGTGACGCATGAAGTAAACCCAAACCTTCTGTGAGTAATCATCAATGAAACTCACATAGTACACATGTCCACCCGTTGATGTAACTCTTACTGGGCCCCAAACATCTGAATGTATATAGTCAAGAATTCTTTTCATCTTGTGAGTAGTTGAACTGATTTTTGCTCTGTTTTGTTTTCCAAGAACACAAAACCTACAAAATTCCAATTGACACATTTTCAAATCTTTTAACAGTTTTCTCTTGTGTAGTTCTTTCATGTCATGTTCTCTCATATGCCCAAGACGCATATACCACAAGAAGGACTCATCTAATTCAGCATCTGCAATTGCAACTCCACCTACAATGGTAGTTCCCAGCAATGTGTAAATATTCTCATCCACTTTCTATGCTTTCATCACAGTCAATTACCTTTCCATACCGTCAAGACTCCACCTTTGGACTTATAATTAAAACCATTACAATCCAAAGTGCCAAAAGATATTAAACTCTTTCTCAACTCAGGTATATGTCTTACATTACATAATGTTCTTACAGCACCATCAAACATTTTTATTTTTACATTTTCTATGCCAACGATCTTGTAAGAAGCATCATTACCCATAAGAACTGTTCCAGAATTTACTAACCTATAAGTGCTGAACCACTCTTTGTTTGGAGTCATGTGATAAGAACATGCCAAGTCAAGTATCTAAGAGTCCGTTAGATTATCTGACTCCACTGAAACTAATAGACCATCACCATCCACTGAATCCTCTTCTTGAACAACATTCACGGATTTAGAAATCCCCTCATGCTTATTAGCATTTCCTTTCTTCCAATCCGGACACTCCGGTTTCACATGTCCCTTTTTACCACATTTATAACACCAAATTTTCTTCTTCTTCTTGGATTGATTTTGGGATTTCTGATTAGACCCAATTTTAAACTTTCTTTTGCCTCGCTCATTACAACCCTTTACCACAAGTCCTTCCCCTTCATCACATATTTTCAACCTTTGATGAAAATTTAACAAAGAACTTATTACTTCTTTCAAATCAAGTGTTTCTTTTTCCCATGTAAGAGTGCTCACAAGATTTTCGTAAGTATAAGTTGACGGCAAAGAATTTAACAACATCAAAGTCTTATCATCCTCATCAAACTTCACATCAACTCTCATAAGATCACTTATGATTTGATTAAACGCATTGATGTGTTAATTTAGACTAGATCCTTCTACCATCTTACGTCAATATAAACGCTGCTTAAGAAAAAGTTTGTTATTGAGGGATTTAGACATGTACCGACTTTCTAACTTTCTCCATTTTGCCATTGGAGAATCCTCCTCCATCACCCGATAGAGAACTTCGTTGGCCAAACACAAGTGTATTGTCAACCCTGCCTTTGCTTTCAAATCTAACCATGTTGCCTCATCCATTCCTTCCGGTTGTGTATCAAGCAGAGCCTTAGTCATTCCTTGTTGCACAAGAATATCTTTCACTCTCCTCTTCCATAAACTGAAGTTTCCAGCTCCATCGAATTTGACAATGTCAAATCTTGTAGAAGATGATCCCAATGTCATAACAATAATCACTCTGATACCAATTTGTTGTGATATGGATCGTATAATGAAGATACACAGTGGAATAGTCAACAAGAAATAAATAACACAACCAATAAGTACAGCAACACAAAGATTTACGTGATTCGACAAAGCCTACATCCACGGAAGAAAAAGGCACACAAATTTCACTATGAAAATCCCAATGTACACAATACACTTCAATAATGATCACTCTCTATCTCAAAATATGCCCAGATGACATATATAGAGTTTCCTCAGAGGTTTCCCCCTGTTTTCCCAACCAACCAACGCTCAAAAATTCAAAATTTCAGAAAACTGCCGTAGCCAAAGCGCCCCTCGTCGATGAACACGGGGGCTTTGTCGACAAGACCAAGAAGAACCTTCGTCGATGAATACAAGGCTCTCGTCGATGATGCCAAAAGTCTGTAATATCCTGCTCTCGGTAATTATTTATCAATGAGCTTTAGAACCTTCGTTAACGAACCTCTGTTGTTCCCTCGTCGACGAGCATAGGCCCTTCGTCAACGAGTCCTACTGTGTTGCCCCCTTCATGTTTTTCCTCCTTCCTTCTTTACTTATCAAAACAGAAGTATAAGAGCCACAAATAACACTTATATATATATATATATATATATATATATATATATATATATATATATATCTTATCATGCTTCTTATAGATGTGTCTTATCATGCTTCTTATGAATTCATTTTACCATGCTTCTTACAAGTGCCTCTCATAGTGACTTATGAATACATCTTATATTGCTTCTTATGGATGCATCTCATGATTCTTCTTATAAATGTTTCTCATAATATTTCACATATAATACTTACGAAAATTCTAAGAATGCATGATTGAAACTTGTTTTGTCACATATCAAAATCTTTGTCCAACAAGAAGCCACATTCTTTCCCTTTGTCGAGTCAAGAAGTTCTTATTAAATCCATATTGCAATCATAATATGTATATTATATGTCTTATCTTTTAGCATATGCCTCGCCTTGCAAGGTTGTTCACCAAATTTAGGCATTACCTTGGTAGGGTTCCACCACCAAGGAAAAGAAGATGCATTGATGTGCATGGTTTGTTCTTGATTCCCTAAAACCTCATGGCACATGGGATTTCATAATATGCATATTTTCAACAAAGCACTACTAAGTCAGCAGGCTTGGCATTTTGTCACATCTGATAATTCACTAGATTATCACCTTCTCACAAAAAATATCATCAAGATCTAGATATATTCAAGCCTTATCTTGTCCTCTGCTTGCCAATGCTTTTTGAGGTTAAAAAACTATTAGTTGTGGATTGAATTCTATTAAATTGGACACAATAGGTCTTTTATTACTCATTATTCTTTCTCCAATTTTTCTTATTCCTAGGTTTTCTTTCTCAGCAAAAGTCATTCCGGTTGTTAGTATGTGAATTCTTCATTTCCCACTATAGGTTCATTAGTTTCATCACTAACATGTGACAATCTACCCTTATTTGCTTTACTTTCTCAGAAGATGTGGTAGATTATTGGCTTCAAGTTTACCTACCTATGACTTTATTAAATTAAGTTCATATATGGACACCTAGGGTGATTGTTGTTATAACACAAAAATACTATCAGTATTATTTTCCTACTCTCCTTCAAGCACGATTATCCTTCTTTATATCGTTAATGGACTAGACTCATCTCACCCATTGCTTCTTAATCAAATTATTTTTTTGGAAAATGCTTTTCCTGCGTTATTTCAATTTTAAGAGTCATTTTTAATGTACCTCCAAACTTGCAAGTCTTAAGTGATATCCACCCCAATTTTTAATCAAGATAAATTGCCCACATCCTCTTAATTGGTTTTTTTAACAAAAGGATTTATTTCATTTTGTTACTTAGGGATTATTTTCAATGTCACCCCTAATTTACACTTTAGATAAGTGTTTTAAATATTAGTGTTATAGTGACCCAACTTACCTAATAGGCTTGGAAGAACATGACCCCATTCTAAAAACAGAGTGGGATTTATGTTACACCACAAATGTCAAAAACCAATCAAATGTTTTTACACCCTTTTGTTGAATACATATGCCCAAAGTCAATTGCTTGCAAGCATAACAACCAGGTTAAAGTTCTACTAAGCTCAAATTTAACAATTTACTAATTTAACCTTTTATTTTTTATTTTAATTTTTTTTGACAATTGAAGATGGAAAAGTGAAAAAGCAAAACTAAAATTTAATGATTAAAATTAAAAAATATATATAACAATAAAAATGAGAAAATGTGCAAATCTGTGGAAGTGGATGGCTGAAGTCACTTAGGTTAACCAAATCCATTCAGTTTTACCAAATTTGTTTTATTTACAGCTTGTTTGATTCATGAAATAGTGATTTCTTGAAACGAAATGAAATATAGTAAAAATTTTAATTATGTATATAATAACTACTTGTCCCTTATTATTTCATTAATTATGTAATAAATTTCATTGAATATTTAATAAGAATGAATTCTCAGAGTGAAACGTAAGAATTGTTATTCTTTCTCTATTCCTCCTCATACATTCATAAAAAATTTCACATTATTATTATTTACTTTATACCATCAACATAATGTTTTATATAAAGTTGTAACTAATATTTTATAACTCATTTATTCCTCAAGAAAAAACAAACAAAAACCCAATTCATTTTTAATTATAGACAGCCACCTTGTCCTCGAATCAACAAGTCACCTTGATCAGAAATTAATAATATTGATGTTTAATCTACTTTCTCAAAATTAAGAGAAATATTGAAATTGACTCTAAACTCTAGAAAATAAAATGAACTTAAAACCTCTTATAAACCATTTTCTACTCCAATTTGGACGGGGAGACAACGTGATACTGAATATATATAAAATATTAGCAAAACTAGAACCATTAAAATGAAAAAGAAGAAACACAAGACTTTTACATTGATGCCAACTTTAAAATCTCTTCACACTTCCACACCCTGCCCCTTCTCCCAACCCAGGAAAAAACAAAAGGATAAAAGAAAAAAGCTGTGCAGTAATAGACTGAATTATAAAACAATATGAATCCCTCTTACCAGTTATCACATCTTTTGCTATCCAATCATATGAATCCACATATTTCACAGCCCAAACAAACAAGTGATTCACGATGAGAGCCATCTATCCTACAGACCAAATGCACAAATCCGCACAGCTTTGCTGACCTCCAAAAGCAACAAAATCAACTACCAACAATATGACAATCCCCGTATATGCCAACATGTCATCAGAGTAGGCCTGTACTTCCAAACGGATTATTAGTCTGAGAATGAGCTACACTGTTCACTGGAAATGCGCCAAAGCCCGAATCACCAAAAGGATTTGGAGCGCTGCCCATCATTAAATGATTCTGTTGCTGCTGCTGTGAGTAGGAAGGTTGGTATGGACCGAAGGGATTCACCTGTGGTTGAGCCATTGTTGCCATTTGGACTGCTGCAGGAGGAGAAATGCTGGTAGACAAAGCAAAAGGATCTTGAACTTCAAATGGGTTTGGGGCCGGGCTTCCATAAACAGGCTGCTGTGCAGCTCTATATGCTCCTTCATCATATAAACTGTTCAGAGTGAGCGAGTCCAATCCGCCAGCCTGACCATTTAGGAGCATAGGTAAGATACATGAGTTGCTCCTTTATTTGAAAAAGAATACACAAACGCAGTAACACAAAATGGTGCCAGGGCAGTTGAGCCATTCCAAGAGGGCAGATGCAATCACTTCTTCTCAATGTTTTGTACATCACACTTGTCAACACAACCATGACATCCAACACAAAGTTGTAATCCAAATCTACAATATCGATTTTTTTATAACATCAACAGCATATTGTGCTTTTGTCACCTAGAAATGTACGTGGGTATGGATGTGGGTGTGGGGGAAGGGGGAGGAGGGTGTGCGCACACGTGCACACACACTTGCACACGCAAAGGGGCATGGCCTTATATATGAATTTTGGGATGTTTCCAGGTCCCTATAACCATGTCAAAACAGAGTTTGCACACGTCACTGGTCTGAATTATAAACAAAGAGCTTAAATAATAAAGCACTAATATTGCGTTGACGTCCACATAACATGCGCCTATGCCAGAAAGTAATGCCAATGATTTCTATTGATATTCCAAGTCGGTAGAAAAACACCTTTTTTTCTGCTATGGGTAGGAAGAGGGATCACTTGATCAGTTAGGAGGGCCTGTTAATTTGGTTGTGGCAGTTCCGCTTAGAAAATAACACCCTATGGCATAAAGTCATTAAAAGCGAGTTTTGTTTTCTGAAAAATTTTTACGATACTCATGTTGGAAACCTGGAATTAGGTATATTCTCATGAGTGTCCAATATGATATTCGTTAAACAAAATTTTTTTTTTTGGAAATATATATGAGAGTGAGATTCATCCTTCTCTGTTGCTTTCACTCAGCTTTTCCATCTACTTAATTCCAGAATACAATGGTGTATTCGATTAAAGTTGAAAGGGATTTCATTTCCTGGAATTTGAACTTTAGCAGAAACCTTAATGATCGTGAGGCTGATGAGCTTTCTTTTCATCTTTGGTAATCTTGGGATTTTTTCTGTCCTCCACCTAGGGTTTCTAAAGTATAGACTACGGATGGTTCTGATGTCTTTACTTGCATATATTTCTTCCACAGTTTGATTTGTCATCTACTTCTTTTCCTCACAAATCGAATTTGGAGAGGCTATAGTTGGCTTTTACATAGTGGTGGAGCCACGATATTGATTAGTGGGGCAGTTGTCCAGACACAAATTACCAAACATTTTATATCTATAGTTTGTGGATCTGTCACACATATGCTTTAAAAGCCAACATCTTGCAATGGGATTGTATCATAGAACTTCCCATAGTTTGTTAATAGTCTTTTAACATAACATAAATTTTTTAAATATAGCAATTGGCCCAAGTCTTTCTCTTTTTTTTTCCTTTTTTTTTTTTTAACATAATGCAACCAGAAAATCAACAATTTTTAATAGTTATTGTTGTTTACTCACAATACTCTAAACTCAAAAAATTAGTCTGGTAGTTGGTTATATTTTTATAGAGTTTTGTTGTTTATTTATATTTTTATATCATTTTAAACCTCTATACAATCACCACATTCGAACATTAATAGTAGTATTCATCAATTTTTAATATATTTAATAGCATTTCGTAATGGTAAACAAATCATCGAAAAAATTATTGTGTTCCTTATGAAAGCTAAAAGAGTTGATAATAGCACCAAAGACAATATGTGAACCTTTATTGAGGTTTGTTAAAAAGATGTGGACCTCTCTTTAAGTTCAAAATGGTATTTTTTGACATTTACCCCCCATATTAGAAGACCTTTAGCGATGAATTGATATATTTGTCTTGTGGATAAATTTAACCCCCTAAATGGGAAGAGGAGAAACCCTAAATTCCCCAAAAAGGTTCAGATATCATAGATAAGTGTTTCAATGAAAATAGTGGCATCCACTAGTGCAAAGTTGACAGTCAAAAAATTCAAACGTTAAGTATACTGGCAAAAAGATGTACCAAGTATATTTGCTACTAGTATTCATTACTTCAAATACTTTCAAATTTTCTATTTCAATTCTGAAGGACAATTCATCAACTGACTTCTATTTTTATAAGAGATGGTTGACTAAAAGGGATATGAGTGTCAAGAAATTTAAAAAGTCAACTTAGGTCAGTATGAAGCAAGTGTAGATCCTCTTAAGCATAATATTCTCTAGAAGTCAATCCACTCATTGCCTTGTGTCACAGGCTAAGCTTGTTCAGGGCATCATGCTTACATGTGACCGCTTGTCTTGTATGCTAGGGATGGGTTTTCATCATGTAAATACTAGTTTAGGGTTATTTCTTCTAGTAGTTTCTTTGTACGCCAAATAAGGCAGTATGACTCCTCGGTCACTTTGATGTTTCCTAGTGTCAAGATGATATTTACATAAAAATCTCTTTAGGGGAGGGAGAGTGTTCATCAGTCTTGTAAAACTCACTAGCTATTGTTAACGTGTTTAGCCTACTTGCCTCCCTCGCTAAACACACAATGTCAACGGATGTGTTACTAATGAATTGTGTTGCTTCAATATTTACTGCTTGCTTGCCACTGCTTTCATGATTGCTTACTATTTTTGCTGTCATTTGATTGAATGCTAATGAAAGTGTTTCGTGGATAAATGTTGATAAACGATAAGCTAGCTAGTTAAGCAAGAATGCTTTAGCTAGCGCCGCACGGTCCTTTCACAAAGGTGTGAAAATAATTAACCCCTAACACCTGGTATTAGAGCTTCGTGTTGGGAATTCAGTTACCGTCGTAGTGGGATTGGGATATCTTTGGTAAGTGACCATGGCACCAACCAATGTTGAGAGAATCAGTGCGCTCGAAGCACATGCTGAGACCACAGCCAACACTACGGCTGCAGAGGTGGCCCAGATGAGGGAACTTGATAATGAAGTGATGGGATCACAAAAGCATCAAGCAAGTTTGTTAGGTGAGATGTCAAAGGACTTTCGCCATACAATGTAAACTTTGCAATCACGGATAGCCGATCTGGATGTAAAGATGGATCTGATGGTTCTTGCTATGGGAACTCCAACACTCCGAGAGTTAGCAAGAACAAGGTACCAAAACCTAGGACGTATAGGGGTGTCTGTGATGCCAAGGAGCCGGAGAACTTCTTGTTTGATGTTGAGTAGTACTTTCGTGGTGTGAGGATGGCCTCAGCACAGGTGAAGGAATGCGACCATATACTTGGTTGGTGACGCCGAACTGTGGTGGCGTACCAAGTACTGGGAAATTGAAAATGGAAGTTGTGTAGTGGATAATTGGGTAGACTTGAAAAGAGAGCTCAAGGCCCAATTCTTTCTTGAGAATGTTGAGTATAATGCTAGGAAGAAGTTGAGAGACCTCAAGCAGAGTGGGTCAATCAAGGAATGCGTGAAACAATTTTATGCTTTGATGTTGGATATCAAGGACATATCGGAGAAGGAAAAATTGTTCTATTTTCTAGAGGGAATGAAATCGCGAGCAAGAATTGAACTTCATAGACAAAGAGTTTAAGACTTGTCTACTACACAAGCTGCTGCAGAACGCTTGACTTACTACGCTAGTGATAATACCGCTTCGTCAAAAGGGTTTGGCGGAGAGGGAAACAGTGGAAAGTCTTTCAAGAAAAGCAAACCCAAGAGTGGGGGAGCCGACTACAAAGTGTAACGCCCCGACTTGGATCTGCCAGGGAGCACTGCGTCTCTCCTCCTCCACCTGAACCAGACAATAGGGGTGCGGGCCTTATCGGACTAATGACTGACCTCACAGAATAACATGCCATTTTCAGTGTGTTTTGTCCTCACTCACACACTTCCTGAGAAAACTTCCCAAAAGGTCACCCATCCCAAGATTATTTCAAGCCAAGCACGCTTAACCGTAGACTTCTTATGGGAAGGCTCTCGAAAACAAAGGTGCACCTTATTGATATGGGTAGTAACATCAAATCCTTTTTAAGTCTTTCTTCCACGGGGTATCACATTCTCCCCCATTTACAAAACGCAACGTCCTCGTCGCGAATTCATATTTCCAAACTCAGGCGATGTGAATCTCATCACACTTCTGGCTGGGTAATTGCTCTAATACCATTTGTAAGGCCACAACCTGAGTCTACCAGGGAGCACTACGTCTCTCCTCCTCCACCTAGACCAGACAACAAGGGACAGACCTTATCAAACTAATGACTGGCCTCACAGACCAACACATGTCCTTTTCAATGTGTTTTGTCCTTACTCACACACTTCCTGAGAAAACTTCCCAGAAGGTCACCCATCCCAAAATTACTCTAAGTCAAGCACGCTTAACTGTAGAATTCTTACGGGAAAGCTCTCGAAAAGAAATGTGCAACTTGTTGATATGGGTAGTAACATCAAATCTTTTTTAAGTCTTTCTTTCACCAAGTCAAAGAAGTTATGGACCTGGAACCCTACTACAAGCTCATAAACCTTTCATCTCAGGCCTTTTTCAAACTTTCTGGCCTTTCTCGCCTCGTTCGGGATCAGGAATGGAGCAAAACACGATAGTTCAACAAATTTAGCTACATATTCCCTGACAGTCATACACTTCCCAGAAGGTCACCCATCCCAAGATTACTCCAAGTCAAGCACGCTTAACCATAGAATTCTTATAGGAAGACTCCCGAAAAGAAAAGTGCACCTTGTTGATATGAGTAGTAACATCAAATCCTTTTTAAGCCTTTCTTTCACGGGGTATCACACAAAGCATCAACCTCAAAGGAAGCTTCGTCCTCTAAAGGAATCAACAAACCCAATGAAAAGGGGAAAATTTCATGCTACTTGTGTGGAGGCCCTCACAAAGTTATGGAGTGCCCACACAAGGGCTTACTCAATGCTTTACAAACTTTCACTTTGAGACAAGTGGTGGAGAGCGAGGGGAAGAGGATGAGATCCCGAGAATGGGTGCAATACGGCAAGTGAACGCATTGGAAAAGCAGGCGAAAGTACCGAAAGTTACACGAGCAAAAGGACTAATGTTTGTGGATTTGAGGATCAATGGAAAGAGTACCTACGCTATGGTAGTTACCAGGGCTACTCACAATTGATACAGGACGCATGAAAGTAGTTAATTCTGTAGCCCAACCTACTCTGGGAGTAGCCAAGCAAATGAATGTGAAGCTTGGACAGTGGGAAGGTCATGCGAATTTCACAGCGGTGTCATTGGATGACTTTCCAGTCATTTTGGGAATGGAGTTCCTAAGGGGAACGAAGGCAGTGCTAATCATGATTTTAATTCGCGATTACGGGTAGCGTAACGTAACGGTAACGGGTGTAACGGGAAGCGGGAGTAGCGGATGTTACATAACGGGAAGCGGGTGTAACGACTGTGAATTTTTTTGAAGCACGCACAACCTTGTGCATATGAGTGTACTTGCATGTTTTAAACTTTTAGCCCTTCTTAGAAAGAGTTTTAGTGTATTTTGGATCATTTAGTTCAAGTAACTAAGTTCTTTGGTAAGGGCAACAAATTTACATTTGTATTAAACCACCATTGATAGAAAAATTACGTGTGCGCGCGCATTTATACTTCTCATTGTTCTTATCTTTGATGAATTCTTATGTGTACTAAATTAATTAATAGAACAAAATACATTATACACTCAATTAATCTATTAGACACATAAGACATACAAATAATACAAATATAAAATAGCTAGAAAAGAAAGATGATTGAAGTTGAAAAATATAGAACATAAATATCACATTGCTAATATTATCAAAATAAAATATTTTCCTAACTAGTATTTTCAAACTGTTAATTAATGCATCTATTGTGAGTCTTTAAAGAAATAGTAAATTTTGTATCATTGTCATCCTCATTATAATCTTTTCCCCCTCTCGCCACATGGTATATTGAGAATGATTTATGAAAGAGAGGGAAAAAGTGAGAAGAAAAGTAAAAAATTAAATATTTTTTTTGGTGTAACAATCCTGTAGCAGTTACGTAACGGCCGTAGTGGCCTTTACCTAACGGTTGCAGTCCGTAACAGGCACTATGGCCATGATTTTTCCTCACGTCGGTTTCGTGGTGTGTAACAGTATCAACAACCCAAAAAACCATTACGTAACAGCGTTACGTAACGGTCGCAGCCTTTATTTAAAACCATGGTGCTGATGCCTTCGGCTGGTTCCCTGTGTCTAATGGGGGATCACTCGTGCATGGTGTAAGCTGTTCCAACAAAAGGAGATGATGGGAAGTCCCTTTCAGTCATGCAACTCAAGGAGGGATTGAGAAGGGGGGAGCAGACGCATCTAGCCATGGTGATGATAGATGACAAAGTAGGCCAAGAGTTGGTGCCTACGACCATCCAAGCGGTGTTGGATGAATACAAGGAGGTGATGCCGAATAAGCTGCCTCACGACTTGCCTCCACAACGGACTGTGGAGCATGTGATCGAGTTGTTGCCACGAGTGAAACCACCTGCTAAAGGGTCATGTCGAATGGCGCCTCCAGAGCTAGCAGAGTTGGGGAAATAGCTTAATGAGTTGGAAGCGAGATATGTTCGCCCTTCCAAAGCACCGTTGGGAGCATTAGTGTTGTTTTAGAGAAAACATAAAGAGCATCTATGGAAAGTTCAACAGGCTGAGGGGAAACAATTTGTATCTGGAGAAAGAGAAGTGCTTTTTCGCTCAATGGAGCAACAAATTACTTGGTCGTGGTTTAGCAGGGACGTATCCGGAGGGATATGGAGAAGGTAAGGATGATTCAAGAATGAAAGATCCCCATGACAATGAAGGAGTTGCGTTCCTTTCTTGGCCTTACTAGCTATTACAGGAAGTTCGTTATGGGGTATTAGCACAAAATGACTCCAATGACTGGACTACTGAAGCAAAGGTATTATTGGCCACACATGCATGATGATGTGGTTCATTATACCTGAACATGTCTCACTTGCCAACAAGAAAAGGGGGAGCGAAAGAAGAGTGTAGGGTTGCGGGAGCCCATATCAGTACCATCCAAACTGTGGGAAAGTGTCTCACTGGACTTCATCACCTTCCTGCCCAGAGTGGAAGATGTAGGGTCTATACTTGTAGTCGTAGACAGGTTTTCGTAGTATGGTACCTCCATGGCTGCACCAAAGTACTGTTTGGCAGTGGAGACGGCACAATTGTTCCTCGTGAATGTTGTGAAATATTGGGGTGTTCCTCAAAACATTGTTTGTGACCGAGACTTAATATTCATTGACAATTTCTTGATAGAATTTTTCAAGTTCCTCGATTCACATCTTGATATCTCTCCGAGTTCTCACTGACAGACAAACGGAATAGAGAGATTCGGAGAGCTAGAAGAGTACTTGCACCATTTCGTCAACGACAACCAGAAAAATAGGGTGCAGCTACTTGATGTGGCTCAGTTTTGTTTCAATGCCCAAAGGAGCTCAACAACCGACAAGAGCCCTTTTGAGCTTGTTACGGGCCAACTGTTGTTGTTACCTCACGCAGTGGGCGAGCCGTACAGTGGAAAGAGTCCCAGAGCGTACATCTTCACTAGAGAATGGAGACAGAATGCAGAGATTGCCCGAGCCTATCCGGAGAAAGCTTCTAAACAGATGAAGAAGTGGGCAAATCAGGGGAGAAGACCACAGCACTTCAACCAGATGAAAGTGCATCATGTGTTTCATGTCAGCTGCCTTAAGTCGTTCAATGTTGACACCGATGATCTGAGTGTCAGTCAAACTGAGCAGAGTTGAAGATAGTGCAACCTGGCAGACGTGAAGTTGAAGATATCCTTGCAAACAGAGAGTTCATATCCTCAAGGAAGAAGCGGCAAGAGTTCTTAGTGAAGTGGAAAGGCCTTGGTGATGAAGAAATCGGCTGGATTTATGCAGAAGAAATGCAACCGTTCGTGGATAGAGTTAAAGTGTACCTAGCACCAAAGTCTACGAGGACATCGATAGCATAAGTGGGAGAGTGTCACGAACTAAGCTTATTCAGGACAGTATGCTTGCCTGTGACCGCTTGTCTTGTGTACTTGGGATGGGTTTCCATCATGTAAATACTAGTGTAGGGTTATTTTCTGTTAGTAGTTCCTTTGTATGCCAAATAAGGCAGTATGACTCCTCGGTCACTTTGATGTTTCCTAGTGTCAAGATGATATTTACATAAAAACCTCTTTAGGGGAGGGTGAGTGTTCATTGGTCTTGTAAAACTCACTAGATATTGTCAACGTGTTTAGCCTAGTTGCCTCCCTCTCTAAGCACACAATGTCAACGGAGGTGCTGTTAATGAATTGCGTTGCTTCAATGTTTACTGCTTGCTTGCCATTGCTTTCATGATTTCTTACTATTTTCGCTGCCATTTGATTGAATGCTAATGAAAGTGTTTCGTAGATGAATGTTGGTAAACGATAGGGCTGACTAGTTAAGCAAGCAATAATATTGTAAATTACTGGTAAGCATCAACTAATATTATCTAGAATCCAGTCCACTCTTTACCTTATCAGTGCAATAATATTGTTAATTATTGGTATCTAGGTGTCATTATTGGCTTAGTATAACCGCGTCATTTCCTAAGTATTTCATTTACCAAGTTCATTTATGAGTCAAGTTACAAAGTTTTTTTAGTGTATTTTGGGTCTAGAAAAGTAAAATTATATGTAGCCAGGAAAGTCATTGTCTTGGGCACATTTAATGTGCAAGGCTGTCATGTACTTATATATATGTTAGTCCAGATAATGGAGTACAGAATTCTCCCTTCCATTTTCTTGTAAATTTTGATGTGTTCAGAATATCCTGAGAACTTAGAAGTGTGGCTTGAGGATTCATCCAGTGGCTCCTTCTATAGCCACCGTGGCAGCATTTCTGCGCTAGAGGATCTCTCACTTGTCACTACATCTCACCATAATTATCCTCTCTGCCAATTTCTAACTTGACAGATCCTAAAGGGCCTGTCCAACATGCATGCTGCATCAACCTGGTATCAAAGCAGTTCCTACCTTGGGTTTGTTTCTGTCCTTCCTGTTTGCTGTTTCATCTTGGATTGTTTTGTGTTCACATATTCCATTTTAGTATTTTTTTTTTCCGATAGCATATTCCATTCTAGTTATTCTTCTAGGGTTTTTAAACGAAGTCTATTGCTCTGGTTTCTCGGATTTGCACGCTCGTATTGTTTTCAAGCTTCAATCATTAATACAGCTGCCCATTGATATTTCAAAGATAATTTATTCTATATGTTAAGGAAACCTGCAACTGTTGCTACTAGAAGGAAAATCTATTGGTCATGTGGCAATAGCAATCTCTAAAGAAAAGGAAATTACAACTTGCGGAGTGCTTCAGATGAAAAATGAATTGCTGCAGATGACAAGATGCGCAACAGGAGGAAATAACCTTGCTAAAGTAGTGAAAAAAATCAAAGCTTGAAGTGGTGGAACACCCACAGCCATATCGCACAGTTTGGTCCAATAAAGGAAAGGAAGCATCCGTGACAACAGAGTGTATGATAAATTTTTCGATTCAAATCTCTTATACAGAATCCATTTGGAATGACCTCGATGGAAACATGCAATATTCTGCTTGGTCAACCATGGCAAAGTCACCAAAGTACCGTCAATGATGAGCATGACAATACATACTCTTTCTATGTCAAAAATGGTGATGACAAGAAGAGAAAACTAACTTTAAAGCCCATGAAAGATAATGAGGTGCCAAACAAGGAGGAGGATGAAATCCAGGCCATTACTTTTGATAAAGCAAACCAACATGCAACTCAAAATGAGATGGGCAGCATGGGCTTGATGAAATTACCAAGTGTTTCCTCAACAGAAAATCAAATTATAGCACATGAAGCTCATGGTACGTTTACTCCCCCTAAATATATGAATAGCCTTAAAACTAAAGCAAGTTGCGTCACTAATGCCGACCCCATTCCCTTGAATCTTTGCCACAATATAATAATACGTATACTGACAGTCAGCATAAAATTGATGAAGTCTTTGGTATCGAAGCTAAATCAAGAGTGAGAGAGCAAAAACAAGTTTGGGAGTTCAATAATGCTGGATATGTGCAGGAAGTTCAATGAGCTAAAGGGAAATCATCACACAGAAGCCAAAAAGAATATGCTGATCACCATTGATAGTTTGGAAAGGATAAAGTGAGAACTCAGGCTTTGAATTGCAGTCGCAAACATGCCTTCCTAATAGGGGAAACCACAACTAGAATTGGAAGAGGTGGAAAAAAAGGCAATCTAGGTGTTGGAAATTAAAGGAAAAAATGGCACTCATTTTCATTTCTGGTAATGTTTAAAGGGAAGCCTAATCAGTGGAACTCTTACATAGGCAAGCAGGAACTTAAGTGGAGTAATGCCCAGATGTGTGAACCATTAAAATGGCAACTTGCACAGCAGTGGGTTTCTTCTAATAAAGGGGGAATGATGCAGCACTGAACTTGTTAAGCATCAGCTAATATTCTCTAGAAGTCAGTGCACTCTGCCTTATTAGCTGCAATAATGCTTTTAATTATTGGTATCTAGGTGCCATTATTGGCCTAGTCAAATTGTGTCATTCCCTAAGTCCACATTCATTTACCAAGTTCATTAAAGAGTCAAGTTCCAAAAGTTCATTTATAAGGTCTTTTGAGTCTTTCAAAGTCAGACTAGTTGTAGCTAAGAATAGTTTCCTAGGCACATTTAGTTTGCAAGAATTTCATGTGCTTGCATATGTTAGTCCAGATAATGAAGGTACATAATTTTCCCTTTCAATCACTTACCAATCTGATTTGTTCCAAATTTCCAGAGATCTTGGAAGTGTGGGTTGAGGATTCACCTTGTAGCCCCTTCCAAAGACTCCACCATTGCCTTTCCATACAAGAGGATCTTTCTTTTGCCACCATTTCTGCCCTTAATTGTCCTAATTTGTCAGATTTCCAATATTCTAGTGTCTTTCCTAGACCCACACTACATCACAAGGGAAGGTCTATGCCATTTTAACAAACCTCAAGGTGGTCAGTGTATTTTGCACTAGCATTAACAGTGGAATCATAATAAATTAACAATATAATATCTCAAAACATAAAATTTATTAAATTTAACTCTTCAGATTTATTTGTCTTAAAATAATGTTGGTGAAAATAATTTTATGTCAATTCTTCATTAAAAAGGCTTGGTTGTTGGTTTTTTGTTGTTGTATGGCGTAAAAAAATATGATGAATGAATTAGTATATTGTGCTTCTAGATATTCAATTTTACACAAATTATTTATTTAAAAACAAAAAAGAAAACAAATCACAATGCACTATTGCACCCACTATTTTAAAAGTCCTAGCTCCCTTTTACTTGCTTGATAATCCTTAAAATAATTGTTGACCCTATGGGTCATGCCCGGTTTTAATAATGACAAATACTCTAATATTTGATAGCTTTTTCAAGTTTGTGTGCAGGTTTATATTATCAGATCATATGCTGGCACATGAGAAGACTTGAAGACTAAAGACCCTGAAGACTTATTATTGTAATTTATATTATTTGGGTCTGTAATAATTTATATTAATATTTGCATATCATTCATGTAGGATTTGTAAGCTCTCAAGATGTCATAGATTGACCATAGGGACCGAATGACTTTAGGGCACCCTTCGGTCGACCGACGCCAGGTTTTTGGACGTACTTAAAAAGACCCTAGGTTCCTATACATTGTGCACAAAGTCCCCATAATCACTTAACATATCAGAGGAATTAATTGAAATGAAAATGAACTTAATAGGCATAAAATGAGTGAGGTCGGGCGACCAAACCCCAGGTGAACAAATCACCTCGGGCGCCCGAACTGTTTAGAAGTCAACAGTTTGACCTTGGTTCAGGCTACCGAACTAGAATAAATGCATTGCCCTTGAGCGCCCAAACCACCTGAAAAGGACTTTTCACTAACTCAGGCTACCGAACGATTTAGTTCAAATTAAGCCCCGGGCGACCAAACATACGAGTTCGGGCTACCGAACATATGACCGAGCACCCAAACCTCGAACTTAACTCTCTAACTTTTGTTCAACCATCTGAATGACAATTCGGGCACCCGAACTATTTTATATGAATTTTCAAGAAGAGTCTATTCAGGCGACCGAACTTAAGTTCAATCACCCGAATTCCTTTGGGTTGATTAATATTTTTACCGAGGTTAAAGGGTTAAACAGGGTTAATTTTTGCTAAACTTTTTTAACAAATTTAAGAATATCTTATATGTCCCCCAACGGTCAAAATTTACCCATTCTCTATATATAGGGGTTCATTTGCAAAAATTAGTGGTGATTAGCAAATAGGATTAGCCAAAGACTCTCTCAAATTTCCTAAACCCTATTTGTTCATTCCAACCCCATAACACTCAAACACCTTCATTCCCTTGAGAAATTTTACTTTGTGAGTGTTTATTTATTGTTTAGTATTGCTCATACTCCCATTGCTTTACTCAGTTGATTGATATTAATTTTGGGGAGTTAAGCAAGGCTTTCCAACAGATTTCATTTAATAAATTTTGTGAGGGGAAAAGCCTAGTAGTTTAAGGATCTTTGCATTGTCATTGCAAAGATTCCTATAGCTTGATTTTGTTGTGCAAAATATTTTTTTTCAAGCTATAATATTTTTCAAACTACTCCTATGCTCATTACATTGAAGGAAAAAATTGAGTTAGTTTAAATATTTGTTTAGCATCTTTGAAACCCTGATTATTATTGAGATTTGATATATACTGTTTCAAAGAAATAGCTTGATTAGAACACTCTTGAATATATTAGCGATCATATCTTGTTGAGTGTAACTTGCACAAAAATACACATCACTGAGCTTACATTTACATACATTGTTGATGTGTATGTGATTGATTAAGTATAATACGCGTATTTTGGTACATATCTGCTTTACATGAAAGCACAATCACTGTACCAACTTGATTGAGAAAAATACTGTTATATTTCCAGGTGTGGGCTTGAAGAGAGAGACTAGCCCTATGAAATAGTCCCGGATTAGTTTAGACCCGGTTAGGAAAGCTAAGTGCGCCATCCTGTAAGACGTATTGGTTGAGGTCAGCCCCTTGAATTGACCTGGTTGTATTAGGTGTCGCTCCACCCGTTAAGTGAGTCATTAGTGGAATCCCCGGGCTCGCGAGCTAGAGGCGGGACGTAAGCACAGTTGGCCGAACCCCAATAACATATCGTGTGTGCATTGTTTACATTTCTGCAATTTATATTTCCGCACGTGTATGTTATAGTGTGAATATTGCGTATGATTTAAATTTCCATGTTATATTTATCTGCGCATATTTGAACCACATAGACAGACCCTAGGTTGTGAATGTACTATTGCTAAACTAGTTTAACCTAGGAGAAAAAGCTTTAAATTCCAATTCACCCCCCTTTTGGGAATACACCAAAGCTAACAATAATTAATAACAACAATCTGTTGCACATTAGGCATCCTCACAAATGTTTGCATGACGAATTTGAAAGTTGTGAGACTCAATTCTCATCTCTTTTTCATTGTTCTAATACTTGGTGGTTGTTGAACAGGTGGTTCGTTCATTCTACTACTCAATGATAATAAAACCAGTAGTTTTGCTTCTTTGGAGAGAACTAAGTATGTCCAAATTCCTTGAAAACAATCCTGCTTCCTTCTTTTAAAGGCTTTGGATGAAGGAAGCTACAAGATCGTAGATTGAAGAGGAATGCCTGCACTAATGGGCATTCACGCCATTGCTCTAGGATAGAATCGAGGCTATGCTTTGCTTTGGTCTCTTTTCAGGTTGCTTCAAAAGATTTGTCTTTTCAGACGTTCAATGAGATTGACTAACTTTGTTGGCTTGACGGTATGCAATATTTGCAATTTTCACTATTTTTGTTCTATTTGGTCCCTAGTAAGATAACTGAGTCCAAATTCCTTGAAAACTTTCCTACTCCCTCCTTTTGAAGGCTTTGGAAGTAGCAAGGAACCTACAAGACAACACTCGAAGAGGAAAGCTGGCACTAATGGGCATTTTTCTCCATGGCAATCACTCTAGCATAAAATCACGACTTTGCTCCACTTTGGGCTCTATTTGGGTTACTTCAAAAGATTTCCTATTAAATATTCAACGGGTCTGACTAGCTTTGGACATTTAATTGCACCATTTTTTGCAGATTGTCAGTGGCAAGGAGCTTGCCCAGAATAGCTTCCCAAGCAAAGAAGGCTAATTTAGCCAGTAGCTTGGTTTTTCAAATAGCCTGCTGAAGGAAGCAAGTACTGTACAGGCAGTCAATGAAATTAGCATGGGCAAAACAACTAATAAGGAACTAAGCCATCCATTTTTAAGAAGAATAAGAGACAATCCTCTTCTTCCACACACAATTTGAAGGATCATGGACAGAGCTCTTTTCCGGTCAACAGCTGCACTGATACCATTAGATTCCCAAATTTCTCTTTCCACTGTTATAGCTCTAGCTTAGGTAAAGGCCAACCAAGGGAATACCCTAATCCAAGACTATTTTTGTCCAAGGACAATACAACAGAATGTGATCAGCAGATTCAGCATTATTTTCCAAATAGCCTTCCAAAGGAAGCAAGTATTGTACATGTCAACGGAACAGCAAACAGCAAAGCAAAAGATTTCTTTCCTTACTTCAGCACCCAATTATTTCCTTATTTCTTAATTCATTATTTAGTACGGTTAGCATATATTTAGATTACATGTATGGGGCTTCACAGATTATAGTTTACATGTATAGGGCTAGAATCATGCTAGAACTTTTATTTACTTTCCATGTATAGCATTCTTGTAAAGTCTATATATAATATACAGAACTCAAGGCCGAACCATTCGGCCATTTACACAATACTTTGACATGATATCAGAGCCAGCCGACTGCTAAGTTTTTTTTCTTTCCCCTTCAAATTTTTTTGTCTTCTGGGTTTCAGAGGTGTCTCTCGTTTCTGTAGCTGTTGTGTTATTGTTTCTCTTCTGGAATTTTTTTGTTCTCTGTTCTTTCAGTACTTCTGCGGCTGAGTGGCTGTCGGCACAGCAGATTTTCTGGTTTGCCATTTATTTTAGTGCAGGCAACAGCTTTCTGTTGCTGTTTCTAGTGCTTCTCTGTCTCCGCACAGCAGGTTTCTGTCCTTGTGATTCTTGGCACAGCAGGTTTGTTGATTCAAGATTTATTTTTTAGTGCATGAAAGTTGGTCTTGGTTCTCTCTGTTGCTGTTTCTGGTGCTTCTCTGTCCATGTGATTCTCGACACAGCAAGTTTTTTTTGGTTCAAGATTTATTTTTTAGTGCAAGCAGGTTGTTCGTGATTTTCTTTGTACCTGCGTTGATTTATTTTTTGGGCTTCTAGATTTTCTGATGGTATTTTTCTTTCGACACAGTCTCTTTTTTTTTCCTGGGCTTCTTGATTTTCTCCTTTATTTGGCATGGACACCGCATCTGTGTGTGCCAAGTTTACAAGCAGCAATTATTCTATGTGGGCTTTTCAATTTGAACTTTTCCTGAAGGAAAAAGATCTTTAAGGTCATATTGATGGCATGGATTGTGCACCCAATCTTGATAAATCCAAGGAGTCGGCGACTTGTCCTTCATGGGCTGTGCTTGATGCTCGGATTATGTCTTGGCTTCTAAGCTCGGTTGAGCCATATTGTCCCCAACTCGCGACCTTATCGCACCGCTCAATCTATGTGGACTAATTTAAAAACAATATATCATCAAGAACGGTGCCCGTCGTTTTCAGTTAGAGCATGTGATTGCCATGTTTCAACATGACAATCATTCCATCCAAGATTATTATTCGGGGTTTCTAACTCTTTGGAACGAATATTATGATCCGGTTACTGCGGATGTTCCTGTTGCCTCTTTCTATTATTCAACGTCTTCACAAGACTAGTCGTCATGATCAGTTTCTTATGAAACTCCACCCTGAGTATAAATTTGTCTGTTCATCTCTGCTGAATCGCTCTCCTGTTCCTTCTCTTGATATTTGTTTTGGTGAGTTACTTTGTGAAGAACAACGGCTTAGTACTCAAGTTACTCTACACAATCTCATGGTAGTTTAGGGTCTGTGTCTGTGGCTTATGCTGGCCTGCACATTCTAGCACCTTGCAGTGTTTTTGCTGCAAAGAATTTGGGCATATTGCTGCTAATTGTTCCAAGAAACTCTGCTCTTTTTGCAAGGTCACATTATCAAAGACTGTCGTATCCACCCGCAGAATCGTCAGGCCCAGGCATTACAGACTTCTGTTATTGCACCCCCCACACTGACTTTTGCAGCCCCTAGCTCTTCTTCAAGTGACTCCTCTGTTCCTGCACCCTGCACCTCCTACAGCAAATTACTGCACACCTGAAATGGTGCAACGGATGCTAATTTCAGCATTATCAGCAATGGGGCTCCAAGGTAACAATTCTACTAAACTCTAGTATGTGGACTTAGGTGCCTCTAATCACATGAAAAATAATCCCACTCCCCTGTGTCATGTTCGGCCCTATGCTTGTCAATCTGCTATTCAGACTGCCAATGACAGTTCTTTGCCAATAGTTACTGTCGAAGATGCCTCTTCTAAGATCACTGATTTGTTTCTTGCTCCTCAGCTTTCCACAAATCTTATTTTTGTTGGTCAATTAGTTGATTACAATTGTGCTGTTAATTTTTCTGGTAATGGTTGCGTTGTGCAAGACCAAGTAACGGGGGAGCCGATCGCGAAGGGACCTAAAGTGGGGCGCTTGTTTCCACTACTTTTGTCTGTTCCAACACGTTCTCTAGTTTCTTCTATTAAGTCTTTTGCTTGTAATAATGTTTCAAATCTTAGTATGGTGTGGCATCGTCAATTAGGTCATCCCAATACTCAAATCTTATCTCATGTATTGAACTCTGGTTTACTTGGTAATAAAAAACGTTCTTCTTTATCTCTTGAGTGTGCCTCTTGCAAACTTGGTAAAAGCAAAACTCTTCCCTTCCCTTTGCATGCTAGTAGAGCTTCTCAGTGCTTTGATCTTATCCATAGTGATGTTTGGGGACCTTCCCCGGTTAGTTCACATGAAAAATTTAAATACTATGTGACTTTCATTGATGATCATAGTAAATTTACTTGGGTCTACTTTCTTCACTCCAAATCTAAGGTTTTTCGTACTTTTACTAAGTTTTTAACGTATGTTGACAATCAATTTTCTACTTCTATTAAGACTTTACGCATAGATTCTAGTGGTGAATATGTGTCTACTGAGTTTCGAGCATTTTTGGCTTCTAAAGGTATTATTCATCAACGTTCATATCCCGCTACACCCCAACAGAATGAAAGACCCAAGATCTCTCACATATTTTCTTGGTCTTGAGGTGAATCGTAGTCCCTCTAGAATTTCACTCAATCAACATAAATATACTAGTGACTTGGTGGCCACAACTGGCCTTCATAAGGGTACTTCTATTGATACTCCCATGGAATTAAATGTCAAACTTCGCAAAGAGGAGGGTGACTTACTTGCTGATCCCAGTTTATACCGGAAGTTGGTAGGTAGTCCTGTCTATCTCACCATTACTAGACCAGACATTTCTTTTGTTTTACAGCAAGTCAGCCAGTTTCTTCAGACTCCTCGTCATCTTCATTTGGCTGCTGTTCGTAGGATCATACGCTACGCTTAAGGCACTTCTACCCGTGGTTTATTCTTCCCTACAGGCAATTCTACTCGCCTTGCTACTTAAAGTGATGCTGATTGAGCTGGTTGTGCGGATACACGTCGCTCCATTACTGGTTGGTGTGTGTTCTTAGGTGATGCATTGATCTCTTGGAAGAGTAAGAAGCAAGACAGAGTCTCTAAGTCAACGACGGAATCTAAATACTAGGCAATGTCTTTTGCTTGTTCTAAAATTAATTGGCTTCAAGGTTTGCTTGCTGAGCTAGATTTTTCTGAGACCAATCCTACACCTCTATATGCCAATAATACGAGTGTTATCTAGATCATGGCCAATCCTGTCTATCATGAGCACACGAAGCATATTGAAGTCAATTGTCACTGTATCCGTGAAGCATTTGAAGCTCGTGTTATCACTCTTCCATATATTTCCACTGAATTACAAATTGCGGATATCTTCACCAAGGCTCTCACTTGTCATTGACATTACTTCCTAAGTAGCAAATTGATGCTTGTTGATCAACCCGCATCAACTTGAGGGGGCCTGTCAACGGAACAGCAAACAGCAAAGCAAAAGATTTCTTTCCTTACTTCAGCCCACAATTATTTTCTTATTTCTCAATTCATTATTTTGTACAATTAGCATATATTTAGTTTACATGTATAGGGCCTAACAGATTATAGTTTACATGTATACGGCTAGAATCATGCTAGAACTTATTTACTTTCCATGTATAGTATTCTTGTAAAGTCTATATATAATATACAGAACTCAAGGCCAAACCATTCGGCCATTCACACAATACTTTGACAGTACAAGCATTCAGAAATCAAAAAATGCTTCTAATTCCCCATCTTGGGCATTCGATTCAAGGAGGATATCCCATGACACACCGTTTTCCAATGAAACAAAACATGAACTCAATGAAGGTCCTTTATTATAAGCCAATGTCAAGAGACCTCGAAATTGGGACACCGTTGCCCACTTTGAAATGGATGAGTTGAAAAAAATCTCCCACCCCTCCCTCAGCCATTCCCATATCCCCAACACCATATGGCTCCATTTTCTAAGCGAGGCCCACCCATCACAACCGATGTCTTATTTAGCTACAATTACAGTGCAACAAAGATGTATGCTTTCAATCTTGATTAACCAAATCCAGTCACCAAAAAACATTTTTTGAATAAAAATAATAAATCAATCAATAAATTTCAGCCCTAAACCACACAACTGAATAGGTTCTTTGACACTCCCCACCCCCAATTTAATCAAACAGTGTTTAAATTCCTCAGCTATGTAATAAATAAATCAATAAGTTTCAGCCCCAAACCACACAATTGGACAACCCACCATTTAATCAAACGATATATAAATTCCTCAGCTATGTTATTCCAAACAAACTGTTTCTGACTGTCTTCGAGCCATTTAGCCAGCAAGCACAGGTATTTCCTAGAAAGAGGCACATGACATGAACTTGGAGATTTGGGAATACTCCTAAGAAAAGTTGAATCTTTTGCCCTTGGATAGGTAATGATGATTCCAACCAGCCATCCTTTTTCCAAACCATCCCATGGCCTCCCAAACGGTCCATTGGAAACACCCCAAATTCACAACCAATGACCTCCGCCCCTACCCCTATGAGAACGAGCTCTTTCAAACTAGAAACTGCTTTAAAGCAAAGGAGAATGCATCTATGATTAAGAATTTGTGTATCCTCAGCCCCATAAATGAGGATAGCATCATACATGAAAAAGGAGATGATAGATTCTCACCACCTTAAGACCGCTCAAGAACCCTGCTCCTATGGCTTTCGGGAGCATAAGGTTTAGAACCACCAATGCCAGGATGATGAGAAGGGACAACCATTGATAAAAATGAAGAAGGTTAGCGTGGAGATACATTGCTTAATCCATTTGTGCCAAAGTCTAATGAAACCCACTTTTCCAAGCTATAAAGCAGAAAATCCCAACATGATCAAAAACCGTTCTTGCACACACAACCCTACCTTCTTTAGATTGGTTGTCAACTATTTTTTAAGTGATGAGGACGGCATCCAAAATTAACCACCCTTCAATGAAGGCAAGTTGGAAGTCCCTAATAACCATCCCAAATCCCTTTTTTTTTTTTTTTTTTTTTTTTTTTGGTGTTGGCATTAAATTTTTACAGCATCAAATGTTGCTGCCAGCTGTATTTCACAACAGGCTGCCGTCAGCAGTATATTAAGATGACTGAAGTTGACCCCAAGGGTTTCATACGTCAGCCCAACGACTCTTCTACTTGAGATCTAGGTTTTGAATTGGATTCTGTTGAAAGTTATTTAGGATTTTCAATTGAAGCATTTCTTTTATTTGCAGTGATCATATCTATTTTATCTTCTTTATGGCCACCGGCGTATTATTATTATTTTATCATATTGTTTTTAACTATTGGTTAGTAGAGTATATTTTGTGTTTTTCAATGTGTAGGCTTCACTTTTTGCAACTCTTGGAGTATACAATTTTTTTTCCAAAAGTATTTTTGCATAAGTTTTTTTTTTTTTTTTTGGTCTAGCTTTGTTTGACAAGCCAAAATTGTATGCTTTAGATTTAAATTCATTGCCTTCCAATTTCAGCCACAAGTGATTCTTCTCCTCTCTTGTTATTTATTTTCTTATTATTATTATCAACAAAAATGTATGCTTCAGATTTTAAATGCATTGTTTGTTTGTGTGATTTGTACTGGTTGTAGGGTGTGATTTAGAAAATTGTCTATATGAAATTAGTTTGCATTTATATATATATATATATAAAATTCAAACTTGTACTTCTCCGGTGTAACACAAATCATCTTTGTACACACAGCCAGTCTTGAGACCAGATAAAGGAGCAGGGTTGTGTTAGGTAGCAGACCGCCAGCATAAAACTTTGTCAAACCTTATTATCATGAATTCTTACCAAATTCACTTAGGTCAAAGGAAAATACCTAATCAATGTAGAAGGGAGAGGGCTAAGAAGTTAGCACAAGAAGCTAAGATTAGTTTAGAAACTTGGAATATAAGGATACTTACGGGCAAAATTATGGAAATAGTGAAAATAATTAGAAGGAAAATTAACTTAATTTGCCTTCAAGGGACGAAATGGGTAAGGAGAAAGCTAGAAAAATTGAAAAATAAGAATTTAAACTTTGTAAACTAGAAAAGAGAAACATTAAAAAAAGGTGAAAATTACTGTAAACAAAGACCCAAAAGACATTTTCTTGCATCCCAATATTTGTGCCACTAAATAACAATGCCAATATATATGGAGGGCATCCAACACCATGAGAATTAAAAAATAATATAAAATTTAAACCATCACATTCATAACATAATTATAAACACAGAACCTTTTCTTATTTGCCACTAGCCGCAGGCACGCATGATGCACATGTTCCACGGCTTTTGACTGATAATTGTAATAAAATATTTTTTAAAAGAATAATAAATATATATATTATTTTAAGCAATTTAGGGGTGATTAGGGGGTATTTTTTTTTTTTGGAATATTTATGGGTGGTTATAGGATATTTTTAAAATATACATAGGGAGTTATAGGGAATTTTTTTTTTAAATTCTTATGCGTCGTTATGGGGACATTTTGGGGATGTTAAAAACCAGACTGAGAATAGGGAATCCCCTTTTCTAATAGTAGAGATTAAAAATGGATATAATGAAAAATAATATATTTATAAACAAAGGAAGGGCCTACCAATTGCCTGTCATTAGCTGAAGAAATGTTGCTGCTTGGGGTAGTGACAAGGGCAAGTTCCCACCCAGTAGGATCAAAATCTTTTGCTTGAACAGCACCAGAGTCGGATGAGGAAGCAACATCTTCAAATGTGAAAATTCAGATAATTTTTTAGTTAACAAACAAGATAAATGATTTTTCTTCTCTAAAATAAATATATAATAAAAAATAAAAAGATAAGAAAAGTTACCAGATGGAACTATTGCTAGAGCCAAAGCATTGCTTTCTTCAATTGCAGATACATCAGGTGCAGAAACACTTAAGCCCTGAGTCCACCATACAGGAAAAGGGGGTAAAAAAAAAACATATAAAGAAACATTGGAAAAAACAGAAGCTCTGTAATGAACATATATCAACATCCAGTAATACAACAGAATTAAAATTAAGAGATTTACCAGTAAGTCTCCAGTGCCCAGGTTGCTTGGTGGAGGAGCGGGAGGAGCAAATTCAGCACTAGACACAGGAACAGTGTCTGCAGGAGGTGGCAAAGGTTCATCCCTTGATATTTTAGCATCTTCAGAAGGAGAAGGAACTTCTTCTGTTTTGTAGGTCAATTGAAGCCTCTCTGGAAATTCCTGATTCATAATGACAACAGATGAATTCTGCAGCATGTTTCATCTAAAAAACAGGAGTTCAATAGCTATGGAAGAAACCACACTGATCAAAACAATAAGGGGGTTTATAACACTAAAAACAAATTAGTGCAACACAAGTTGAAAATTATCCCATGCAACAAGAATGATCAAATGAACTAACCAATGGCTCTCTTGGAACAGAAACCATCCGCGGTGCCTCTCTAATGTACTCTTCCATTGTTGCAAGAAAGGACTGTGGAGGCTGAGGACAGAAAGTACCAATTGAGTATCAAACTGTTATCAACTAAACAACTACAATGGCAAAAAATGAAAAATAAAATAAAATTTGTAAAACATTAAATCTCTGCTATAGCTTCATTACCTCTCTCAATATAGGGAACTGGAAATTCCTAGCAAGTTCCAATCCTTTACAGACTTCATAGAAATCAGAAAGACTCCCAGCCTCCAGTAAAAGAAAAAATTTCATTAGCACAAAATCATAAGCTAAATGTTTATTCCTATTCATAGCCTCAGACTCATCCAAGGTAGGCAGTTTCTACCCAATCTCACCAAATGCAGACACAACCTCATAAAAAGCAAGTCCGGAAAGCCAATTTATGGAAGAAAAAAATTTAAGGTAAACGCAACCCTGACCAAGCATTAGATCACTTAGGTGCAAATCCTGACCTGCCAGCCTGAACTCAACCCAATCAGTGTAAAGCTTTCAATCAAGTTATTTATTGTTTTTTGAAGAAAATAATAAAATAATTCTTCAAAGAATTTTTTAATGTATCATTTGATTCATTTTATAAAAATTACTATTTTTATTGGGCTTCTAGGTCCCAAACCAGGCTTATATTTTCCCTCTCCAATTACCTTGGGAATGCAAGTTCAGACATCCTAATCAGAGCCCCATTTGAACCAACTCAAAGCTGTCCAAACTCACCAATTTGCCTACGTCCATACAAATAAACTACCTAGAACTATATTGTATAGAAAGGCAATCAATAAGAAAAATTCAGCTCAAAAGAGTTGCGGCAGAAATATAACGCTGATACCTGCTGGCCAGCTCGTCTATAAATTTCAAGGGCTTTAATGGCTTCATGTCTAGGCATCTCAAAAAACTGCCATGAAACAAGAACATATATAAAAAACAAGGAATGAATGCTACATATCATTTTATATTATATTGTGTAAATAATCATAGAAATTCACCTTATCAACAAGATTAATAATTCCATCATTAATAGCACAATAAATTTTAAAGCTCTCTTTGAGTACCTGAAAAATGCATCAAATATCAAGGTTAGATACGGGTCATTCAATTTTCCAAATTGCCTTCAAACTCCCTCCATTTTGTGTTTTGTTTCAAGGGGTGTGTCTGCTTAAAAGCCTGCCCGCCCACACCCCCCCTGGCGGGCCCCAAAAAAAAACTCTTGTACCCTATTTTTCTTCTTTTTCCTTTTTTGTTGTCCACTTCATAGGCAAGTCACCAATTTGCTCATAATAATAGTTTTATTCAAAACATTTTTGAGAGATGCTAATGACTGAACTCAATTATGAAAATTTAAATATAATTATTTGTTACTATTTAAGAATGAAAGCACAAAAAAAAAAAAAGCCAAAACAAAACAAAAACCCAGACATACCAGAGCCAAGGCATACTGTATTAAATAATTACCAACTGCTGCTCCCTCTGGCTGTAAGATTAAACAGCAACAATTTGTTACTCAAATTAATACCACACAAAAATCAGAAATGAGGTTGTATCTAATATCTCAATCATAAAATATGTGTTGAGGTGAAGAGAAAAATTACAATAAATTTTACAAAACGTACCCGGCATCCAATGAGACGAAAAAGCAGCTGCTGCAAAGCAGGCAACTGCTCCAACAACCCTTCACTGTCCAGATCCCTGGTTCGGCTGTAACCCTGCTAATAAGGAAATAAAGATACAAGAATTGAAAAAGGTCATACATCCACATACACAAAATTTCAACCCACTTATTCAATGTGACTTAATAACAACATTGATATTGCACGCTTAATTGATAATTTCTTATCAGCAAGGATGTATAATCCTTTAAGAAATTTAAACCTAACAACTCAAGTAAATGAAATACGAGGAAAGAAAAAACAAAAAAAAAAAAAAAAAAACAACTTAATTTTCATCATCAGCACATTTACAATTACAATCATTATTATTTTTATTCTAAGAAGCTCCATTTCTTGATGTCACAAATAGTCTCTGCCCTTGGAGTCTTGTACAGTAACAAATGATTTCTCAATAAGAAATGAATATTTATGAACATTGAATAAAGAATACAAGAAGGAGAATAATGCTCCTGAAAAAGAGAAAAATAAACAACCACCCACCAATCTCTTGCAAATTAATCAAAGAAATACCCCTTAAAGCAACAGAGTCCAAAGTTTAAATGGTGCATGGAAAATAACACTACCCCAAAGTAGACGCTATTAGTTCCAAGGTTTCATTCTCATGATAACAAACTATTTTCGACTGATCTATTGGCATTAAGATAAATACCTTGCAGGTTAAACTCAAATGGAATAAATTGCATGTTGAAGCCTAAATATTTTTTGCTGTTAATCTATTATTTTGATTCAATCTTTGTAAGTGGTAACGCCATTATTGATTATCATTATTAGATGTTATTAGGTGATGCAGACCAAGAGGCCGCGCAATAGGTAATCCCTCATTGGAGGCTGATTCAGAAGAATTAGCTTAAGGAATTACCTGGCCTAAGCTCAATTGAATAGATTTAGGAGTAATAGTTACGACTATGTTCATGTGGGCTTTTTTTAATTTATGTGCCTTAGGGGTCTTCATTTAATTAGTAAGGCAGTTAATTGTAACGTTATTTATTTGAGTCTTTCTATATATATTAGTAGGTTGTACTGTTGCACAGAGGTTATAGTGAAGAAATAGAGATTGAACCTGGGTTCGGGTACCAAATGATGAAGCATCAAACACGAAGAAAGGTGAAAAAGGAGGAGGAAGAAGTTTTTTTGTTTTTTTTTTTTTTTTTTTTTTGGGCTGCTGAGGACTAACCTCCAGATTTCAAATTCCAACCCACTCATCTTCCTCTTTTAATTCTTTTCTTCCCTTTCCACTAATCTCCCATATTCTTCCCTTCCATAACCACTGAAAAGTCAAATAGTCAACCCAAAAAAAATCAACTGAAACTACCATCACAATCCCTTTAGTTCAACTAAAACCAGTCATTCTCTCACTGCTGCAAAATTTTAGTCAAAAAAGTTCTAAATTTCTCAACTTTCAAACTTCTCCTGTCCTTTTTCCCATACTCTTCATTCTCAAGTTTATCCTGACAGTTGTCTAAGAAAATTTAAAAATAAATCACCTGTAACTGTTGATCCTTTTTTGTTCATCTTCTCAAACCACCATCACTCAAAATCTGCAGGATCCTTGCAATCAAAGATCACTGATCAGCTGGAAGCTGAAGCCTTATTGGCTCCACCTCACTGATGTACCACCACGTGCCACCATAAATTCCACCTGCTGCTGCTCTTCGTGGTCGCTCATTTTGCCAGGGTTTTCAAGACATGCCACCAGCACCATCAAATCCCCTGTCCTCTATCTAACATAATACCGAAGATTGTTGCCAAAAGTCCCCAGAAAATAATGCACACACCTTCATGCACTCACTGCTGCTTGTGGCCTTGTGAACCAGACATAAGGCTTCAACTCTGCCTCTCCCTTGGTTATACAACCTTCAAACACTTTACACTAGAGCTTATTATAATGGTGGAGGACCACCAGTGACAAACTTTAGGTGTTTATATGGTAGCTAGGATTTTTATTTTAGTTTGGGAAAACTTCTGGTTGTTTTAGATATTTAATTAGTTTAGGGCTATTTTGTAAATTCTAAGTACCTTACGATTATTTTGTAATTTATTGTTTCATTGAGGTTTTATGTAAATATATGTTTTAGTTAGCAGTGGATATAAATGGTGAACTTACTTCTTTGAGCAGTTAACATTTCAATCTGTTCCACATCTAACTCTTCCTCTGTCTTCCTCCAACTCTTCCACATGATTGCAGTTTCTGTTCCCTCTCTCTCTCTCTCTCTCTCTCTCTCTCTCTTGTACAGTGTTCCCTCCCCTCTCCTCCTCCTCCTCCTCCCTTCTTCTTCTTCTTCTTCTTCTTCTTCTTCTTCTTCTTCTTCTTCTGTGTTCCATATCTAACTCTTCCACTGTCTTCCTCTAACTCTTCCACATGATTGCTGTTTCTGCTTCCCTCTCTCTCTCTCTCTCTCTCGCACAGCGTCCCCTCTCCTCCTCCCTTCCTTTTCTTCTTCTAACTCTTCCTCTGTCTTCCTGTTCTGATCCTATGTTTAGTCCTCCGCTGCCTGACAGCATTCTGTATTCACTCTTCTTCTCCTCCTCTGCTTCTCTTCTTTCTAATTCTCTCCCATAATTCTCTCTCTTGCTGATTTATGAATTTCCGTGGCTGTCCTACATTATGTAATTATAAAAATAAATAAACAAAAAAATTATCTTCCCCAGCAGCATATCTGCTTGTACCAGCCCCCATTTATCCTTCTTAATACCAACTAAGCCCTGGCCCACTTCCTTATTTGCAGGACCAATAAAAAATAAATAAATAAAAGAAGAAACACCATCCCATCTTCTTCCAATTCAGAATCAGGCGGTTATCTTTTCTTTCAATGTACCCAGACAATTCATAAAACCGAACCATACTGGCACATCTTCAAACCAGATCAGCTTACGAGTAAGCTGCTGCTTTCTGCCACATCAGCCAACTAGCCATGTCAGCATATGGCTCCGGACAAGACAGATCCCCCGAATCAACTTGCCTGACTGGGATCAGATACCAAATTCACTTTCATTCACCTTTTCCACTTTCCGTTTTGATAAATAAATAAATGAATGAAATTTCAATCTTCTTCCAGCAAATTAATCCACTCTTAAACTTTCATCCACTTCTTGATAAGAGCTCTTCTCTAATCTTAGCTCGATAAAAAACAACAAAAAAAAAACAAAGCACCCAAAAAACACATTATACATATATACACAGACAGCTGCAATAGGGTAAAAAAATACAGCAAGATGGGGACACATTATCAGAAAAAGGAATGTTTTTTGTCATGCTTTGGGCACAACTTCAAGCCTTTTCACACCCTTTTAAGTGTGAAGAAAATGTCGCAAAAATGAAATTGATGGAAGATGCCTTGTGAATGTTGTTCTAGAACTGTTGCCAACCATAAACACATTATACATATATACAGAGACGGCTGCAATGGGGTAAAAAAAACCCAGCAATATGGGGACACATTATCAGAAAAAAGAATGTTTTTTGTCATGCTTTGGGCACAACTTCAAGCGCCTTTTCACACCCTTTTAAGTGTGAAGAAAATGTTCGCAAAAATGAAATTGATGGAAGATGCCTTGTGAATGCTGTTCTAGAACTGTTGTCAACCATAAACACATTATACATATATTCAGAGACGGCTGCAATGGGGTAAAAAAAATCCAGCGATATGGGGACACAATATCAGAAAAAAGAATGTTTTTTGTCATGCTTTGGGCACAACTTCAAGCGCCTTTTCACACCCTTTCAAGTGTGAAGAAAATGTTTGCAAAAATGAAATTGATGGAAGATGCCTGGTGAATGTTGTTCTAGAACTGTTGTCAACCATAAATACATTATACATATATACAGAGACAGCTGCAATGGGGTAAAAAAAATCCAGCAATATGGGGACACATTATCAGAAAAAGGAAAGTTTTTTGTCATGCTTTGGGCACAACTTCAAGCCTTTTCACACCCTTTTAAATGTGAAGAAAATGTTCGCAAAAATGAAATTGATGAAAGATGCCTTGTGAATGTTGTTCTAGAACTTTTGTCAACCATATGCAGCTTATCCGGAAACCCACCCACAGCCTTATGAGCTATATTGGATTGGTACTAATTTAAATGTCTTGAAAGATGTTCGGCACCTGTCCCAATGGGTGACTAAATAATGTTCGATGTGATGCATGGAGCCTCTATAATGTGCACAAAGAAGCTATCAAAATCTATAGATAATGAAAAGTCAAACAATACTACCTATAATATAAAAAAAAAAGGTAGAATGCTCAATGCAAGAGAAGGGAGAGATAAGGATCAGACTTTTTCCCCCTTTCACTTAGGAATTAAAGAAACTTGGAACTATGCAAATTTATTAATTTTCCTATTCAAAATAAAGGACTAATCAAGGCTGCATCTAGAATCCATTGTCAACAAAAGCACTCAGACTATGGGAAATAGTATCCTCAAGGACTACAGCCAACCTCTTGGACAAGATCTTATGGACGCTAGTCACCAAGCTAATTGGCCTAAAGTTCCTAGACTCTAACTGCACAATCTCTTTTAGGCACAAGGGTGATAAAAGTAGAATTCATACTCGTTCCTACCACTCCATTCTAAAAAAAACTTAAAATATTTGAAAAGGTCTTTATTCAGAAACTCATAACAATCCTGAAAAAAATGCCATTGTGAACCCATCCAGCCCAATTTCCTCATTTCTATCCATCTAAAAACTGCACCTTTAATCTCCTCCTACTCAAAAGGTCTCTGATGGAGAATCACCAGTAAAAAAACTTTCCATGCTTGTAGCAATAGCTTTAGAAATTAGGATTTTTATTCGTCTGGAAAAATTCTGGTTACTTTGGAATTTTAATTTAGGGTTACTTGTGTATTTTAAGTACTTTGAGATCATTTTGTATTTATTTGTTTTAGTGGTAATGTTGGGTGTATTAAATAGTGTCTTGTATTGTATTGAACAGTTATTTTGAATTCAATATCTCAGTACTGGTTTCCCTCTTTTGTGCAGTCCTTTCTCCTTGTTCATTCTTCTCCCTCCTTTCTTCTTCTTTCTTCTTCTTTTGTTACTCTCTGTTCTGCTTCTAATTCTGCTCTGTTTCTGATCTTGCTTTTGTGTCTCCAATTCTCTATTCTGTACAGCAGTTACTCTCTTGTTCCCCCTCTTCTCTTCTTCTTTCTATTTCTCCCTTAATTCTCTCTATCTGCTTCTGATTTCCAGTACCTGACCTTCATCAGTCTCTCTAACCAATCCACTTGGTCGCTGATATAGGGCACCAGTCAAGACACCTAGTAACCACACCCCTATCATCCTCTAACTCAATAAAGTTCCTTCTCCTCCTACAACTCACCACCCTATAAAAAAGTCCCAAGTTATAAAATCTCCATCCTTATCCCAATTCATTATAGACTTCTGCCTCCAGCTCATCTCCTCTCTTAAAACAAGTTCATGCTCATTAGACAATCAAGCTCGTCTACCAGCTATATCATCTCCTCCACTTATCTATCACTCGCACGTAATTCCAGAAGTATACCTTTTTCCATGGACTGAACATCACCAAAAACTTCTGCATGCCAGAGTTTCAATTGATCGTTCAAAAGATTAAATCTTTTCATAAAACAAATCCCCTCCCAACCTCCACCATGCACTCACCCCAACAATCCCTAGTGTCACGAGCAAACTTGTTTACAGCCTTATGCTTGCTTGTGAGTGCTTATGCACATAGGGTGGGCAACCTGTGCATGTAAATACTAGTGTAAGATTTATTTCTTTAAGAAAGTGTAATGCCTAAGTGAAAGGAAGAGTATGACTACTCAGTCATAGTGACGTTTCCTCGTGCTAGAGTAGGAGCTGCATCAAAAGCTCTTCAGAGGAGATCCATGTTCATGAATCATTGTATAATTTGCTAGCTTCTATAAACATATTTAGCCTACCTGCATCCCTTGCTAAACACACAATGCTTACAGAGGTGTTATAAGATGAATTGGGTTGCATTATGGCTGACCACATCTCATTTTTACCTCATGTTTGCTTATAGTTTACCGCATATTTTGTATTCAATGCTTGTAAACATTTTGCTAATTGTTTCATGATTTGATTGCCTTCAGATTGTGATTTTGTGTGAACCAACAGTAAGAGAACGATACAACGCACTAATGCAAAGAAAGTTGATGTGTTAGAGGTGCAAAACAAGACTGTTGACCATGTGACCATAAAGGAGGCCCAACTTACAATTCGCATTGAAGTATCAATAGAATCCCAAAAACAATAAAAAGGCCTCATAGATGAATTATCGAAAGATTTCCGTAGTACGATGGAAGTTTTACAACGTCATGAGTGACCTTAATGCCAAGGTGAACCTTATGGTTCATGCTCTCTAGGATGCCAATTTTATTAGGATAGAATATAGGGGAGCAAGGGTACCAAAACTTCTTATTTGACATGGAACTTCTTATTTGACATGGAACAACACTTTTGTGCCTAGGCCTGACTCGGAGGAGGCAAAAGTATCCATGGCTACTGTGCACTCAAGTGGGGATGCCAAATTATGGAAAGTAAAAAAGTACAATGAGATTCAAAATGATCGGTGTAGAATTAATACTTAGGAAGGCTGGACAAGAGAGCCCAAGGCCCAATTCTTTCTTAAGAATGCTGAGTACAATGCTTCATGCAAATTGCAAGATCTTAAGCACACTGAGATGGTAAGAGAATATGTTAAACAATTATATTCATGTTGGATATTCACCTTGCTTGAAGGTTTAAAAAGCATATGCAAGAGCTCAACATCAACAAAAGAGAGTTTAAGACATGCCTACCACAATACGGAGTGCTTAATTATGTTGGAGAGAATTTCCCCACGCCTAAAGGGCAGCTCATCAAGTCAAAACTATGAAAAGTCTTTCAAGAAGGGCAAACACAAATATCAGGGAAGATGACACCAAAGCATCGTCTTCAAAAGAGTCATCCTCGCATCAAGCTTCCAACACATCAGGTGATCAAGGTAAGATTGTACGCTTCTCATCTTTGAGGCCTTCCCCTCATCGAATGTCCAATTACCATTACAACTCATCACTCAATGCCTTAAAGCTTTCATCGCATAGGTTCACAGGGACAAGAGGCGAATAAAGAGGAAACCCTAAGGATGGGTGCCTCTACAATGAGGTCTAGAGATCAAATTGTTACAAAGGACCAAGACCACAAAAAGGATGTCTATCTTTTTAATCAAAAATTCTATAAAATAATGTCATTTACGAATTAAGCAAGGATGTCTTCTTTCTAAATTCTGCCAAATCTTCTTTCTAAATGGCCATATTAAATGTGCCCACGAAGTTGGTAGAATTTATGGAAACAGGCTACATATGACCTTCTAGAGCACTATTCGAAGCACTAGTGCCAGAAGAAACATAATGTAAGCATGCAACAATGTGTTGATTATCAAATGAGTCAGCAGCTTTTTGCAAACACAAATGAAATAGGTGTTCCATGACTACATTGACAACCCAACTTCTCTATGGCATATGTTGACAACATTATTCTATGTAGTTCTACTCTATAAGAACATCAAGAGCCTCTACAAAAATGTGTTTGAAAGGCTAAAAGAGAATAGCCTATGTGTTATAAAAGAAATTCTATTTTGCTCAAATAAGTATCAAATTGCTCGGCCATGCGAACAAGGCCATGACAGATGGATATGGAGAAGGTGAGAGCTATTCAAAGTGAGAAGATTCCAACGACAGTCAAGTAACATGACTTCCTTTCTTGAACTAGCTAACTACTATGCCAAGTTTGTTAAGAAGACTGCCCCATTAGTTGAATGTCTCAAGAAGGGTCACAGATGGAACTTGACACAGAAGTAACAAGGAGCCTTTGACAATTTTAAGGAAGCCATGATGGAATACCTACTCTTTCAAATATCATGAATCCCTTCAAGGCATAGACAGATGCATCCAATTATGTGCTCAGTGTAGTCTTGTTACAAAAGGGAGATCAAATTACGTACAAGAGCCATAAGCTTTGTGAAGCTGAACAAAAGCACAAAGAGATGTTAGCAGCAAATCAGTGATTCACTTGAAGACGGATAACTCGACTATTAGCCATTTCTTTACCAAGCTCAAGTTATACCCTAAGCAAGCCCATTGGCAAGAGTTCCTAGCAAATATGATTTCTTCTTCAAGCAAAAAGCGAAGCAAATTAATGAGAACTTTGTCAAATATCAAGTTGTCCACCCGAAATGGTGTCAGATTGGCATTATTGAAGCAAAAGTTTTGCAACATGTGCAAAGTAACCTCGTCCCTTTGTTCCTTGTGCCAGTGACCTAAAAAAGCTATGAGCAAACCACCCATGATGGTGTCCAACTGGCTCTATTGAAGCACTATTGAAGCAGAAGTCTCCTCCTCCTCTTCCTCAGAATGGTGTCAGACTGACGCCATTGAAGCAAAAGTCTCCTCCATCAGAAACTTCCTTTCTTTCCTTTATTTTCTCCTAAAGACCCAAACCAACTCAAGGATTCTTGTTTCTTCAGCCCTAAAATCATGAAAAAGCAATAAAGATTTCATGGGTTGAGAAATCTTGTTTCTTCAATATTCTTGGACTTTGAATCTTGAATTTAGATTGAAGAATTCTTGCAATCCCTCGTTGCTTAAATATTCTTCAATTGATTTTCGTTAGCAGTATCAAATTTCTTGCGGCAGAGACAAGAATATAGCAGCCAAAGCCATAGAAAATCAAATCCTGGTTGACCCAAAACTTCATATTCATTTTCCAACCCAACCCCTATTTGGGTAGATTGAAGAATTCTTGCAATTCCTCGTTGCTTAAATATTCTTCTAATTGATTCTCGTTACCATCATAAATTTTCCTGCATCAAAGGGTTTGTTTCAAGCAGTAGTCTTCACCTTTTTAGTTTTAGCCACCTATGAGATCTTCTCCTCTTGTTATTTCTTTTCTTATTACTATTATTAAATTTTTTTTTCAATAGTTGGTTAGTTTTGGTAATTTTTGTGTCTAGGATTTGTAGGCTTAATATATATATATATATATATATATTGTGTTTTAGTGTTTTCATTTGCGAGTCTTGGAATATAATAAAATTTATGTTTTCATTTCTTCTTCTTTTTTTTTCAAAAAGTACTATTGCATGGATTTTAGTCTAGCTTGGATGCACACTCAAAGTTGTATGCTTTAAAAAAAAAAATTAACGCATTGTATTGTGTTAGTAGTTTCTACTAGTTGTAGAGTGTAACTTAGAAAACTGTCTTTGTGAAATAAGTTTGCTAAAAAAAAACACATACACAAATGTGTACTTCGCCTATGTAACACAAAGTCATTGTACACACAGCCAGTCTCAAACCCAAATAACGGCGTAGGGTTGTGTTAAGTAGCTGACAGCTAACATAAAACTTTATCAAATCTTTTTATCATGAATTCTTACCAAAATCACCTAGATTAAGGGAATACACTGGGTCAGTATAAACAGGGAGAGGGTTAATAAGTTAGTACAAGGAACTAAATTAAGATTAGCAACTTGGAATATAGGGACTCTTACGGGAAAAAGTATGAAAATAGTGGAAATAACGTTTAGAAGGAAAATTAATTTAGTTTGCCTTCAAGAGACAAAATGGGTAAGAGAGAAAGCCAAAGAAATTGAAAAATCAGGATTTAAACTTTGCCACACTAGCAAAGAGAAACATAAAAACGGGGTGGGTATTATTGTAGATAGAGACCTAAAATATAATGTAGTAGATGTTAAAAGAATAAGGGATAGGATCATTACAATCAAGTTACTTTTAAGCCTAGAGAGAGTGAACGTCATTAGTGCATAAACTCTCCAAATAGGCTTAGCAGAAAATCTGAAAAGACAGTTTTGGGAAGACATGGATAGCATTTTACAAGGGATCCAGATGTTTAAAAAGACATTCACAGGAGCTGATTTGAATGGTCACATTGGGAAGGATAATATAGGGTATCAGAGGATATACAGAGATCATGGATATGGAGATAAAAATGAGTCCGATGATACAATCTTAGAGTTTGCCATGTCTTACGATTTGGTTATATTGAATACTTGCTTTATAAAAAGAAAAGAACACTTAACAACTTTCAAGAGTGGGTACAATAAAAGCCAAATAGATATGTTTTTAACTAAGAATAGGGACCATCTATCTTCTTAGGATTTTAAAGTTATCCCAGGTGAAAGTTTGGCTACACAACATAGAGTCGTAGTATTAGATATACATATTAACGAATGAAAGAGGAGGAGTAGCATAACTCAACACAATAGGGCTAGATGGTGGAACTTAAATGGAGATAATATAACAAAATTCAAAGATAAAATGAACAAAAAGTGTGATTGGGCAATAGGAAATAAGGTCAATGCAAATACTGTTTGGAATAAAATGACAAATTCTATCGTAAGGATACCAAAAGAGGTTTTAGGTAAGTCCAAAGGAAGATACTTGGGTAGTAAAAAAGGTTGGTGGTGGGATCAAGAAGTCTAAAAATCCGTTAAGACAAAAAGAAATTGGTATAAGATATGGCAAAATTGTAGAAATAAAGAAAATTTTGAAAAATATAAAGAAGAAAAAATGCAAAAAAAAAGACTATCAATGAAGCTAAACATAGAGCTCATGATACTTTATACACTAAGCTAGATACAAAAGGAGAAAAAGACATATACACGTGCTAGAGCTAGAGAAAGAAAATGCAAAGATTTATGTCTTGTAAAATGTATAAAGGACGAGAATGATAATGTCTTAATTAGAGAAGAAAACATTAAAAAAAAAAAAAGGTGGCGGAGATTCTTTGATAAGTTGTTCAATGAAAATCAAAATGAAGGATTGAACTTGGAAGTGACAAATGAAGGGAAGATTAAAAATAGGAGATTTATTCATAAAATTAGAATCCTTGAAGTTAAGATGGCAATAAAAAAGATGAAAAGCAGGAAACCTATAGGACCAGATAAATACCAATTGAAGTTTGGAAATGTTTAGGGGAATTATTTGGTTAACTAACCTATCAATAATCATATAAAAACCAAGAAAAATCCAGAAGAATGGAAGAAAAGTACGTTGGTACCCCTGTATAAAAACAAAGGCGACATTCAAAACTGTAATAACTATCATGGAATTAAGATTATGAGTCATACAATGAAATTATGGGAAAGGGTAATTGAACATAGAATAAGATTAGAAACGAAGATTTCAGAAAATCAATTTAATTTTATGTCGGGGAGATCAACAATAGAAGCTATTTATCTTTTAAGAAGTTTTTTGGAAAAGTTTAGGGAAAAGAAGGAGGACTTGTATATGGTTTTTATTGATCTAGAGAAAGCTTATGATAAAGTACCTAGGGAGTGCTTTGATAGGTATTAGAAAAGAAAGGAGTTTGCAGTAGATATACAGAGGTCATTAAGGATATGTATGATAGAGTAGTGACTAGCGTCAGGACCATAGGAGGAGAGTCTAGAGAGTTCCCAATCTCAATAGGTGTTCATCAATGTTGTACTTTGAGTCCTTGTCTTTTTACTTTAGTTATTAATGAAATTACTAGGAATATTCAAGATGAAATCCCTTGGTGTATGCTATTTGGAGATGATATCGTGTTGATTGATGATAGTAGGAGCAGAGTAGAATCTAAGCTAGAACTTTGGAGAGACACATTAGAGTCTAAAGGGTTAGGATAAGTAGGAATAACACTAAATATATGAAATGTAATTTTAATAATGTAAGGAGTGGCAACTAAGAGAAGATTAAACTAGATAATCAAGAGATTAAGAGCACTAATAGATTTAGATATCTTGGATCTATTATGCAAGATGAGGGGAAAATTTAAGAAGATGTAGTACATAGAATTAAGACAGGTTGGGTAAAATAGAGGAGTGCGTCAGGTGTGATCGTAGAATACCCTTAAAATTAAAAGGAAAATTTTATAAGATGGCTATAACGCCAGCTATGCTTTATGGTTCAGAATGTTGGGCAACTAGAAAAAAATATACAAAGAATGAAAGTTGCTCAGATGCGTCTGCTAAGGAGGATGAGCGGTTTAGCATTAAAAGATAAAGTAAGAAATGAACATATACACAAAAATTTAGGCATAGCACCAATTAAAATAAGATAAGGGAGGGGCGACTTAGAAGGTTTAGGCATTTAAAATGCATGCCTAGTAGATCGTAGCGGGGTGAATTGGCAGAAAAGAATTCATGTAGCCGAACCCACCTAGTGGGACATAAGGTGCAAGGTGGTTAAGTATACTGAGACATGTTTCACCTACCAACAACTACAGGACTATTGAAGCCTCTTCAAGTACAAAAGGAACCATGGAAAAGTGTCTCACTTGACTTCATAATCAACCTACCCAAAGTTGGGGGCATTGGGTCTATATATGGGTGGGCAAGAAAAACTCAAAAATAAACTAAACCAGTTGAGCTGAAAAACAGTTAACCTTTTTTACATTGGTTTCGGTTCAGAATTTTCAATTGTTTTTGTTAACAATTCAGTTTTACTTCGGACCATTCAATAGCCGCAGTTAATTGAACAATATCTTATAAGTATATAAATATATTATTTCATATTTAATACTTTAAATAAAAAATTATTTGTCAACAATTTAAAGTTGGATTGATTACTTCTATGCTATTTTCCAAGAATTAGGACTTGGATTATGGATTCGTTTATGTTCAATTCATGGGTTGATGTTTTTAAGCATATGCTCGATACTAATTTAAAGTTAATAAATTTATGACTTCTTATTAATGCTTAAAATTTAACGATTGAATTTTAAAATTGATTTGTCACCTATAATAGAAGAAAAAATATTAATTGGGAGTGACTCTAAAATTTTAAATTGGAACAAATGGTTCAATACGGTTAAACTGATGGATCCTGGCCAAAAAACCTGTTAACCGAATTAACCATTTGAAATGGCTTGGTTTTGATCCACATTCTAGCGAACCAAAACTTCGATTTGGTGAGATAGATTTTTGAAGTATGACTTTTATACCAACAGTGCGATATTGCTCAGCTTGGCAAAAGAGAAAGAAAAATTGTTCTTCAAGCGTATTGTGAGGTATCGGTGATGCAGGACAGCACCATGGAATTATAGCCAAGAAAGAAATTAGGAGAAATAGAGGAGAGAAAGGAAGGGGAAGAACAAAAAAGAAAAAGAGGGGGAGAAGGGAATAATTAGGGGAAAAGAACAAAGATTCAATTCTTATTTCAAATTCGCACTTGCATGCAAAATATCAAGTCTAAAATCAAAACGACATGATACAAATGAAAATCTAATGGCAAAAACCTAAAATATCATGGCTGGAACCAATTTATAGCGAGTCTGGAACTTGCTGTAGATTGGCAATTTTTTCTCAAGTGCATTGCCCGCTCATGAGGTGCAACTCGCAAGTCAATAATGATTAAACTCTTGGCGAAGGTAGACCCGCAATTGGTGATTGGTGATTTCTGAGGTGGTGATCTAATAAGAAAAGCACATGAGAAGTTAGCAATTAAAGAGGGGTGTGGCTGGAAATGTTTAGTCAGCCAGTGGGATCACATGCCTGATTGGGCCTTTGGTGGTTACTTTTTCTATGGTGTGGACATGGTCTTAAATTTCCACGAAATTTTCAAAATTTCAGTCAAAATTTTCGGTTTCCGTCACCCTCGAAATCGAAATGGCAGTTGATTTCCGTCTTGCATAATTTTTGTCAAAATTTTAACGAATCATCCGAAATTTATCGAAATCTTAAAATTTTAGCAAAACTTGTCGAAATTTGAACTATGCAATGAAATTTCCCCGGAATGCAAATGAGAGATTTAGGAGTGAAGGAAAATTTCTCTCTTAATTTATTTTATTTATTTTTATCGAAACAAAAGATTATTACAAGTGCTTTTGAAATTTATGAAAAGTAAACTTACAACAACATTTTATTTAGCCATTCATGTCTAAATTATTATTATTTGTATAATAAATAATATTTTAAATGATTTATGAGTTTCATTTGTATTAACTGATTCACTAAAATGTTTAATGGACATTGTCTTACAAATATGCTTGATGCACATATTATATTACAACTTCTCCACCTCACACACAGCATAGATGTATTTACTTGCAATATTTGAATCCTAAAACTTACATTGTTATGTCTAGTACTCATTTCTAAAGCTTTATAAAAGAAATTCATGCCTAATACTTATTTCTATTATTTTTTCAAATTGAAATCAAAATTGACATCGAAATCGAAATTTTCGTACTTTTGGAGCTTCAAAATTTGAGTCAAAATCGAAATTTAAGGCCTTGGGTGTGGATAGGAAATGGATATCTTCCCGCAAGGTGGGTTCAAAATATGAGTGGTACAACTGTAATTATAACAGTAACTCGCATGTTCTTTTTCTTTTGTAATTTGGCCGGAAGGTTTAGAGTAGAGAGGATGACTGAAGGGGCTGAAATCTGGGATTGGGATTTAAATTTCTGGATGGTTTCAAGATTGAAGGGGAGGAGAGAGAGGGATGATATTGAAAAGAGATAACATTTATCAAAAAGAAAAAAGAGGAAGAGAATTAAGAAAATAAATTAGAAAGAAGAAAAGAAGAAGAGAAGAATCAAAGAGAGGCAGTGGGATAGAAAATTAGAACAGGGAAAGAACAGAAAATAGAGGCATAACAAGGAAAAGAAAGAAAGGGGAAGAAGAACAGTGAAACAGAAAAAGAACAGAGAGAAGATTAGAAGACTGCAGGGAGGGAGGAGTGGGGGAGAGAGAGAGAGAGAGAGAGAGAGTGAAGAAGAGTAGAGGAGGAGAATAAAAGCGAGGGAAAGAGAGGGGAAATGGGGGATTGGGAAAAAAAAATGATTGGGCTCTAATACCAAATGATGCAAGACAGTATCACGGAATTATAGCCAAGAGGGAATTAGGAGAAATAGAGGACAGAAAGGAAGGGGAAGAATAAGAAGGAAGAAGAGAGGAGGAGCATGAGAGTACAATTAATGGGAAGTACTCAATTCAAATTCATCAAAAAAAAAAAAAATACTCTTAAATGCTTTTCACACCCTGTTTATAAGAAAGCCTAAACTACAAGAACTACACACAAACCCCCAAAGATACATGAAATTACAAATGAACCCGAAAAACACATATATTTCAAACAAACCCCCAAATACACATAATCCTACTACTAAATATATTAAACACATAAACTAATTAACTAAAAACAACAATCCTTGATCCAATTCTTCTAACTTAATCTCCAACAAGGATCTGCCCATGGTTTTCGCTTCTTGTCCTACATAAATTGGGGTGTTCCCGAAGACATCATCAACAACCAAGAAATCAGATTCGGGGAATTTCCATCCAAAAATTTTCAGAATCATCAATTCGCAACTTGACATCTTCAAGCTATCACCTACACACTAATGGCCAAAATAGACTCAACAAGCTTCTAAGGGAGTATTTGCACCATTTTATCACTGCCAAAACAAGAAAAATTGGATGCAGCTACTCGACGTGGCTTGATTATGTTTCAATGCTCAAAAGAGCTCAACAACAAACAATATTCCTTCTAAGCTCACTATAGCCCATCAGACATTGTTACGTCACACAATGAATGAGTTGTATAGAAGAAAGAATTCACACATCTTCACCAAAAAATGGAGACATAATGGAGAGATTGCTCAAGCCTATCAGGAGAAAGTCACCAAGTAAATAAAAGATGGGCAGATAAAGGGAAAAGCTTGTTGCACCACAATGTGGGAGGGTTAGTGTTTGCTAAGAGCCATCCAAAACATATCAAGTTTGGTCACTACACACGTGAGATAGGAGAGTACTTTGCGAATGTGAAGGATGAGCCCCCATCTTGGGCGATGTTGAGAAGGAATCTTGATCCTCCAACTTGGATGAAGGTTGCACAAAGTGTTTTATGACAATTGCCTCAAGCATTCAACGCCAACACTAAAGATTCAACTTGAAGTTAGTCAACCAAAGAAACACTCAAGATTATGCTACCCAAAAAGTTGAAGAAAGCATTGCAGACAGTGCACATCATCAAGGCGAGTAGGGTACGAGTTAGCTTTTCACGTCAAAGTCTACAAGGACGTCAACCACATAAATAGGGGTGGAATGTCACAAGCTTGCTCAAGGCCGTATGCTTGCATTTAACAGCTTGTCTTGTGAAAATTGGGATGGTAACCATCATGTAGATGCTAAAGTAGGTCTTATTCTTTAAGTAGAGTGACGCTTTAACTATACAATGGAGACATCTACATGAAGTACTCTAAGGAACATGCAAATGTCACACAAGTTCGACAGCAATGACATGAATTAAGAGATACTGGAAGGGATGACAATATGCATTATTGCATTGCCATTATCCCATCAATTCATCTCGAGCACAAAATATCATCCTCTAACTTAACCCCCTCGCCATTGGGTAAAGGCTTGCCCTCACTGTACAGGATTTTGTGCTTGGCAACCCCCAAAAAATATAATTTTAACTGACCAAACCTACATTACCCTCACGCTAAGTGCCCATATCAGCTGCTAAATTTCGGAAACTCCCCTAAACCATCAAGATCTTAATGCAAACATTCAAGTGGATTTCTCATTAGTTTTCAAACCTTTTAGAAGAGTGGATTTCTCATCAGTTTTCAAACCTTAGAAGACCCATAATTCATCTCAGCCATCTTTATCAAATTCTAATGAATCAAATAATTGATAAATATATTCAATGAAATAACAGATATTAAGAGCAACAGAGGGGGAAAAAATTAAATAAATAAATTGAAAAAACCAGAAAGAGTATTTTTTATAAACACTACTTTAGTCCATTTCATAATATCCTTTCCCCCCATGATACTTATAGTCACCATCAGAAAGAATATAAGCACCACAGTACTACATACCTTATCCTGCCCCTGAGCAGGTCTTGGGAGACGTTCAGCTTCAATATCATACTTCAGAACTCTAAAGCATTCAAGGCGTTCCTCCAAAAAGAGTGCATAAGTACGTACCCAGCCAGAGCAATCCCAAGCTGAAAAAATTATAAAAATAGAATAAGCTGACTATTGATCATTCTCATTAAAGGAATCAACAAATAGCTTAGTGATGACCCAAAAAAATAAAATATGAATTTTGAGCATCAAAAAATAACCAATAGGGCTTGAATCATCCTTGAAATTGGAAAGTTGGAGAACGCGTCCTCTCTGTGAAAAATTAAGAAGTTCTTCCCTAAAAGTAGGGTCACCCTCTCTCAATGTTCTATGAACAACTATCAATGATTTTAATGCCACCTGTCAACAATGACAAGACCAAAAATAATATCATAAACAAAGTATAGAAACCAAAAAGGCAATAATGAAAATTTACTAGTCACTAATGACAATATATACAGATTTGTTTGGCATCATTTCTGTTTTTGTTTCTGTACAATAAAGAAACTAATTATAAAAAAACATTTTTTTACATTTCCGGTTTTCTAATTCCATGGATGGTTTTCAGCTGTTTGTAAAAAAATTAAAAACAGATTTTATGGTTTTGAGTTGTTTTGGCAACCTGTTGTCAAAATATTTTAGTATGCAGAATTAACTTTTTTGGATTAAATCATTCATTTTATCAATATTTTTAATTAAAATTTGAAAAAATGATCATATGAATTTAAACAAAAGTAATTTACAAAATACTTTTACTATATTTTAATTGTCATATATAATAAGATTGTTTGTGTAAAGTGAATTTTAAAATATAATAATTAAGTAAAATTATTACAATATTTTTATTTTTTATTATAGTACTTTTAAGAATTAACTTTTATTATAATATTTTTAACGTAAATTACTTTGTACTTTTATTATTTTAATCATATTTTGTAATTGTTATTTGATTCATAGAAAAAAAATGACCATTTGTTTAATTGAGTTTTTAATTTGTTTTAGTTCTAGAAACATTAACTAAACAAGTTGTTGGTTTTCGGTTTTTAGTTTCTATTTCTTATTTTTAGTTTTCATTTCTAGTTTCTATTTTCATAATTTTTGACAGAAATACCGAATGGCACCTACGCTATAGGGCAGTTACAAACTTGCTACTTAGTACTTACTACTGACAGTGCATAAGATTAAAATGCAAGTATGTAACTAAGTTCAAATTATGATGAACATAAGGCATATACTTAGTATTGATTGCTAGCATTTTTTTTATGCATCAGTTTGAGGCAAAAGAATTCTGCACTAGCGTGTAATAACTGTAACGGACGAGCAGCTGGATGTGTCTCATAGTCCTTTTTATTAGTTAGAAGGAAAAGGCAACCAATAGAGCAAAGAAAACTATATAGTAGACAGCGCACACACACAAAAAAAAAAGAACGGAACTTCACAATGTCATTACAAATGCTTTACAAAAATGGCTGCCCTTCCAATCTCTTATGAGGTCAGACAGCAATAATACCTGAAAATTTTCAAAAGAATAAACCCAGAAGGAAGTGAGGAAAGTTGCTCTATCCCATAATAGCCATAAGCAGGTTGAGCAACCTTTAAAAATCTTATCATTCCTCTCAATCCACAAGGTCCCAAGGATGGTGAAAACAGCCAAAATCCAAAGAGCTCTACCATTTCTATTCTTTACAAAAACCCCCTAAAGTTTACCAAAAAAAAAATTCTTGGATTTTATCACAAAAAATCCTCACCAAACAAGCATTTATCCATCATGGCATTGGAATTTGGAACATACCCAAAAAATGCCCAACATTGCATAAATCATTTACCACAAACATCTAAAAACCAGGCAATCAAGAAGTATTGACTCCCCATATCTTTTTTGCACAAAAAGCATTGATTCTTTAGGAGGCATTTAGTCGTGGCATCAAAGATATTCTCATGGAATGACATTCTTCGGAATCTCAGTCCTAAGAATGGGATGTTTGTCTAATAGGAAATTTTCTATTTGCTCATGACGTAAGATACCCAGGATTGTATATAGGACATCCATGTCCATGTTTGATTCAACATGAAAATTCAGGTAGACATTTCAAAAAGATGACACTATGCTTTTGACATGTGGATAAATAATATATGATGAGGCCTAATTATAGTTTCAACACAAAAACCAACTAAGAATATGTACATGATTAAATCCATGTACTAAAACTTTCAACAAGCATAAACTAAAAAAATTCAACACTTAAAAATTCAATTAACTGAAACAACTGGGGGATAATCTAGTTCCAAATTTTAACAATTATATTATATTATGATAATTTTAAAATAATAAAATTACTACCTTCATTTTTATTAATAATTTATTATTTTAAATATAATAATAGTGTGTAATAATACTATATTATCATAACTTTGCTTGTCTGACTAGCCAAAATAGTGAGGGCAATTTCATCCCAAAGTAGGATTCCTGTGGGAATGGGATTTTCGAAACTTACCATGGAAGAGGGTGAGAATAAGATGTCCATGTTTTGTGGGAATCCTTCATTCTCTGGAATGTTAAGATTCCCACCACATCAGATGTTGGTGCCCAAACAAACATGGGAATGAGATGCCATGGACAACAGACTCTCAAGAATGTTACGAGATTTCGTGCACCAAAGGCCCTATTAAAATTTGCCCCCACTTTTGTAAGTTGTCCAAGATTAAAATGCACTCCAACATGTCTTCTCAAAAATAAAAGCCATTTTTTAGGGATTTTATAAAGCACTTCCCTAAGGAAATTTTGTTGTCCTAACACCATATGCTTGGCCTAGAGGATCCTATAAAAACACTTAAAAATGCCATTCTTACCCTATGTTCACTCAAAAACACTAAATCGTACCGAAAAGCATCACGAACAAAAGAAAGGAACACAAAAATCACACCCTTCAAATTTTGAATATAATCATTTGATAAAGCCTCCTCATTCATGACAAAGTCAAAAAATGAAAGGAAATACCCTTTTCAAAGGATAAAAAGGTTTCAAATTTAGGTTTAGAGTCTTGAGACTTCGTATGTACAAAAATTTCAGTGTCAACATCAATTTCAATTTGGATTTTTAAAAAGGATGGAAATCAGTAGTACAACATGGCATCTTTTTATGAAACTTTTAAAAAACTGTATAACATAATAATATGGGACTTAGAATGAAAAATATTATAAATAAAATACATTAATGACAATTGTGTGGTGTATATGCACCGAATCCATCATTGTTTTAGAAGACTTAGGCGTCCTAAAATCCCTTCAAGCTAGGTCTAAAATACCAAATCCCAAAAAGGCCAACACATTGCGGATGGAGGCTTGTGTATTTGTATAAAATGCACACTTTTTGCACATTTTCAGTTGAGGCTTACACATTTTTGGTGTGAATCTAAAGTTAAATTTGGCTAGAAAATTTGAAAATGTTTTTACGAAAGCAACAATCATAATAAGATTTGATTTCTAAACTCTTGAATCTCAATCTTTCCAAAATAGTTGAGTGCTGCCTCTTGGATCTTGAAAAAAAATTAGAACATTGTAATGTTATAGCAATCTCTTGGCATGATTTACTTAGCCCCTATGTGGAACTTGGAAAACATTAGAAAAAGGAAAAGAAAATATGAAAGAATATACAATTTGGTTGACAAGGAAAATGAGAAAGAAAATAAAATATCTACATAATCAAAACAATATTTAATTTTACACATGATTAATATTTGATTTTTCTTAACTTTTATTTTTTAATCATATTAGAAATTTTGTTATTTTTAATAATATTTTACATTTTACTTAAAGAGAAAATACAATGGAAATTTGATTTCCTTTTTATTTTCATTTTCTCAAACAAAATTATTGTTCTAGCAAAAAAAATTATTGATCCTAACAAAGACTTAATGAATTCAAGTTAGAATTTTTTTAAATAGTCAACAAGTAGTTTCCAAATTATGTTTTTATATTTTATTTGTAGTTTCCAAAAGTTTTTTTTATTTTAAAATATAATCTCAAAAGGCTTTTGAGTTCTAGCTCAAAACCCTAAGAGACTCACAACTGAGGGTTAAGATGCCTAACTTACGCCTTCACCATTTAAAACATTAATGATACAACAATCATATAAAAAATATTCAATTAACATAAATGAAATTCATCGATCAATTAAAACATTGGTAGCGAGATGGGTTCAATCTCCTACACAGAAGAAGCAGTACAAGAATCTCCCTCTACAAGAGCCAAACAGTACTGTTTTCTTTAGTACAATAGTCAAATAGAACTTTACAAGAGTTCTCCACTAATGGTAATAACAAAAATGATCTAAAACCCAACCTAAATGAGGCTACACCTCAAATCAAAGCATAATTCTATGAACTTTACCCACCAAAAGCTAGTCTTTTCTCAAGATTTTTCAAAAACTATAATTATGCTTTCCAACAACTTGCAATCATGCATTGCCCTATGAGAATGTCACCCTAGCAAAGATTCATCAAAGTTGGTTTAAATGATACTAGTATATAATTCTAACACAAAAATCATTTAACCACAATGCGCAAGTAGTTGGGAGATACAATAAGAAACCATGGAATATACATGAAGAAAGTAGAACTAGAAGAAAGCATAAAACTAATCCAAAATACAACATTAAAACGTAAGCAATTAACATATACACATAGTTGTTTGAATCTTACAATTCACGATTCGATTCATATGATTCGTATCAATTCTAGACCAACTCAATTCGTATCTTACTAGAGAATCTAAAAATAACTAAATCATTGCCAAATCTATCAATTCACCTCGTGAATATGATGAATTGATCTAAATCAATCGATTCACACAATTCTAAGCCTATCATATCATGATAGATACAACCAGTTCAAATCCCGTTTCTTTTTCTTATTGCTTTTATTTTTAAACAATTACCTTCTCTTCCATATCCATGTCTTTTTTTGTGCTAAAAAAAAGGAGAAAATAGAACTTTAGGTCTTATATTGCCTTCACAAAGCCATTCTTCACTTTTGGAGGAGTATAGTTTTCTATCATTTAGAAGACAAGGCAAAACACTTTGCTAAGGTACTACTAATGTTCTGTTGTGTTGTTAAAATACAAAACTTTGTTTTTTTTACATAGTCTATTCAATTATTATCACTTTTTAAGCTAATTATTTTTATTTTTAATTTGAGAAACAATATGCATGAAATATTTTTTTAAATTATTGATAAACACCTAAATTTCAGTTTTTTATTGTTTTTTTCATGATATCTTTCCCTTAAACAGCACAAGTTCATTTTTTTATTAATACTTCTTGACTCATTCCCTTTTCATTTTCTAAGGAAAAGCATACACATGAAATATGATTTTTACGTTGGCAAATTTAAATGTATTATACTATTTTACTTCTTGTTCATATATCAATATATGCATATCATTTAGAATCAATTCTGGAAATTTGTACCGAATCTCACAATTTGATTCGATTCTTGATTCTCGATTCCCAAAATTGGAAGTTCAATTCACGATTTTACATACAACATAAAACTAGTATTTTTACAATTTTGATATTATATACTACATGCAAGGTATCACATTTAAATAATAGAAAATGTAATTTATTTTGTACAAATACAGTCAACATAAATTTTTCCATCAATGATACGTATGATTAACAAAAGAAGAGAATGTGAGACATGTTCAAGTCAAAGAACAAACGGTCGAAAAGGCCAAACAAAAGGTTGAATACTGAACTCCTTTTATGGATCTAAAATACACTAAGAAAGTGAAAGTGAAACTGAAACATATCAATAGCCTTCCCCTCGAAGAAGGAAGTTGAGCAACCTCAAAGATTCCATGACTCCTTTCTCTCCAAACATGCAACATAATCCCCCACAATCCGCATAATGACAGCACACTTGAATAGGTTCACATACATTAATCATTTACATCAAATAAAATGAAACTAAATCATTTAGATCAGAACAAAATGAAGTCACTAATGTTAAAGAGTAAAAAACTAGTCTCAAATGCCAAAAGCTTGTAAATACTTTCAGTAAAGAATATCAACAAGTCACACTATATTTTAGTGCATTTTGTGTTTTGATGGATCGTGTTCAGTGAGTTTCAAAAAAAAAAAACTAGTGGACTGCAACATCATCCTTGGGTTTCATGTTGGTTCTTGTCTTCTTGAAGCAACAAAAACATCACATATATTACAATAGAAATATGAAAATGTTCAAGACCACACCAGGAAAAGCAGGACAAATCCCCAAAACACAAATCTCTATGAAGCACCACAACAATCATTTATAATGGGCATGCTCTCAAGAAGATGCCTAGCTGCTAATAGAAAGATATAAAATTTTAAAAAAAAAGACACCAGAAAACTAAATGTGAGCCTAGTTCAACACCTTAAATGTAGCACCATGCAACACAGACTAACCAGCAAGTTAAACACAAGTATTTATCAACCTCAACCCCCGCCCCTCCCCCAAGGGTTCTGACTTTCCCTCCTCATAAAGCATAAATGCAAAAAGATGCAACATTCACACTTATCACAAAATTTGTCTCATAGGAAGCTTGTCCATCATCACACAATTTCAACCACAGCTATTATAAAAAATTAAAGATAATAACTAATCCAATTAACCCTAGCAATGCACAAAAAATACAGCTCTAATATCCTTTTCTTCATAAAAATATCCTTTTGGTCAATCTTCTCAGACAAAACCTAACAGAGCACCTCTCACACCTTCCAAGCCAAGTATTAATGCTAATTACGAAGAAATCAACCACCAGTATTTCTAACTTGCAGGATGAAAGAATGCAACACCAAGGCCACATGGGTTGGCTTCCCTTTAGACCCTTTTTTTAGACTTCTACTCATCCAAATCTCAAAAATAAGTAAATAAATAGCATATCGTTCATACAAATCATGGCACCTCCCACCTTCAACCTAAACAAGTGATTTTTATTCTTTCCACATTTTTCCATCTAATGATGCATAAAGAACATGATGCTCCATTTATCACCAATTAACTAATAAACCTTTACTTCTTCGCCATGTTAAATAAATGGCTCAAGCCAACTCTTACACCACAGAACTACCCAAAATCAATTTTCAAGTGTCAGTCGAAGTACCCTTTTGTATTGAAATCTTCAATACACACCAAGAGCATGTTTCACTCGCAATTTCTTCCACAATATTTCCGCCTGATTCCCCACAGAACCACAATAACAACCACAAAACTACAAGATAACAACAGCATTCACCATAAAAGACCCGCTTTGGTGATTCTTATGACATGGTAAGGCAACAAAAGGTGTTCTTTGAGTGAAGGAAACTGGAAGATTCATCGAAAAGATAAATAAGCAAGATTTTTTATAGAATATGGAAAATTCCAGTAGAGGGTATGAATAATTTCAACTCATATTATTTTCCCATTAGCTTAGATGCAAACATTGCATACTGAAGAAAATTAAGCAATGGAAAGAACAGGTAATTCTTCCTCGCAAAACCTGAAAGACATCTATACCACACCAACATAAACTGCATCATAACTATATTAATTCCCTCCCACATAGACCGCATCATGACTATATTAAATAAAAAATAATAATACTTTTAGATCAATTGACGATAGTTGTTTAATCAGTGGTTATAGACACATGTTAGTTGGATACGAATCCTGAAGGCAGTCGTCCGATTTAAGGTTCTTAAAAGAAGATTTAAACAGGGGAATCAAATATGCAATCAGGAAACGCAAAGGAATGTATAGGCAATGAAATCTATACCGTCCAATTATGCGTCTTTGCTAACCGCCGGGCAAGTGCATGAATACAATAAGCAACATCCGCTCGGGGTCGAATCGCAGATGTGGCGGTTAAGATTTCTACAAAATAAGTGACAAAATAAAAACAGAAGAAAAAATGGTACAAAAAAATTTTAGAAAAGTGAATTCCAAAAATAGAAAATCCGAAAAGAAAATTGGATCTGCGAATGGAGAAAACTACTAACTTCGGAGGTGTCTCTCCTTGGGAGGACACTCGACGTGATTCGTCGCCTTTACTATCGCAACGTCCAAATCCTAATAGCAAGAAGCAGTCAAATCGAAACTCAAATTGAGATTTCTGAAATCTCGCACGGAGGAGAGAGAGAGAGAGAGAGAGAGAGAGAGAACCTTGTAATCGCTATTGACGTGGGCGAGGCCGACTTTGGTGGTGTCTTTGAGAGCGCCATAGGCCTTTCTCCAACTCTGGAGCGTTGCCATGTGGCCCTTCTCCCTCTCTCAACTGCTTTGCCGCTGAAATCGCTCTCTCTCTCTCTCTCTGCAAATCCTTCTTTCGCTCGACCCTCTTCTTCCCTTATTTCTACAACTACTTACGTTTTCGGTGTCTCCCTCTTTCTCGCTGTGTCCGTGTGCCGGCTAGATTTTGGGAGAGAAAAAGTTGATCAACGCAACATCCGCGCAAGCATGGGTCGTTCCCGTTCTCTCTGGCTGCTAGAGGCTGTTCGCGCGATGGATCGGCCTTCATGTAATAACTAGAAATAAAAACGTTAAAATTTTAATATATATTAAAATATATAATATTATTAGACACCGTACTATGTAATTTGGTTATTAATAATTTTTAAAATTTAACAATTAAATTTAAATTATAAATTAAATTGTCAAAGGTGTAATTATTTGCTTGTTTGTTGATGATATGTTGACTTTGGGTAAAAGTATTGAAAATGCTAAGAAATTGTTGTAATCTAATTTTGATATGAAAGATATAGATTACTCAAATGTGATTTTGGGCATTAAAATAATTAGAAACAATGGTAAATTGATTCTCACTCAATCACACTATATTGAAAAAATATTGAAAAATTTTAATCATTATGACTGCAAACCTGTTAACACACCTTTTTATGCAAATTTGAAGTTATACCTTAACTCTGCTAGAGCAATAAATGAGTTAAAATATGTTAGAGTTATTGGATGTTTGATGTATGTTATGACTTCTACTAGACTTGATATAACATTTGTTGTAGGTAAACTTAGTAGGCATACTAGTAATCCTAGTGATATATATTGGCATGTTATATATAGAGTATTAAAGTATTTGAAAAATACTATGAATTATGGCATACATTGTGAAGGATATCCTACTATCTTAGAAGGATTCACAGATGGCAGTTGGATCACTGATCGTAATGATCATACATCAACCAGCGGGTGGATATTCACCCTTGGTAAAGGAGCTATCTCTTGGGGTTCAAAGAAGTAAAGTCTTATAACAGATTCCACTATGGCATCAGAATTTGTGGCTAGCTTCTTGTAGCAAATAGGCAGAATGGCTTAGGAATTTGCTATTAGAAATTCCAATTTGGCCAAAGTCTATGTCACCTATATCTTTGCATTGTGACAGTGAGGCAACTTTATCATGGGCATATAGTAATATATATAATGGTAAATCCAGACATATTGGCTTAAGATAAAGCTATGTGAGGTAGTTAATTACTGATCGTATAATCACCATAGATTTTGTGAGATCAAGTCAAAATTTGGTCGATCCATTAACAAAAGGACTTGCAAGAACATGATCTAGAAGACATCAAAGGGGATGGGACTTAAATCCATAACCCATAGTCACCAATGATGGAAACTCAACTCAACACTTGAAAATTTCAAGTTTTTTAGTTCAATGAGCAAAGTACATCATATATAGTGACTGAAAGCACTAAAATATTTTTGTGTATCACATAATCCATCCTAAAGAAAATAGTGTTTTGTACCTGTAATGTGAAAAGGTGAACGTTGAGCTTAACCTCTTAATAAGTTTATAACAGGTTCTGTGAGGTACTTTAGTTACAAGGGTACCTTGATAAACCTACCTATATGAGTGTTGGAAGTGGTGTTGAGTCCTATGAGAAATGGATTTATCTCTAGAGCGCTCATCAAACTAGGATATAGACGCAAGGCCAATCCACGCATCGGCTTTTGGTAACACCCAGAGATCTTATCATTTGTGTGTGATATGTATCTGGTTGATCAAAAGAGGATTGCTAGTTCAAAGTTCGTCTACTATGTAATCCTAATTAACTTTGATATGTATTCACTAAGTGAAGGTTCAAGTCCTAAAGACCCATTCATTTATGCATAAATTATTTTTTATCTAAATAAATTATTTTTCATCTATATTTTGAAAATGGTGGGAGAATGTTGAAATATTTTCTAAAATATATGATTTTATGGGTGGGTTTTCAAAGTCTTCCTTTGATGAATTTCCTAAAGCATTTAAAGTTATGTGGGTTTGTCCCACATTAGAAAAAGTGGAAAACAAAAGGTTATTAATAAATGATAAGGTGGAATAATCTCTTAAAATTTGTTAAGAGAAAGTGCTAGTGTGTACTCTAGTGCTCCTTTGCACTGTCCGCACACACGTGCGCGCGACATGTTCTGTAGGGCACTAGTAGCGCATTTAATTGGCGTATAAGCACTTAGCACTTTGCACGCTTACATCGTTGCGAGATCGTGACCGTTGATCATGATCGGATGGTTAAAAATTAATCTTATATTTTTCTTTAGATTAAGTCAAGCGACTGATGATAAATCATCAGGCAACTGGGGTGCTTCTGAGTTTGAAAATTTTCAAACAGAATAGGCTCAGTCGACTGGCCCTATCGAGTGCAGTCGACTAACCCCATTCTGAATTTGAAAATATTCAAACAGAATAGGCCCAGTCGACCGACCCTTTCGAGCATAGTCTACTGACGTGCGATAAACAACGCTGAATGGATGCAACCTTTCGCAACAAATGCAACCTTTCGAAAAAGGCATGATTTTGTCTATATAAAGATAAGTTAACTCCACGAAATAGATCAAGAAAATTCATCATTCTTTTATTCTATTTCTCTCTAATCCTTCCACAAATTACATCATTTTCAAATATGGATTCTATTTTCTGTAGAGATGGAATACCAAAAAATTTGTTCAGATAACTTTAAGGGTGTTATTGATCAATTTTCATTTGTGTATAATGCAAACTGATATCAGATCATAATCTGGGCTTCATAGTATCCTAGAAACGTATTTTCTGACTCAATACACAGCAATCTGGTAGGGGTAAATAACGTTTTAAGGAAAACGACATTATAATGTGCCTTGAAGCATTTGCAATACTGCAGCATTTTCCTCATCCTATTCTTACAAAAGGAGGGACAACAGCCATGCAAGGAGGAAACACAGTAGCTAAAGCTGTTATGTGCGCAGACCACTAAAGAAGAAACAAAAAAACAAAAAAAAAACACAGATGCTATGTTAAACACAATAGGCTATATTCAGCTAGTCCTCTCTCATCTCTCTCTCTTTCTCTCTCTCCTCTCCTTTGTTTAATTGTTTTTCTTTACTTTATTATTATTTCAATATTTTGTTTGAGTTTATTATTGGATTGAGAGTATTTTTATTTAAGTTATTATTATGTTGAGTTTATTTAATTGTTGAATGTTTTAATTAGATTAATGAAGTCTTCATTTTGAGTTCATTATTTGAATGCTTAAAAGGTTGGTTATTTGGCTCGTTTAATCTTGTTATTGTTTATTTGATTGGTTGAATGATTCATTGAAAGAATTATATTGGTTTTGTTAGTTTGGATAGTTGTTTAAGTTTAATTTGTGTTTTATGGGATGTTTTAAAACACAAGGAGACTAGGATTTGATTAAGTAACAAGGTTGCACATAAGGTGTTCAATAAAATGTCCGTTAGAGCATGAACACCATATTTGGCCATTTAATGTTAGAAATAGTGGATTAGATGATGTTGTTGGATGTAGTTTAGCTCCTTAAAGCAAGGATAACTGTAGTGACCCGGGAGAAATTATGGTATTTTAAATAATAACAGAGAGAGAGAAAATAGAAATGGAAACAGAAACAGAAAGAGGCAGCAGACTTCGTCAACGAACACGCACTTTGGGAGTAATAACTGAGGAATTTAATCAAGGACTCATCGACGAATACAGGGGATTCGTCGACGAGGATAATACAGGCTCTCCCTGTATTTGTCAATGAGGATAACACAGGCTCTCATCAACGAGAAAACACCGAGAGAATTTTTGGGTGACTCTGAATTTCGTCGACAAATTGGAGAGTTCGTCGACGAATTTCCTGTTGACCTCGTCAACGAGGTGACGTGGCTCGTCGACAAAGCTCAGTGTATAAATAGGGCCAACTTTCATTTTTGGTTGAAATCTAGCGCAAACATCTCTCTTTCTCTCTCCTCTACGCCCCTCCTACCTTCTTTCTAAGATATCGGGCCGATTTTTTGTCGTTCGACGATCTGAAGCCAACACGACACTCTTGGAAAAGTTCTCTACAAGTCTGCTGGAGCGAATCGTCGGTGGGGTTAAGTTGGAAACCATCCCAAATCCAGGGTAAGACTTTCTACTCAGTATTTGGTTTCTTGATAGTTGTAGGAAGTGTAATATGCGTAGAAATACTGAACTTTAGTTTTGGAAAATATCGTTTTCAGGGTGTTGAACGGGGAACCCCGCGGGCGCGGGGCTGTTTGTTTTAGGGGCTTTTTGGGACTTAGGTAAGGGGATAAACTAAGTTAGTAATTTTATGAAAAATATGTATATTGTTACAGCATTTGATTTCAGGAAAATGAATATATATATATATATATATATATATGATTTATATTTGGGAAATACCGCTGAAAATGATGGTATGTTAGATATATGAAAAACCTATTTCGTGTGGCATAAGTAGAAATTATAATGAAAATTTGTTTTCTAGGAATGTGTTAATGATATTGATTTTTATAAAGGAAAACCAGCGTATGGGCCGAGATTTTGATATATTTTTTGGCGTACGGGCCGAGCTATGTGTATGATTTGCCAGCGTATAAGCTGAGCTATGGATATATTTTGTCGGTGTACGGGTCGTGCTATGGATGTGATTTGCTAGCGTACGGGTTGAGCTATGTATATGATTTGTCAACGTACAGGACGAGCTATGGATGTGATTTTCTAGCGTACGGGCTGAGCTATGGATATGATTTGCCGGCGAACGGGCCGAGCTATGGTAACACACACTAGTGTTAGTTTATTTCCCTTACTGAGAGGTGTCACACCCCGAATTTCATAAACATTTCAGGAGCCCTTGATAGGAGAGTGGGTAAAGCTCCGCTGATCTAGTACTGTTGACCTGCCCTTCCAAAAGGGTAAGTGTTTTGATAGGGTCGGATGTATTTTGTGGGATGGCCCTAAGATATCTTCTGGGTTGTGTACTGTGTGTATATAAATACAGTGGTTGTAGTAACTCTGGTATTGTGATGTATGGTATAATGAGATGTATATGATTGTATGTTTCCTACTGCTTAGGCTTCCGTTATGTGTTTAGATGTATCCCTGGTATCCACGGGTCCAGGTGGATTATGATCTGCTGAGTTTTGTGATATTGATTTTACTATATTATGGAAAAAAATGTGGAAATTAAGCAGGTCGTCACAATAACCACTATTTATTCAATACGCATCCTCAATTTCTTATAATTTAGGGACAAAAATAGTTGTTGCAACACTGATATTTTGTAACAACCCGAAATTTTCACTATATATATTTTATAATTACCATAATAGCTTTGATATCATGACATACTATCGAAGTCAACCTGGACCCATAGGCACCAGAGATTTTCCTATTTATACATACATACTTCCTAAGCAGCGAAACCAAAATACACTTTATATATATACAATACCAGAGTTTCACTGTTTCTACATATACACATATATACCCCAAAAACCATCATGAGTCTGACCCGACTACTTACCCCGCAACTGGGTAGTTCCTATGAACTGCTATATCACGGAGCTTGCTCCTCTTGTCTGTTGGGATTTCATAAAGTATTTGTAATGATAGGATGAGACACCTCTTGTAACGACCCGAAAAATTTAATTAATAAAAATAATAGAAAAAGGGAAGAAAGAGAAATATTTTTTAAAAATGTCAGCAAAGAATCGTCGACAAACCAACTGGTCTCATCAACGAGCGTTCTATCTTGGCTCATTGACGAGGGCACATGTCTTGTCGACGAGGAATTACTGAAAAAGGGTTTTTACATGACTGAAATTCGTCGACAAGTTTGTTGTTTCATCGCCGAACTGTGTACTAGGACTCGTTGACAAGTCCACGTGTCTCGTCGACGAATCCCTGCCTATAAATAGCGAGTTCTTTCATTTCAGCATAAAATTTTCCGTTTGCATCCTCTCTTTCTCTCTCTTTCTAGAATTTCGGCCCTGCTACCTTCTCTCTTCAATTTCGGGCCAGATTTAGCTTGGTTCGACAATCGAAAGCTAGCACGAGACTCCTAGGAAGATTCTTTGCAATATAGGCAGAGCGGATTTTCGATTTGAGAAGTTTGGAAAACATCCCAAAACCATGGTAAGTGAAATAATTTAAGGTATTAGTATTATTTTGAGATATTTGGAGCTTAGGAAGTATTATAAGGGTATTTTATTAGGATTTAAGGAATTTGGAATTTTCGGATTATAGGGTCTTCTTTTGTTGACTTTAGGCCGAATCCCGAGGAGCAGGTGAGGGGAAATATTTTATAATAGTCTTTTTTAATAATTTTAAATGACTAATTTTGGGTATAATTTCTACACATTTAGGTATAATTTTTCTGAATAATGCTGGTATTAAAAATACTGTTTTAAAATATTTATATTATAATGGGCAAAATCGTGTGGTTGAAACCATTCTTCGTAAATAATTGTGTGCATTGTGGATTTGATGAACCATTGAGACTGCAAATATTGTTTGGCAGTAATTTCTATCTGGTTGAATTTACTAGTTGATTGCGGATACTGATGTTGTGTATACTGTGGTAGAACTGTGGATATGTTGAATGATTGGTTTGCTATGGACTTATGTTGTGGTTCATGTAAATTGCGATATAGCATTGGTAGTAGTATGAGGAGGTTGTTATATCGTACCTGGTATAACCATCATATAACATTGACAGTGGTATGAGGAGGTCATTATATGGGCGTTTATACTGGGAGGTAAACATTGACAGTGGTATGAGGAGGTTGTTTACCTATTTACCATGATTGGAGTGTTTGTTTGTAACCTATGTGGTTTGATTAGTCCTATGTGAACCAGTCCTGTGTGGACATATATGATGTGTGATTGGTTAGTCCTGTGTGGACCAGTCTTGTGTTGACATATATGATGTGTGATTAGTTTGTCTTGGGTGGCCCGTGTAATATGTGTGATTGGTTAGTCCTATGTGGACCAATCCTTTGTGGACAGGTATGTTGTAATTGATAGTCTTGTGTGGACGATTATATATTGTGTGGTTTTAGACCCTGCGTGGGTATGATTGATGACTGTATGAATTATCTTGTGTGGAACTTCGTGAAATATTTGGCAATGATTGTGTGTAATTCTAACTAAGTATTTTGGGTAAAGTAGATTACTCCACCCAAGGGCTTGCTGAGAAAGGCGAGTACTCTAGTAATTATTTGTGGATACCAGGGTAGAAGGAAGCCACTTGTATGGGCGGGTGACCTTCCCTATTCTCGGTGACTTTACCTGGATACATAATCCGAGAGCTTACTGAGGAAGGTGAGTGCCCTGGTGTTAGCACTAGAGTAGAGGGAATCTATTTGTATGGGTGGGTAGACTTCCCTATTCTTGGAAATTATCAGTAAAATATTTATAAATGTGGGCACGTGATTGGATGTTAAATACATTGACCATGGTGTGATTATGAGCATACTATTTTTGGCTACTAGTGGATTGTGAACAGTTATATGGATATTTTAATTATATATTAAACACTTCAGCCACACACTATTATAAATTATTTCTTCCTTACTGAGAGGTGTCTCACCTCGTCGATGATTTAAACTTTTTAGGTTATCCAGGTGATCGAGCTTAAATAGCTCCAGGGCGGGGTAGTTTTGTGAGTGGTACCCGAACGACTATGTTTTAGTTTTTATGTTTTATAAATTTTATTTAGGTTTTTGTAATATGAAGGATGTGGTTGTAATTATTATGGAACTGCATATGTAAATATAAAACTCTGGTATATTATGTTTGAGGTTATTCAAATTATTTTCGCTGCGTGAATGGTATTAGAGATGCGTGTTGGTCTCATAACACTTCGGGCCCTACGTGGCGGGTTCGGGCGTTACACCTCTCAGTAAGGAAAATAGACTAATATTAGTGTGCGACTGTAACGTCTCGAACCCCTCGCGAGCTCGGGGTGCTACTTTAGTGACATCTGTGTACCTAATACCATCTTATAATATAAAACATGCAGCGGAATAAGTAAAATATTCTCCATAGTCTATTACCAGAGTCTAACCATCAACATACAACAAAGTCTTTCCATTCTTATATTACATCTCAAACGAAAAAGTCAACTAACTCGGTCCTTATGATCACAATACAAGACTTGAGGCGTACAACATAAATATCTTACATCCGAGTTCTTGTAGACACTCACAAAAAGAAATTATACTAGTCTCCACCCCTTGGTTATGCTAAACTCAGTCTCTATGATTCCTTGAAAAAATGTTGTATACGGGGTGAGACACCTCTCAGTAAGGAAAATTAAGTTAATGACAGTGTGTGGTCAGCATATGTTTTAGTATATACAAAATCATACATTCTCTCTTTTACTGAAAATAGTATGCATACTCACTTCTCATTTCTTATAGTATAAAACAGTACTCAAAACAATTACATTATTTACATAAATATACTAATATGCATAAAAGGCTCCCCCTGGACTATACGCTATGTATAAACTCCCATGGTCAGGGTTGTGCTACTCGAAGGCTGGGGGATCAACCCAGACTAAGTCACTCCCTGCTAACTACATCTGTAGGCTTTTGCAACTCGCTTGCAGGTCCAATTACCTTACCACTTCCTGGTATGTACTTCCAGGGAAGGTAACACCTCTACCAGGGTCAATCGGCTAGGACCACCCAACACCACTCTCATAGTACAGTTTGGGCGCACATGGTCAAATGGTGAAACACTCTCTAACTACGGTACCGTGCTCATAATAACTGGGTCCTCAGGGTTCCTAGAGCATATCACGCAATTTAAGTAATTAAAACTGTACTTTAAACTCATCTAACATAAAATCTACCATTTTATAAACCTTGGCCTCTTGTTGTTTACTACAAACTTGAGCCTCGACCCTCTGTTACAACTCAGCTCTCAGCCACTAAATAAAACTTTGACCCTTGGCCGTCTGGTAAAACTCGGCCCTCCCAACCATCATATAAATCCCTACATTAATCAAATAGTTCCAGTATGTTTCACAAACAGTTCAGTATTACACAAACACTCCCATTTCTGGTATTTCCATATCTCTCAAAATAGTATTCACCCGCCACACAATTTTCCATATTTAAAACATAACCCATAGGCAAACCATAAGAACACCATATAAATGGCTTGTAGGATCAAACCGAACATTCCACCGTTCATTTCTACTCAAAATATCATATCATATATCCTAGGTTTGAAAACGGGACTTTTGAATGGTTGGTTTTAGAAACCTCAATTGAAAACATAAATATAACTACTCCATAAACATTTCCATCAGTTCAAAATTATGAAAAACGCTGCATTAACATAATCCACTTACCTGCATTCCAAACAGAAATTGAAACGGACCAAAAACCAAAAACCCTAGCTTTTTGAACCAATGAAACTACGAGATCCTATAAGCCAAACAATGAGAGAGTGATCCGGGAGCACGTGGGGGCTAGTAGGAACCTTTTGATAAAGAAATACTGAAATCCTCATAGAGCTCAAAAGAGGGGTTTTTGAGATTTCCAAGAAAAAAATGAGCTCACTTCTATTTATAGGTGGGCAACCCAGGAGAAAACTAGCGCCAGTTTCCCCTATTCCCACAAAAATGTCGGTGGTTTTGTGGTTAACTCACCCAATTAACCCAAAATCGTGGCCGATTTTCCTCCAGCCTAGAAAATCATCGCTAGTTTTGGCCCTGACTTCCCCAATTCCTTCTTTTTCTTTTATTTTCTTTTTATTTCTCCTTTTTACATTCATTTTCCTTTATTTTTCGGGTTCGGGTTCCTATAATGGCAATGTGAGTATTATCATACTATAAACATATACTTCAAATAATATAACTGTAATATATACATATCTTAAGTTGTAACTGATATCGTATGAAAATCTCTACTTTTAAACTATATCATAATGAATTTTCATTTCTTAAAAATCATCTATTAAATCTGTATTTTACTGAAATTATACCCTAGATGAAAATCTGTGCATCATGACTCCACCCCTCATTATCCGAGTTGTGTGACCCGTATGCTGGACTTAACGTTGGCTAGCCTACCAGGTTAAGTCAAACATAACATAACTATGCACGATTGCCCACCCAACCTGGCCTGCCCAGCCTACTACACAAATAACCTCTAGGGGTCAGTAAGATAGTGGGTATCCTACTACATAACTTACACTTCCGGGCTAATCGGCCATCGACCCACACTTCTTGAATCGTGTGGTTGCACTGTCGGCCATACCCAATCTAGTCCACTCAGCCTACTCATCGACAACCTCCATGGTCGGCACGCAGTGGGTATCCTACTACACCGATTTGATTAGCTAGCTATGGTACCATGCTCTTAACATATGTAACCATTTGGGTTCTGTTACTAGATAATGCATTTACATAATATATTTCTGTACGTTTTCATATTTCTGTAATAAATCGGGCTTTTACATATTTTTTGAATAAAAACTATCATTTCATAATTTTTGAATAAATCATCGTAATAAAACTAATTACGACATCTGCGTCGGCTGTCATATCTCGGCATCTTTGCCGACTATCATATCATAATATACTAGATATATCGTTAACATCTATACTATTTATGATCTTTTGAAAATTACTAAAAACCATATGTATTCTTTGAAATAATAACATTTCTAACATACTGATATTACATTAAATTTATACTCATGCCACACGAGTGAGTTCTACTCTGTATAATACTATAACATGCTATAAAATCTATTGTCTCTGTTCAACATCAGTATTCCCAAAAATACATTAATTCATTAATGAATTCCTAAAAATACCTGACTCAATCTATTCCCTTACTTGTTTCCTAATAAACCTACTAAAGCGCTAAATCTACGTCCCTGCGGCGTTCGAAACTCAAATCCCTAAAATTATATTTTTCCCAAATTAATCAGGTCAATCTCCAAAATATTTATCATTTAGTATTTCCTAGGTTCTATATATTCCAAATAAACCATAAAAACTAATATTTAACACCCTTACCTCAGTTTTGGAGTGGTTCCCCGGAACCTCAAACCGAAATTTTGCTCCGCCTGTATTGTAGAGAATCTTCCCAAGAACCTCATAGTGGTTCCTGATCGTCAATCTAGGCTTAAACGGAGCCGGAATCGAAGGAAATTGGAAGGAGGGTCATAGGGTTTGTGAGGGAGAGAGAGATAGAGAACATTTAGTTTAATTTAACAAATGAGCTCGTGGGTTTTCCTTATAGCCTGCACTGCCGAGAAAATCATTGCCAATTTTGTCCAACTCTCAGAAAACTGTTACCAATTTTCTATTTAATCGGCCCAAAATTGCCATTTACCTATTATCGTCCCGCGGTGAATTTCCCAAAACCATCGCTAGTTTTCCTATCCTCTCCAAAAAACTTTTGCTGGTTTTCTCCTCTCCCAGCCAAAAATAAAATCGTCGCCGGTTTTCTGTCCTCTCTAGAAAATTTGTCGTCAATTTTCTCCTTTCCTGACCAAAAATCCATTTTTCCCACTTTCTTTTATTATTATATTTTATAGGTCTCCACATTCTCCCCTCCTTTTAAAAATTTCGTTCTCGAAATTTACTAAGTATACATGTACCAACCTTTAAAGGGAAATTCGCTATACTTTTATTAATTACCCTCACTTATGGCAGAGGAATACTGTGGTTACATATACAGTTCTGGGAGATTACAATAATTAACCAAAATTCTCCCAAAACCCGCTATATCCTATAAACCAAAACACAATTTATACATTTATTACCCTACACCACATAAAAATAAAATCAAAACATTACTTACCTTACCTGTGCCATTCTTTTTTCTTGCTCTGACAAACACTGATCCCCACTGAACAAATATGGGTACTTCTGTCGTATCTCTTTCTCTAACTCCCACGAGGTCTCTTCTACTGTATGATTCCTCCATAATATCTTCACTAGAGAAATTTTCTTTGTGCGCAACTCTTGTTCCTTTCTATCTAGAATCAGCATTGGTATTTCTTCATATACTAAAGTATCTTGAAGTTCCAACTCTTCATAACTGATTACGTGGGAGGGATCTAAGACATATTTCCTCAACATAGAAACATGAAATATGTCATGAATCTTGGATAATGCTGGTGGTAAAGCTATTATATAGGCAACTAGACCCACTCTCTTAAATATTTCAAATGGGTTAATGTACCTAGGGCTTAACTTACCATTCCTCCCAAACCTCATAACTTTTCTTATTGGAGCTACTTTCAAGAACACATGGTTTCCTATCTCAAATTCCAAATTTCGGTGGCAAGTATCTGCATAGCTTTTCTGCCAACTCTATACTGTTCTAATTCTGTCTTTGATAAGTCGGACTTTATCATATGCATGCTGCACCTATTCCAGTCCCAATACTTGCCTTTCACCCACTTCATCCCTATATAATGGAGAATGACATCTCCTACCATATAATGCCTCGTAAGGTGCGATTCCAATGCTGGCTTGATTACAATTATTGTACACAAATTCAACCAGCGACATATATTGGGTCCAACTACCCTTGAAATCCAATACACATGTTCAAAGCATATCTTCTAATATTTGGATCGTCCTCTCCGTCTGTCCATCCATTTGAGGATGAAATGTCATACTGAATGATAGTTGAGACCCTAAAGCCTCCTGTAAACTTCTCCAAAATCGTGACATGAATCGTGGGTCTCGGATTGAAACTATGGATACTAGCACACCATGGGATCAAATTATCTCCTGAATATATAACCCTACCAGTCTGCTCATGGAATAATTGACTTTAATAAGGAGAAAATGAGCAGTCTTTGTCAGCCGGTCTGCAATCACCCAAATGATATTCTGCCCATATAATACCGGCGGTAACCTTGTAACAAAATCCATGGAGATATGATCCCACTTCCACTCAGGAATGTGGAGTGACTGCAACTATCCCGCCGATCTTTGGTACTCAGCCTTTACCTACTATCATGTCAAACATTACTTTACATACTCAACTATCTCCCTCTTCATACCGCTCCACCAACATGACTCCTGGAGGTCTCGATACATTTTAGTACCTCCTGGATGCACTATGTAAAGAGATCTGTGTGCCTTCTTTATAATAGTCCTCTTAATTTCAGCATTTGCGGGTATGCACAGCTTGGTACAGAACCTCAGAGCTCCATCATTTGAAATATTGAACTCCTCCCCCTATCCGTTATGTACTTTATTTATTAGCTCTACCAATTCTGTGTCATTTCTTTGAGCAACTTTGATCCTTTCCTGCAAGGTAGGCTGTAACACTAGGCTGGCAATAAATGTCTGGTGATCATCCTTTGCTAGCTCCACACCAAGCCTCTCTAAATCCATCTGAATCGGATACTGAATCTCCACTACTGACAATGCTGCTCCCACTGATTTTTGGCTCAAAGCATCAGCCACCATGTTTGCTTTCCCTAGGTGGTAGCTGATAGTACAATCATAATCTTTAATGAGTTCTAGCCATCTCCTTTGCCTCATATTCAATTCTTTTTGGGTGAAAAAATACTTCAAACTTTTATAGTCAGTGAAAATCTCACATCTCCCACCATATAAATAATGCTTCCAGATCTTTAGAGCATATACTATTGCAGGCAACTCTAAATCATGTACCGAGTAGTTCTTTTCATACTTTTTAAGCTGCTAAGAAGCGTAAGCAATAACCCCCCTATGTTGCATCAACACACATCTGAATCCCTTCAAAGATGCGTCATTGTATATAACAAATCCATCCTCTCCTAATGGAATAGATAAAACTGGAGCAGAAACAAGCCGTTGTTTCAACTCTTGGAAACTCTATTCATACTCATTGGTTCATTCAAACTTCACATTTTTCTCGTGAGTCGTGTTAATGGACCTATTAATCTGGAAAAGCCATCCAAAAGACGCCAGTAGTACCCTACCATACCTAGGAAGCTTTTGATCTCCTGAACATTCACCTGTCTCTCCTAATTCACCACTGCTTCTATTTTACTTGGATATATTGATATGCCATCCTCGGAGATCACATGCCCAAGGAAAGTGACTTGCCTCAGCCAGAATTCACATTTCTTGAACTTAGCGTATAACTTCTTTTCTCTCAGTACCTGAAATACTAATCTCAGGTGATCTTCATGCTCTTCAAAACTCTTCAAGTATACCAGTATATCATCAATAAATACCACAAGAAATTGGTTTAAGTACTGGTGGAACACCTGATTCATCAAATCCATAAACACTACAGGTGCATTAGTCAGACCAAATGGCATAACTAGAAATTCATAATGGTCATATCTGGTCTTGAATGCAGTCTTTAGAATATCCTCTACTTTAACTTTCACCTGATGATATCTCGATCGAAGATCAATCTTGGAGTAGACCTGGGTTCCCTGTAACTGATCAAATAAGTCATTAATTCTAGGATGAGGATACTTATTCTTGATTGTCACTTTATTTATCTCCCTATAATCAATGCACATCCTCATAGTCGCGTCTTTCTTCTTCATGAATAGGACTGGTGCTCCCCAAGGCGACACGCTAGGTCTAATAAACCCTTTATCTAACAGGTCCTATAACTGGTTCTTCAGCTCCTTTAACTCAGTTGGGGCCATCTTGTAGGGTGCCTTAGATATCGGTGTTGTTCTTGAAATAAATCCACATCAAATTCAATCTCTCGATTTGGTGGTAAACTAGGTAATTCCTCTAGAAAAACATTTGAAAATTCTATGACTACCGTAGTATCAACAAGTTTCAATTCCTCCTTTGGTATCTCTTTTATATAAGTTACATAACCCCCAAGCAACCATCCTGGAGTAGCCTCCTAGTTTGAATAGCTGATACAAACTATGGAGAGGCGCACACATATGATCCCACAAACATGAATTCTTGCTCACCTAGGGGTCTGAAGATCACTTCTTTTTTATGGCAATCAATGCTAGCGTAATTAGTTGCCAGCCAGTCCATACCCAATATCATATCGAATCCCTACATATCCAACACTACAAGATTAGCTGGTAGTATTTTCTCCTGGATGCCCACTGGATAGTTTTTAAGTATTCTTCCATATCTCACCACTGATCCAATTGGCGTGGCTACTAACAAATCAGTATCTAGCAACTATGTCTCAACTCCAGTCGATTTGACATACCCCAACGACACAAACGAATGGGTGGCACCTGAGTCAAATAAAATAACAGCTTTATATGATAAAGCAATAATCATACTATACATCATATGACAGTCCCGTGCTACATGACCCAATCCACCACATCTATAGCAGACATTCCTCCCTACTTGACACTCTATTCTATGTCTCTTTCCACATATAAGACAAACAGGATATGCCTGCTCGCCTTAAACCTCCCAGTCTCCTACCTCTGAGCTCTGCCGTATTTGTCTCCCCTCCAAGGGCTTTGGCTGGACCTTGCCTGGAATCCTGGAGGCATGGGCCTCTTCCTCTAACTCGATGTACCTACATCCATGTGACTGTTTTCCTATGCCACTATGGCTATGTCCACTAATTTGGAGAATTCCTACACCTTTAGGACTGCCACCTGTATATGTATGTCAAGCCTCAAACCCCTCTAAAAAATTCTTGCCTTTTTCACCTCATCTGGAACGATATAGGGAGCAAAATGTGACAACTCGATAAATTTTGTTGCATATTGTTGAACCGTCAGTTGCCCCTGTCTCAGATTCAAAAATTCTGCTATCTTAGCTTCTCTAATAGTAGGAGGAAAATAAAGATCAAAGAACATTTCCTTGAATCAGTTCCATGACATGACCACTGGTACAAGTCTCTATTCCTCAAGCTCTACAACTATCCACCATCTCTCAGCTACACTTGTTAGCTTATACGTGGCATATAAGACCCTTTGTTCATTGGTGCAATGAAACACTGTCAGTATCTTCTTGATCTCCTGCATCCAGTTTTCAGCCACTGCAGGATCAGCTCCTCCTGAAAACGCCAAAGGATTCATTTAGCGAACTTCTCTATAGTGCAACCCTGATCTGCTGCTAGTCCTCCTTACTCCCTTGAGCTCCATGTAATCTCAGAAATAACTTGCTAAGCTATACTACGTAGAACCGCATCTGAATCACCACCACCCGCACCAGATGGGCCTGCACCATCATCACCACTAGCATGAGCACTGTTACCTCCAAGGTCCATCCTGAAAAGAAAATAAACATAGTCTAAGGACCCTCTAACTAACAGATTTATCTAACTGAAATCTCATATCGTTAATTAACCTAACATCCTTATTCTCAATTTAAGATTTAGACCAGCAATTGAGAAACACAACCTGACAATAGTTTACTATGGTTTTCCTAAAATCATCACCCCGGGAAAGACACAGAAACCACTATGGAAATCCTGCTTTCTGATCATAGAAAAAAACCCTAAATACTCATCTTAATTTCCACAACATTGACTCACTAACTTCTTGATCCATTCATATACTCTGGCATTGTTTCCGCTACATACTAAAGTCTACAGAACCTAGCAACCTAGGCTTTGATACCAAACTTGTAATGACCTGAAATTTTTGCTATATATATATATATATATTAATTACCATAATAGCTTTGATATCATGACATATTATCGAAGTCAACCCGGACCCATAGGCACCGGGGGTTTACCTGTTTATACATACATACTTCCTAAGCAGCGGAACCAAAATACACATTATATATATACAGACAATACCAGAGTTTCACTATTTCTATATACCCCAAAAACCATCATGAGTTTGAATCGACTACTTACCCTGCAACTGGATAGTTCCTATGAACTCCTCTATCACGGAGCTTGCTCCACTCGTCTGTCGGGAATTCCTGAAGTATTTGTAATGTTAGGGTAAGACACCTCTTAGTAAAGGAAATAGACTAATATCAGTGTGAGGCAATGTGAGTATTATCATACTATAAACATATACTACAAATAATGTAACTGTAATATATACATATCTTAAGATGTAACTGATATCATATGAAAATCTCTACTTTTAAACATACTATATCATAATGAATTTTCATATCTTAAAAATCATCTGTTAAATTTGTATTTTACTAAAATTATACCCCGAATGTAAATCTATGTATCATGACTCCACCCCTCATGATCCGGGTTGTGCGGCCTGTAGGCTGGACTTAACACTGTCTGACCTATTAGGTTAAGTTAAACATAACATAACTATGCATGATTGCCTACCCAACCTGACCTACCCAGCCTACTACACCGACAACCTCTAGGGGTTAGTAACACAATGGGTATCCTACTACACCTCCTACACTTCTAGGCTAATTGGTCACTGACCTACACTTCTTGAATCGTGTGGTTGCACTGTTGGCTATACCCAATCTAGTCTGCCTAGCCTACTCACCAACAACCTCTAGGGTCGACAAGCAGTGGGTATCCTACTACACCAATCTGATTTGCTAGCTACGGTGCTGTGCTCTTAACGTACGTAACCATCCGGGTTCTATTACTAGATAATGCATTTCACATAATGTATTTCTATACGTAAATAACATTTTCATATTTCTGTAATAAATCTAGCTTTTATATATTTTCTAAAGAAAAGATGTCATTTCATAATTTTTAAATAAATCATCATAATAAAACTAATTACAGCATCTGTGCCGACTGTCATATCTCGGCATCTGCGCCGGCTATCATATCATAATTTATTGGATATATCGTTAACATCTATACTATTTATGATCTTTTGAAAATTACTGAAAACCATATGTATTCTTTGAAATAATAACATTTCTAACATACTGATATTACATTAAATTTATATTCATGCCACACGAGTGAGTTCAACTCTGTATAATACTATAACATGCTATAAAATCTATTTTCTCTGTTCACCATCGGTATTCCCAAAAATACATTAATTCATAAATAAATTCCTAAAAATACCTGACTTAATCTATTCCCTTACCTGTTTCCTGATAAACATGCTAAAGCGCTAAATCTACGCCCCTACGGCGTTCGAAACTCAAATCCCTGAAATTATATTTTTCCCAAATTAATTAGGTCAATCTCCAGAATATTTATCATTCAGTATTTCCTAGGTTCTATATATTCCAAATAAACTATAAAAACTAATATTTAACACCCTTAATTCAGTTTTGGAGTGGTTCCTCGGAATCCCAAATTGAAATTCCGTTCCCTGCGTTGTAGAGAATCTTCCCAGGAACCTCATGGTGGTTCCTAATCGTCAATCCGAGCTTAAACGGAGCCGAAATCGAAGGAAATTTGAGGGTGGGCCGTAGGGTTTGTGAGTGAGGGAGGGAGGGAGGGAGGGAGGGAGGGGGGGGGGAGAGAGAGAGAGAGAGAGAGAGAGAGAGAACATTTAGTTTAATTTAACAAATGAGCTCATAGGTTTTCCTTATAGCCTGCACTACCGAGAAAATCATCATCGGTTTTCTCCAACTCTCAGAAAACCGTCGCCAGTTTTCTATTTAACCAGCCTAAAATTACCATTTACCTGTTACCGTCCCACGGTGAATTTCCCAAAACCGTCACCTATTTTCCTATCCTCTCCAGAAAATTGTCGCCTATTTTCTCCTCTCCCAGCCAAAAATAAAACCGTCGCCGGTTTTCTGTCTTCTCTTGAAAACCGTCACCAGTTTTCTCCTTTCCTAAACGAAAATCCATTTTCCCACTTTATTTTATTATTATATTTTCTGGGTCTCTACATATTTTCCATCTCATTCAAAACAACAAAAATAACCATCTTCGGATCATGTCCAAAAATACCATTTCATTGTAAATTCCATTTTTGTTAGTTGTAATGTTTTAATTCTCTTTATTTTCAAGTAATAGTAAAATTTGGAATTCACATAGACTGTTTCCTGTGGAGGTGACTTAGAGACTTCCCTTAATTACTACTTGCTGACACTTTTATACTTGGGAGTTAATCTCTAAGGTTTTTTTAGAGTCAAGTCATTATTACAATTCAATTTTGGATTGATAAATAAATTATCATTTTAAATTTAATTAATATTATTATTTTTATCATAATGTCTTATAATAGTAATATGTTATAAATTGTTGGGGGCGTGCCTTATATTCAGAGCAAATCACATATACCGGAGAGAACTACATGAAGCGAGGGACAATTGCATGAGAAGAGGTTTCAAATAGTACACAAAAGGACCTTTGTTCAGCACAAAATCGTTGACGGTTAGGCTAAACTTTTGATGGTTTCCGTCAGCGCAAATTATGTAATTTGAATTTTGGGGCTTGTAGATTGGGCTTATTTGGAGGTTTTTCCTTCGGGAGATCGATACAAATGTAGTTTAGGTTTACTAGAACTCTTTTGTGTGCATATGATCGTTATATAAACAATATTTGTAACCCAAAAGGGTGAGCTTTGACATTGATCATAGTGAAACCCGAAGTGCTACTCCTGTGGACGTAGGCTATTGTCAAACCACGTAAATCTTGTGCATTCTAGTTGTGTTTTTTTATTCTTCTTATTATTGTTTGATTACTTCTTGAGTATATTTCATCATCGAATGATTGCATTAGTTGTTGTTGATTGTTTTGTGTTTGATTGTGTGCTTCCATTGTGCGTGTTCATGTTAAGCGAAATCAACAATAAGTAGTAGTAGAGCTATTGGTTCTACAACTGTTGAGGTCTCTTCGATTAAGTTTGATGTGAACAAGTTTGATGGAACTGGTAATTTCGGGTTGCGGCAACAAAGGGTGAAGGACTTGCTAGTGTAGTAAGGGATGGTGAAGGCGTTATACAGAAAGAAGTCAGACGATATAAACAACGCAAGTTGGAAGGAGCTTGAAGCAAAGGTGGTTTCCATGATCAGGTTATATCTAGTCGATGATGTGTTGTATCACGTAATGGATGAGGATTCACTAGCGGCGGTTTGGCTGAAACTAGAGCATTGATATATGTCCAAATCGATTTCGAGCAAGCTGTATCTTAAGAAAAAGCTTTATTGGCTTGAGATGGTAGAGGGTTCAGACTTGAATCAACACATCAACACATTTAATCAGATCATTAGTGATCAAGGGTGAGTTGATGTCAAGTTCGAGGAGGAGGAAAAAGCATTGATGTTGCTAAACTCCCTACCTACGTCACCTACATATGAGAATCTAATTACGATGCTGACTTGGGAAAAAGAAACCCTGGAGTTAGAGGACATCATGAGTACATTGATAGGGTTCCATAAAAGGAATAAGACCAGTGATGAGGGTTCACATGGTTAAGGGCTCGTGGTGAAAGGTAATCAGGATCATGGGAGAGGCAAATCTTGGAGTGGACTGAGTGGTAAAAACTCAGTCCAAGAGGAAGAAGGATGCTCGCTATTTTAAGTGCGAGAAACTAGGGCAGATAAAATCGGAATGTCCAGAGTAGGAGAAGGAAAAGGCAAAAGCTCAAGAGGGTTTGTCAAAATCCTTGCATGTAGTTGAAGAAGTGGACTCGAGGAGCAGTGATGGTGAGATGCTTACTGTCTCATTAGGTTTAGAACGCCTCATGGGTTCTTGGATCTTAGACTTGAGATGTTATTTTCACATGATGCCTAATAAAGCCTAGTTCACCACTTACAGATTGGTGAGTCCTGGTTCCGTTCTAATGAGAAACAGTGTGTTTTGCAAAGTTATCGGAATAGGGGATATCAGGATCAAGATGTATGACAGTGTGGTAAGGACGTTATGTGGGGTAAGGCATGTACCCGATCTACGGAAGAAAGTGATATCATTGGGTGTTTTGGATTGTGATGGGTATTGTTACAAGTTCAAAGGTGGGATGATGATGGTGTATTAATGGTGATGAAGGGATAGAGGATAGCAGAGAATCTTTATGCACCACAGGGTAACACAGTTGTAGGTGGAGCTACAACTAAGAGTTATGAGTTAGGAAATACTATTTTGTGTAATGTAACCACACACAAAATGGTGGGTATTCTTAACTACATTGGTATGGATGTTTGGGGACGGGTGAAGGTAGCATCACGGGTTGGACATGGGTATTTCTTGAGGTTATCATAAAAGGTATGAGGGTATTGGTAGGCTCGCCAAGGCTTAGGTCCTTAACTATCAAAATAATATTTATAACCTAACTAATCCCGAGTTCTGTAGAAAGTGGGGAAAGTCAGGTGTCGATCCTTAGGGACTTAGATGGAATTATTAACTACTTCCAAATTAGTTTATTATAACTTTGTGTAAAAAGAAAGTAAAAAAGAAGAGGTTTTGAAAAGGATTTTTCTAATAACTACTTAAAAGCATGTAAAATCTATATTAACTCTACTCCTACAAAGCAATGCTCAATTATGAATTTGACTTAGGATGTCATGTGCGTAAACTACGTCCAGTTAGTTATCCATATTAGGCTATATTGTTCAAGGAGACATTCAAGGGCATAGGGTAGCAATGGTGCACCAATCGTCCGAAGCATGATTAGGAACCAGAGTATACCTCATCACAACGATCACGAGAACCTCTATGGGAAAGCATAGCCCACTACGTATACTTGAATGAATCAGTAATAGTGCTATCCTATTTCTAAAGTTTCATCACAATCAAAGTAGTAAATCAAAGCAGTAAATCAAAGCATGTAAAGGAAAGCATTTAAATGAAAAGCAGATAAATGAAAGTAGTAAATAGAAAGAAACTGAGTGTCTGTCACTAACACCATAAAATACAATCAAACGATCCTCTAGTCTACACAAAAAGCACAAGAGCTTCGCTGGTTGTCTCAAGTCATCGAACACGTCTTGCACAGAACATAATAGGTATTGAAATCTACACTACTCCTAATCTAAATGACTCTTAATGACATCTTAAGTCTGTCACTAACCTAAAAGAGGCCAAAGAGGAACCTAGAGAACATGTTCGTAGTTATTACTTATACCCATTAGGGTTTACAAAGTTTGAAATTCAAATTAGGAAACTTTGTAGAAAATCTCGTGCGGCATATCATCATTGTCGACCAAGTTGCTTCCATGCTTCCCCTGATTGTGCCTTGGTTGAGATTCGTAGGAAATCAGGGATTCGAATCTTCAGTGTCTACGACTAAGTCGCAATTCATGGTCTTTCTGGTCGAGTTGATGGTCGAGACTTGTAGGATCTCAACTTTTAGGAAATCTCAGGAACTCGGCATAATCGCCCCTCAAGGTCTCTTGATTGACCACTTGGTCGATGCTCTTAGTATTTATTGGCTCAGTAGGCTTCAGCATCTCGCCTTAGTCACCCTCGAGGGTCACATGTTCGAACACTTGGTCTAGCCTTGCAGCATTTCAATCTCAATCTAAACCTTGGAATCTGTAGTGGATGACTTGGTTGCCCCTTGTGTTGCCAGTTGCACCACATGGTCGAGCCTAGTCTTCTTTTCCTTTTGATGCTTTGAGGCCCTTGGAAGTTGGTTAAACATCTGATTTAAGCTTTAAATATCCCAAATACTCCCTTGGCTTCTCGTAATGCCTAACTCCTTCGTTTTAACCTGTATTTCTTACAACACGAACAAACCTTGCATAACTCAAAACTATGTCACCAAAGGGTCACCTACAAGATAAAAGAGGATAAACAAAGGTAATTGAGGGCCTAAAATCATGTATTTTAGGGACTTATCACAACCCCCAACTTACACTTTGCTAGTCCTCGGGCAAAGCAAAAACTAAAAACATTAAGAAAACTAAGAAAATCCTATCTACCTCCTCTTTCACGGGAACACAGTTGCATTTACCATATGCAACAAGGTTTTAAACCCCTATGAAATTAGAATAGCTTTCCCAAGAGGAGGATGAATTGGATTAATTAAAATTTTAACCTCTTTTCAACTTCTTACTTATTTTAATGCAACAGCAAGAATGTAAATCAATCAGCTAATAATCACAACCAAATCACACCACAAAGTACTAAAAAATTAAAAAACAATCCAACCAACCAAACTATGAAAATCAATCAATCATTCAAGAATGTTAAGCTTTTTTGTTAGCAGCCCTGTAGTTGTTTGCAAACCCTACTTTGAATGAAATTTTTTATTGCGCTTCTCTTAATCAAGATTTCCGCAAATTAACCAACACACTCCCTTGTGGGTTTCCACAAATGGTTAATTAAAACGTACTTTCTAAAATCAAGACTCTTCTTTGAATATGAATTTTAAGCCCCGCAACTTACACTTAGCATACACAAGGATATATGGTGTAGAAAATAAAGAGAGTTAGAATGAGAAGAACACCGAGATTTACGAGATTCGGCTTATCCCCAGCCTACGTCCTCGCCTTTGGTCAATACCACCAAAGGATTCCACTAAGTGTGCTCCTTTCCGGGTGAAGCAAGCTTTTTACAAAATTCCCTCCTTTTCAGGAGGAGAAACCTCTCCAAGCGATCAACCCCCACTTGGTACAACGGTCCAAACAAGCTTTGAATTGTCAACAATACAATGAGAATGCTATAATAACTTGAGTACAAAGAAACTCTCAAAATAGAGCAGAGTTGTACAAGTTAGAGCACAGATTATACTTCAATCAAATAATAAAAAAGAAAGTATGAAACTCAAGTATAGAGATCACCAAAGGTTTGTTGATTGAGAAAACTTAGTGTAAGAACCATGGTTTGATGATTCAACAACAATTTCAAAACTTTTTCTCCCAGATGGAGTGTGAGCAATAGAGAACTTTGAGAGATTGTGAGCTTTAAGTGCAAGAGTGCTGAGTAATTGCTTAGATGTTTGAATTTGTGGGATTAAAGGAGTATTTATAGATATTTTAGGATTAGTTTCCTTGTTCCCCAAGTGACTTGGAGTGTCCTCCAAGTTTTTACAATGTTCACATTTGAAAAACAAAATTTTGAAATTTTCCCGTTGGAGTTTAAAAATTCAAAACCAGTGAAGTCAGTCGGCTGGACAGGCGACTGGGTAGTGTATTTTCACAGGGTCAGTCGGCTAGATAGGCGATTGACACCCTTGTATTTTCTAGAAATTAAATTAGGAAATAGTTGGTCAGCTGGCATGACATAATTCATTTTGGGTCAGTCGGCTAGGTACTATCAATCGGCTGGGTACTTTTAGTTTATTGAGTTAGTTAGTTGGACATTTAATTTTTATGTTGTTTCTCTGTCAGTCAGCTGACTGAATCAGAGTATTTTTGGTCAGTCGGCTGGGCAGACCTCTTACTGATTTTTCTTTTTTGGTTTTTCAAATTTAGTTTTGCTCACATATTTTGATTTTTCATAAAAACATTTTTGGGGTTTTAAAATAGGTCTCTAAGTCTATAAATATCCCCTAAAGAGCTTCATATTTTCTAAATTATATTTGATACAAAGTACTTACAAATGGCTTTTCTAAATATGACTTTTGAGTGCTGAAACTTCAAGTCTTTTGATGATCCTCTTGACTTCAAGTCCCTTTTGATCTTTAAGCTTTTTTATTTGTTTTTTAATGCTCAAATACTCGTTGAAGCTTTCACTTGATGTGGCTTTGATTTCTAGCTTGCTTCCATGACAAATGTAAGTGTTGAGTTATGTATACCTGAAATGAAGTCACTCAACAACACACATTAAACCATTTTCATTTGTTATCATCAAAACAGGATTGAAAAGTCTAGTTAGGCCAACAATCTCCCCCTTTTTTGATGATGACAAATAAGAAGCAAAGATGAGGATAAAACAAACTCCCCCTTACTATATGCATTCTTTAACATGTGCTCAAAGTCATAAATATCAATATGCTCATGATTATAATATGCCATATTCCTTAAATATTCCATGCATCATTCCATACATAATAGATACACATACATTATTCCATACATCATAGATGCTCCATACATCATACACACATTATCATAAGTACACACATTATCATAAATATTCCATATATAGATAATCATAATTCCATATTCCATACATGCCATAAAACTTTCCATCACACGCTCCATCTTTGCTTTTCACAACCTCTCCCCCTTTGGACATCAATCAAAAACAAGGGGAAATAAACAAGCAATGTGACAAATACATGCTGAAATACAAGCAAAAAGTTACAAATATTAGATTTTCAAGAAACACATAAGATTTTTAAGAAACACATAAGTTATCATCAGCTTCATCTTCTTCTTCTTCTCCTGATTCATCATCTTCAACTTCTTCAGAACCATGCTTTGCTTATGTGTTTTCCTCATCATCACCATCGCCATTTCGGGAGTCCTCTTCGCCCTTCCATCATTACTAGCAGGAGTGGAACTAATATTCATAGGATCAGAGCGACGAGAGGAACTGGCTAAGTGTAATGTCCCTCAATTTCTTAACATAAAATATCACATAATAAATAAAATGGTTAACCCGAACCCGTGGGTAGCGGGGACACCTGTCAAATACAGCGGAAAACCTAGCAGCAGTAAACATAAAATCTCAAACATCCAATCATAAAACATAATACCAGAGCATTCTATACATCCTCACATACATCCAAATATCTCTAGGGTCAAACACAAAATAACTCTGACGCTATTACAAAATCTTACCCTTCTCACAGGGTAATCTCACTAGCTCAACGGTGGCCCTGACCCGCCAATCTCTCAGGAGCTCCTGAAAAATTAATTAAGTTTGGGGGTGAGACACTTCTCAGTAAGGGAAAATAAACTAAATACAGCTGTGTGGCAACATGAATATTTAATGCATTTGTACGTATACAGTACATTTCAGAATTCTATAAACATAATCATATCGTACTGGGTAAACATATATTTTCACATCTGTTAGTAAATCATATCATATATAAAATCATCTGTTATAACTGTAGTACTGAAAACAAACTTAGGATGACTAGCTAGCTGGTGTCATGTATTACCCCCCATGATGGGTTGTGCAGCCCGAAGGCGGGACCTGACAATGGCTAGCCAACCACTGCCGAATCAAATATGTCTGTAAGTACGATGAGCCAGCCACACCCTGGTTCGGACTGCCAGGTGGACGTCCACACTCTACTGAAAGCCACATCAACTATCCATCTCCCATCCTCTCGTGGGACGGTAGCACTAATAAGGCCTCGTGCCAAAATGAACCCATAGCTACGGTACCGAGCTCCTGGTCTGAACTAAACTAACATCCTGGTTGTGAAAACATATAATACATGATCACACGTAACATCATTACGGCCTCGTGCCGAAAACATAGATACGGCCTCGCGCTGAAATCATACATATGGCCTCGCGCCAAAATCATAGTAAATATGGCCTCGCGCCAATAATATAAATACGGCCTCCTGCCGATAGCATAAATATGGCCTCGTGCTGATAACATAAATACATGGCCTCGCGCCAATAACATAAATACGGCCTCGTGCCGATAACATAAATATATGGCCTCGCGCCAAAATTGTTTCAGGTATATATATATTGAAAATACATCATTTATTACATAATCGTCAAAATCATCACAACATAACTCATACTTTCATAATACCTGAAATCATGCTTGGTTCGTAAAATCTTTCACATCATAATACATTTCACATAAAATAATATTCATGCCACACATATGCTGTTAAAAGTCATACTTCATATTCTAAAATCGTGAATTCCTTACATCTCATACATACATATACATTTTAATCATCATAGTAGTATTTTCCCAATCGTACATTTCATTTGTAATACACAATATAACATATGCTTTTCTGAAAATAAATTTACTCATAATTAATAATAATTTGTATGGAAAATTACTGTTTTAGTTTATTCCCTTACCTGCCTACTAAGAAATTCCTTAGGACCCAAAATTTCACGCCCTTGGCGCCCAAAATTTAATCCCTGCAATTTACATTTTCCCCAGATTAATTAATTTATTTCTCCAAAATAATACTCATCTAGCCTTCCCTAGGCTCCATATATCTCAAATTAATATATTTAACATCCCCACTTAATTTTCCAATTTTTGCCTGCGGGTCTCAAAATTAGACCCGCGGCGCTCACCTGGGCCCTAAATTCCAGAAATCCTACTTCAATCAGATGCTTAATATTTTAACATTTCTAAATTAATGCTAATTAATTAAAAATAAGCCCCTTAATAATCGCCGCACCCCAAATTTGGGGTTTTGGTCCGACACCCCCACGAGAATTCCGTCCCACTAGACTTGTAGAGAATCATCCCTAGATTCTCGTGGTGGTGTCCGTTCGTCAATTGGACTTATATTTTGCAAGAAATTAAAGAAAAGGGGAAAATGGCTTACCCCAGGGAATACGCTTACGCCGCTCCTACCACCGATCCGCTTCGGTAGAAATGATGGCAGCAGCGAATGGAGTCCAGTGGTATCTTCGGATTTTCGATCAGATGAAAATCCGTCACGAAATCGAGGAGAGAAGGAGAGAGAACGTGAGGAGAGAGAGAGATTGCGGGAGTTACAGAGAAGAAAAGAAAAGAAGAGAAAAGAAGAAGAAGAAGAAGAATAATAATAATAATAATAATAATAATAATAATAATAATAATAATATATACATAACTTGAATCTCCTGAAGCTTCAACAAGCTTCAGGAGGGTAAATATAATAATAATAATAATAATAATAATAATATTTAATTAATATTAATAATAATATATTTTATTAATAAAAATAAATAAATTTTAATTAATTAATTTTTTTTCTTTTTTTTTCTTTTAAATCCGATTAATTAATTAGTTAATTAATTAATTGATTAATTAATTATTATTATTTATTATTTATTATTATTTATTATTATTATTTTTATTTTTTTTTTTGAAAATCAATCCACTAATATTTTATATCTCTTTTTGGGGTTTTTACACTAAGTGTTTTTCAATGCGACCCAAAAGGTCATCAAGGGAGGAATAATTTGCTTGAAGAGCTGAGAAGTTGGTTTGAAGGGATTGGATTTCCCATTTGCATGTTTTGGCTGAAGCTTATGAATTGTTGGTAAAATGGATTAAACCATGCAAGAGGACCGGTAACAGGAGGAGGTGAATGTGCTTGACCTCCACTACCCTTAAGAATCCATCCATCATCATATTTTTCATACCCATTAATTTAAGAGTTGTGGAATTAAAAATATCGTAGTGGGTACATTTTACAAAGAGATTAGAGGATGAGGATATTTGAAATTTTGTTAAAAGCATATTTAGGATGCCTCCATAAGGAAGGGTAACTCGTCGTGCCTTTACATGTGATAACATCCATTTGAGTATAAGGCTCGGGAGGTGTGACGCCCCGATTTTCATACAATTTTTTTATAATAAATAAATTAATTAAATATTCACACGTCATCCATAAAATTCACAAATCGGCCACGTCAACAAGCCTACTACCATTCGTACGAACCGACTTGCATTGGGTACCGGGTAAAAAGTCATCTTATTTATAAAACCTAACAGTGGAAGACAGTGTATTTATATCATTCATAATACAATACCCAGAGTATCTACATACACACATATACATCATTATCATAAACTCAAAAACTACACAACACTAGGGGAATTACACCTCCCCTAGTCTAGAAACTCACCCTGTGTATCAGGGTCTCAGCTCCCAATGGTCACAGAGCACTATCGCCTGATCTATCCCTGTTCTCTAAAAAATTTAGATAATTTGGGTGAGACACATCTCACTAAGAAGGAATAAATTATTTACAGTGTGTGGCTATATGAGTTCAATTATAATACACTTAACTTTTCAAATCATCGTTTCATCTGGGGAAATACATTGATATACACATTCTCATACTCATATAGATATACAACACAAGCTTTTATAAGCTTTAAAATCATTTCTCAAATTCAATGATTTCCAACACATAATTATCAACGAAGTTCCTGAGAATAGGGAAGATTACCCGCCCATACAGGTAGCTTCCCTCTGTCCTAACACGTTATGTAGCCAGATACGGCCACATCTAATACCTATCAGGGCACTCACCTTATTCTGAAAGTCCTCAGGCGGAGAGTTTCACTTCGCTTCAATTATTTATGTCATTAACTCACACGGCTCCATTTCTTAATTTTATCATTCTCTATTTCTCAATTTCCATTCTTTCTTTCATTTCTCATTTTAGTCAATTTTATCATTCTTTCACTTTTCGTTTCCATTTTAATTTCCGACTCATGAGTATCTTTGGTATCAAATACCAACATCGTGTCTGTAACTCATGGCCACCCTGAGGATCTTTTTATCCATGCCATGCTTCCCCCCCATGGTCTAGGTTGTGTGGCCCGAAGGCTGGATCCGACGGTACCGTGCTCAATATCATAACCATCCAACAGGGTTTACTACCACATACCCACAATCATTATGCGGTATTGACATTTCATTAATCATATTCCAGTATATCATAATTCAGTTCAATATAAATATTCTCATCATTTTCTGTGCACATTTCATCATCTCGTAATAATATATATCATATTTCATGTATTTTCACATTTTTCCAAAATACTCATACCAGTAATTTGTACAAACTCATTTCTTATGCAAATAATTTTCACTCACAAATAAATGCTACATTTCTTTATTTTCCACTAATCATATCAATCATTCTCATTTCAATATTTTCTTAGAAAATACCCATCATTATGTTTCACATTTTTCAACACATGTCATGTGCCACATAATTTTCATCTAATATTCATAACATATTATTTTCACACTCCAAAATATCATAATTTAAAATCACTCAAATGCCACACAATTTATCTGATGTTTATATCGTAATAATTTCCAGACAAAATATCATAAGCACATTTTCAAATATTAATTTAAACAGTAATTCTAAAAATACTGCTATAATTTATTCTCCTTACCTGACTTATTGAGAGACTTGTTAACACCCAAATTCTATGCCCTTGGCGCCCGAAACTCAAATCCTGAAATTCACATTTTTCTCAAATTAATTAACTCATTTCCCCCAAAACAATACTCAACTAACCTTCCCTAAGCTCTATATACCTAAAATTAATATTTAAACTAACATTTAACAGCCCCACTTAATTTTATGAATTTTGCCTGCGGGTCCTAAAAGTACACCCGCGACGCTCACTTGGACCCTAAATTTCAGAAATCCTACTTCAACTCTAGATGCTCAACATTTTAGCATTGCTAAATTAATCCTAATTAATTAAAAATAAGCCCCTTAATAACCCCTGTACCCCAAATTTGGGGTTTTGCCCACGATGACCCCACGAGAATTACATCTTGCTAAACTTGTAAAGAATCATCCCTAGATTCTTGTGGTGGTGTCCATTCGTCGATTAGGCTTATAATTTGCAAGAAATTAAAGAAAAAAGGGAAATTGGCTTAGCCCAAGAGATACGTTTACGCAGCTCCTACCAATTCGCTCCGATAGAAATGACGGCAGCGGAGAATGGAATCCAATAGTATCTTCCGATTTTTGATCGGGAGAAAATTCGTCATGAAATCGAGGAGGGAGGGAGGGAGGATGAGAGGAGAGAGAAAGAGAGTCTGTTGCGTAGGCAGAAGAAAAGAAAAGAAAAGAAAAGAAGAGAAGAAGAAGAAGAAGATCCTGAAGCTTCTAAGAAGAGAACAAAATATATTTAATTAATAATAATAATATATTATATTAATAAAAATAAAAATGAATTATAATTATTATTATTTTTTCTTTTTTTCTTTTTAAATCCGATTAATTAAATTAATTAATTATTATTATTATTATTATTATTATTATTATTATTATTATTATTTTAGGAATCACTCCACTAATCTTTATATCCCTTTTTGGGGTTATTACATTCTCCCCTCCTTATAAAAATTTTGTTCTCGAAATTTAATCTTCATCACTTTTCATTCTTAAAGAGAAACACCCCAATTTTATTAATTACCCTCACTTATGGCGAAAGAACACCATGGTTACAAAGAGAGTTTTGGGAGATTACAACTTTTCCAAAATTCTCCCAAAGTCATTCATATTTCAAAACTAAAAACCCTATCTATCCTACGTTACACTATACAAATAAAAACTACACAATATTATTCTTTTTACTCTGACTGGTTCAGCTCTAAACTCCATTGAACAAGTGTGGATATATCTGGGGCATCTGATCCTCTAGTTCCCAGGAAGCCTCCTTAACGACATGATTGCGCCACAAAACTTTCACCAGTGGAATCTTCTTCGTGCGTAGCTCCTGTTCCTTCCAATCAAGAATCTGCACTGACATTTCCTCATAGGCCAAAGTATCACCCAACTCCAGTGCTTTATATCCGATCACATAAGAGGGGTCTGGGACATATTTCCTCAGCAAAGAAACATGGAATACGTCGTGAGTCCTAGATAGGACCGGTGGTAATGCCAAACGATAGGCAACTGGACCCACTCTCTCAAGAATTTCGAATGGTCCAATATACATAGGGCTCAGTTTACCTTTCCTCCCGAACCTCATAAATCCCTTCATCGGTGCCACCTTTAGGAATACGTGATCTCCTGCGTCAAAATCCAATTCTGGCCAACGAGTATCAGCATAACTTTTTTGTTGGCTCTGCGCTGTCCTGATCCTATATGTGATGAGTCTGACTTTATCCTGAGTCTGCTGTATCAACTTTGGCCCCAATACCTGTCTCTCTCCAACCTTATCCCAGTATAACAGGGATCGGCACCTCCTGCCATAAAGCACCTCATATGGTGCCATCCCAATGCTGGCTTGGTAGCTGTTGTCATATGCAAACTCAACCAGTGGCAGATACTACATCCAACGACCTCCAAAGTCCAGCACACATGCTCGAAGCATATCCTCCAGAATTTGTATCGTCCTCTCTGTTTGCCCATCTATCTAAGGATAAGAAGTTGTACTGAACAACAATTGAGAACCTATGGACCCTTGCAGACTCTTCCAAAAATGAGATGTGAAACGTGGGTCTCTGTTTGAAACTATGGACACTGGGACGCCATGGAGCCTAACTATCTTCTGGATATATAACTTAACCAATCTGTCTATGGAGTAGCTAACTCTGATCGGCAAAAAGTGGGCAGTCTTTGTCAGTCGATCCACCACTACCCAAATAACGTCTTGTCCATGCATCGCCGGCGGTAATCATGTGACAAAATCCATCGCTATATGCTCCCACTTTCAAACAGGAATGTGGAGTGGCTGCAATGATCCTGCTGGTCTCTGATGCTTAGCCTTCACCTGCTGGCACGTCAAAAACTGATCCACATACTGGGCTATCTCCCTCTTCATGTTACTCCACTAGAAGGACTCTCAAAGATCCCTATACATTTTAGTGCTACCTGGATGTACAATATACAGGGACCGATGTGCTTCCTTCAAAATAACCCTCTTAATCTTAGGGTCGGCAGGAACGTATTACTTAGTATGGAACCTCAAGGCTCCATCATCTGAAATGTTGAACTTTGGTTCCTAACCATCCTGTACCTTTCCCACAAGCTCTACTAGTTCTGCATCATTCCTCTAAGCTGCTTTAATCCTATCCTGTAAAGTCGATTGCAAAAATAAGTCAGCAATAAATGCCTGGTGATCACCCTCTACCAACTCCACACGGAGCCTCTCTAGATCCATTTGGATCAGATGCTAAATCTCCACTGCAGATATAGATGCATCCACTGATTTTCGACTCAAAGCATTAGCAACCACATTAGCCTTTCCCGGGTGGTAGCTGATAGTGCAATCGTAATCCTTTATTAGTTCCAGCCATCTCCTCTACCTTATATTCAATTCCTTCTACGTGAAGAAATACTTTAAGCTCTTATGGTCAGTAAATATCTCACACCTACCCCCATATAGATAGTGCCTCCAAATCTTCAACGCATAAACAACCGCCGCCAATTCCAGATCATGGGTAGGGTAGTTCTTCTCATATTCTTTCAACTATCATGAGGCATAGGCTATCACTCTTCTTCGCTGCATCAACACACATCCGAGCCCCTTATGGGATGCATTACTATAAATCACAAACCTTTCTTCTCTTGAAGGAATCGTCAACACAGGCGCAGTGATGAGTCGCTGCTTTAATTCCTGGAAGCTCTGTTCACATTCATCTGACCACTCAAACTTCACTCGCTTCCTGGTCAATTTGGTAAGTGGGCCTAACAATCTATAGAAGCCCTCAACAAACCTGCGGTAGTACCCGGCCAATCCCAGGAAACTCTTGATCTCGTTCACATTCTTTGGTCATACCCAGTCTACTGCCACCTCAATCTTACTTAGATCAATGGAAATACCACCCCTGGATATAACGTGTCTAAGGAAGGTAACCTATTCTAGCCAGAATTCGCACTTCTTGAGCTTCACGTATAACTTCTTTTCTCTCAGTACCTGAAGCACTATCCTCAGATGTTCCTCATGCTCCAATGGGCTCTTCGAATACACCACTATATCATCAATAAATACTACCACAAACTGATCCAAGTATTAGTGGAAGACCCTGTTCATCAGATCCATAAACACTGCAGGAGCATTCGTCAACCAAAATAGCATAACTAGAAATTCATAGTGACCATACCGTGTTCTGAATGCGGTCTTTGGAACATCTTCTGCCCTGACTTTCACCTGATGGTACCCGAAGTGTAAGTCTATTTTTGAAAAGATTTGTGTCCCCTATAACTGGTCAAACAAATCATCGATACGCGGGAGTGGGTATTTATTCTTGATAGTTACTTTGTTTATTTCTCGATAGTCGGTGCACAACCTCATCGAGCCATCCTTCTTCCTCACAAAAAAAATTAGTGCTCCCCAGGGCGACACACTGGGCCGAATAAACGCCTTATCTAATAGTTCCTGCAACTGCTCTTTTAATTCTTTCAGCTTTGCTGGCGCCATTCTATACGGCGCCTTCGAAATTGGCGCTATTCCTAGAACCAGATCAATAACGAACTCTACCTCACGATTAGAAGGTAGTCCCAGAAAATCCTCGGGGAATACATCAGGAAAATCCCTCACCACTGGGATCTGCTCCACCCTCAGCTCCCCTTCTGATACTGCCTTCACACAGGCTAAATATCCCTGAAAGCCTTCTGATAGCAACGTACATGCCTGAATATCAGATAGTAACTAAGTTGGGGTATGCACACGTGATCCCACGAATTTGTACTCCTGTCCCTTTGGAGGTCTGAATACTACCTCTTTCTGATGGCAATCAATGTTAGCATAGTGGGAAGCTAGCCAATCCATTCCCAAGATTACCTCAAACCCATGCATATATAAAACCATCAGATTAGCTTGCAAAGACCTCCCCCCACTGGACTGGAGGTCTAGTTTCTTGCCCTTGAGCAAGCACCAGAGAACGAAGCAATTGACATAAGAGATATAAGCACGAGATCTAGCTTGAGGGAGGATATTATATGTAATGATTTTTTATAGAATTTGAGCCTGAAGATTCAAATGCTTATATAATGAAGGACTATCAAAAGAAACGAGTGCGTGGTCTAATACCAAAGGAAGAAATTCTTTCGGAGTGAAGTCTTGTTTGAGAATCCAAGACGTGCCAAAAGTATGACATTCAAAATCGCCATTGGGAATTTTAAAAATTTTGGCAAGGGATTTGGGAGTGAGAGGGATAGATTTTCCTATTACATTAGGCGAAAGCCCATGCTCTTCTCTAACAAGATTGGCAAAGAAAATTTTGATAAGGATCGGGAAGTGTCCCTTAGCTTGAAAGAGTACAAAATTTTTCCATCATAAGGCTTCAAATGATGAAATGATATGCAAGAAATTAGAGGTGAAGAAGGAAGTTTCAAGAACTTTACCTAGAAGTGGTTCTGTCATGTTTAGATGATTACGATAGAAAGTTTTGGCATGTGGAGCTACAACCCATTGCTCAATGGTCGGATCGTCAGTGTGTTGAGATGAAGTGGAAGGTTTCTTACTTTTGATCCTCGACATTTTGAAGTTTCTAAATGGAAAACTGAAGGTGGTAGTGATGGATTTCGAAAATGGAAGATGAGATTTGGTGGTTTTTGGAGGAGAAGGGGCTGGGGAAAGGAAGAGGATGAAGGCAAGGAAGAGTAGAAACCCTAAGTTTGTTGGTTGACAACTCGAATGACTCATGTTTTTATAAACAAAGTTAGGGTTTTTCCGTCAGTCAGTCAGCTGACTTCAGGGTTAGTCAGTTGACTGCTCTCTGTTTCGAAAACTGCAGCTCAATCAGTCGGTTGGATCTTGGGTCAGTCGGCTGATTGAAATGGTTCTATTTATTTCTTTGTTCAGTAAGTCAATTGAGCCTATAATCAGTCGGCTTACTATGCACTCTTTCTTAATTCGACTTCTTATTTAATTTCTCTGTTGTGCAATAGGCCAAGCTCTCTTCTAATGTTTATAAATCTTCTAAAAGAGGTTTAGTGAAGATATCAGTCCATTGATCATTTGTATTAATAAATTCAAGAATTATGTCTTCTTTTTGAACATAATCTCTAAGAAAATGATGTCTTATGTCAATATGCTTGGTTCTTGAGTGTGAAATAGGATTTTTAGATATGTTTATCGCACTTGTATTGTCACACTTTATTGGTATTTTTTGATAATCTAGATTGAAGTCTTCTAATTGTTGTTTCATGTATAGTATTTGCGCACAACAACTCCCGGCCACTACATATTCAGCCTCGGTGGTTGATAAGGCCACGAAGTTTTGTTTTTTTGAGAACCAAGATACTAAGGATCGACTTAAGACGTGACATGTACCACTTGTACTCTTTCTATCAATTTTACATCCGACATAATCAGCATTGGAATAGCTTATCATTTCAAAGTCAGTGTCCTTTGGATACTATAAGCCTAGATCAAGTGTGCTTAGCAAGTACCTAAGTATTCGTTTAACTGCTTTTTGATGTGATTCCTTAGGTGCTGATTGAAACCTAGCATACATGCATACACTAAACATGATATCGGGTCTACTAGTGGTTAAATATAGTAAACTACCTATCATTCTATGATAATGTTTTGTGTCTACTTGTTTTCCCTTTTCATCTCTATCAAGGCTTGTTGAGGTACTCATAGGGGTTCCTATGGGTTTACTTTGTTCCATTTCAAAATTTTTAAGCATATCTTTAATATATTTAGTTTGATTAATGAATGTTCCATTTTTAGCTTGTTTAATTTGTAACCCTAGGAAATAATTTAACTCCCCCATCATACTCATTTCAAATTCTTTTTGCATACATGTGACAAAGTCTTTACATAGTTCTTCATTTGTAGCTCCGAATATAATATCATCCACATATATTTGAACAATTAGCATTTCTTTGTTTTTGGTTCTTATAAATAGAGTGCTATCTACCTTTCCTCTTGAAAAATCATTTTTGAGTAAAAAATTGCTTAGTCTTTCATACCAAGCTCTAGGAGCTTGTTTCAAACCATACAAAGCCTTTGTTAACTTGAATACATGATTGAGATTTTTTGTGTCTTCAAAACCTGGAGGTTGTTTAACATAAACTTCTTCATTTATATATCCATTTAAGAACGCACTTTTTACATCCATTTAATATAGTTTAAAATCCTTGTGAGCTGCATAGGCTAGGAGCATTCTAATTGCTTCCATTCTTGCTATGGGGGCAAAGGTTTCATCGTAGTCAATGCCTTCTTCTTGATTATAACCTTGTGCTACTAGCCTAACTTTATTTCTAACAACTACCCCATTTTCATCGTTCTTATTTCTAAGGACCCACTTGGTTCCTATGATTGAATGTTCTTTGGGTTTAGGTACTAGTTGCCATACTTGACTCCTTTCAAATTGATTTAGTTCTTCTTGCATTGCCATAATCCAAGAATCATCTTTTAAGGTTTCTTTAATATTCTTGGGTTCATCTTGAGATAAAAATGCATAATGGTTGCATATATTTTTCAATGATGTTCTAGTGGTTTCTCCTTTTGATGGTTCTCCAAGAATTTGATCTTTTGGGTGACTTTTAGCATATTTCCACTCTTTTGGTAGTTCTTGGTTTTCTATGGGGTTTTCATTTGAAATTTCATCATTGTTTTCTTCTTTCATTTCAAGATTTTCTTCTTTTTGTGGGATATCTTCTCTTTGATCATTCTTAATTTCTTTGACATAGTGATTTGATTCATCAAAAGTTATATATATGGATTCAACAATACTAAGAGTTCTTTTATTATAAACCCTATAAGCTTTACTATTTGTGGAATATCCTAAGAAGATACCTTCCTCAGATTTTGCATCAAATTTACCTAAATCATCTTTAGTATTGAGTATAAAGCATTTGCATCCAAATACATGGAAGTAGGATATGTTGGGTCTTCTACCTTTCCATAGTTCATAAGGTGTTTTATCTTGACTTGATCTAATAGACACCCTATTTATAATATAACAATCTATATTTATGGCTTCCGCCCAAAAGTACTTAAGTAAATTATTTTCATTTATCATGGTTCTTGCCATTTCTTGAAGAGTTCTATTTTTTCTTTCAACAACTCCATTTTGTTATGGAGTCCTAGGTTCTGAAAAGTTATGGTTTATTCCATGATCATCACAAAATTTATCAACATCTTTGTTTTTGAACTCTCTACCTTGATCACTCCTAAAGTTAGTTATATTATAACCCTTTTCATTTTGTAGTTTCTTGCATAGAGTGATTAGCATGTTACAAGCTTCATCTTTATTTGCTAAGAACAATACCCAAGTGTATCTTGAATAATCATCTAAAATCACAAAGGTATATTGTTTGCCTCCTAGGCTTTGGGTTCTAGTGGGACCAAATAAGTCTAGGTGCAAGAGTTCTAAGGGTTTATTAGTTGATATATACTTCTTCTTTTTAAAACTTATTTTGACTTATTTTCCTTTTTGGCATGCATCACAACTCTTGTCTTTTATAAATTTTGTATTTGGTAATCCTTTTACTAAATTTTTCTTGGATAGTTTAGATAATAGGTCCATGCTTGCATGTCCTAGTTTCCTATGCCAAAACCAACTACTTTCATTCATGATAGCCAAACAAGTCACATTTTGATTGACTAGGTTATCAAGATTTATACAATATACATTATTTACCCTATGAGCTGTGAATAAGGGTACTCCATTCTTAGGATTTTGAATAATGCATTTGTCTTTCTTAAAAATTATTTCAAAACCTTTGTCACTTAATTGACTAATACTCAAAATATTATGTTTTAAACCTTCTACTAACAACACATCATCAATTGTAAGAGAGAGTTCTTTACCTATTTTACCAATGCCAACAATTTTACCTTTGGCATTGTCACTGAAGGTCACGTATCCCCCATCTTTTTGTTTTAGTGTGGTGAACTTGGTTCTATCTTCGGTCATGTGTCTTGAACACCCGCTGTCCAAGTACCACTTTTCCCTTGATGGTGACCTAAAGCACACCTACAATGAAGGATTCATGGTGTTAGTTTTTTAGACCCAAATTTTCTTAACTTTCTTTGAATTATTTCTAGTTCCATTGTTTACTTTCCATTCACCTTGAACTTTAACATATTTTCTTTTGAGTGGGCAATGGAACATCACATGTCCTTTATTCTTGCACATGTAGCAAGTAGTATGCTCATGTATATTGGTTGAGGAAGTACTAGTATAGTGCTTTGCTTCTTTAACAAAATATCCTATGAATAACTTCTTACTTCTTTTATTTGTTTTTCCATTATATCCGATTCCTTCTCTATTCCCATGTAATCTTTGTTGTCCAATCATTTTCTCAAAATTTTCTTTACCTTTGGTAAAGCTATAAATGATTTTCTCTTTATCCTCTATTGTCTTCTTAAGTTCAATCATTTCTAAATCTTTCTTATTTAGATCATCTACTTGTATTTTGCCCATTTATTGAGTCATATATTTTATTTCCTCTTCTAGCTTTTCAATACGAGATTCTTTCACTTTTTTCAATGGATTTAGAAGATTCAAGTTGTTTTATTAATTTTTCATTTTGCTCTTTCAAAATTATGTTTCTTTTGGAGACTTTGATAAATCTTGTATGTAAGGCAAATAACTCGGCTTGTAGTTCTTTATAGGAGGGCATGCTATCGCAAGATTCATCACAAGACTCATTACTAGATTCCATTGAGGAGTAGTAAGAATTTACCTCTTAATCATTTTCCATGAAGCACATATTCGCTATCTCTTGTCCACTTGACTCGTTCTCTGTTTCACTTAAGCTTGTATTATCCCAAGTAGCTTTCATGGCTTCTTTCTTCTTCTTTTTTTTATCCTTTTTGAGTAAAGGGCAGTCTAACTTGATGTGTCCTGGTTTCTTGCAATGATAACATATAGGAGGATCATTTTTACTTTTATTTTCTTTCCTACTTGTTTCCCCTTTTTTAGATTTCTTTTTACTAAACTTTCTAGGGAGCATTTTATTTCTCCTATAGAACTTGCCAAGTATTTTAGTGATGAATGCTAATTCATCTTAGTTTAGGTCACTTGATTCACTTTCATCTTCTTTTGAGCTTTTACTAGATGCTTTTAAGGCAATGGACTTCTTATGCTTAGGTTCATGATTTCTTTCTTTTAATACCATTTCATAGGTGAGTGGTGAACCTATAAGTTCATCTAGTGAGGTGGTCTTAAGATTCTCACCTTCCATAATTGTAGCGGCCTTTGGTTCCTATATGGAGGGAAGGCCTCTTAGTATTTTCCTAATCATTTCATAGGTAGTGTAGGTCTTTCCTAAGACACTTAAAGAATACTAGTGATTATTTCATCTGAATTCATTTTGAACGCTTCATACTCACTGGTTAGCATGTCTATCCTATTGTCCCTAACATCTACCGTTCCTTCATACGTTACTTCTAACTTGTCCCAAATTTCATTGGCCGTTATGCAGGCCATGACTCTATTGAATTCATTGGCGTCTAAAGTACAATACAAGGCATTTATGACACTTGAGTTTATTTGAAGCATTTTGTAGTCTATATTGGTCATATCCTTTTTCTCTTTAGGAATTTGTTTTCTATCCACTATTTTAGTAGGAATTAGATCTCCATCCATGACTACTTCCCAAGCTTTCCAATCCATATGTTGAAGATAGATTTGCATTCCTTTTTTTTTTTCCGAAAAGTATAGTTATGTCCACAAAAGATTGGTGGACTGGTTGAGGATTGACCCTCTTTGAAGGGAGCTACTCCTATATGTGCCATTAGATCTTTTTATAGCTTATTGTTAAGATTTACTATAACTAGGCTTTGATACCAATTGAAATTAGAATAGCTTTCCCAAGAGGGTGGTGAATTGGATTAATTAAAATTTTAACCTCTTTTCAACTTCTTACTTGTTTTAATGCAACAACAAGAAAGTAAATCAATAAGCTAATAATCACAACCAAATCACACCACAAAGTATTGAAAAATTAAAAAACAATCCAACCAACCAAAGTATGAAAATCAATCAATCATTCAAGAATGTTATGTTTTTTGGCAGCAGCCCTGTAGTTGTTTGCAAACCCTACTTTGAATGAAATCTTTTATTGCGCTTCTCTTAATCAAGATTTACGCAAATTAACCAACGAACTCTCTTGTAGGTTTCCGCAAACAGTTAATTAAAACGTACTTTCTAAAATCAAGAGTCTTGTTTGAATATGAATTTTAAGCCCTGCAACCTGCATTTAACATACACAAGGATATATGGTGCAGAAAATAAAGAGAGTAAGAATGAGAAGAACACCAAGATTTACGAGGTTTAGTTTATCCTCAGCCTACGTCCTCGCCTTTGGTCAATCCCACCAAAGGATTCCACTAAGTGTGCTCCTTTCTGGGCAGAGCAAGCGTTTTACAAAATTCCCTCTTTTTCAGGAAGAGAAACCTCTCCAAGCGATCAACCCCCGCTTGGTACAGTGATCCAAACAAGCTTTGAATCGCCAACAATACAATGAGAATGCTACAATAATCTGAGTACAAAGAAACTCTAAAAATAGAGTAGAGTTGTACAAGTTAGAGCACAAACTATACTTCAATCAAATAATAATAAAGAAAGTATGAAGCTCAAGTATAGAGATCACCAAAGGTTCGTCGATTAAGAAAACTTAGTGTAAGAACCATGGTTTGATGATTCAGCAACAATTTCAGAACTTTTCTCCCAGATGGAGTGTGAGCAATAGAAAACTTTGAGAGATTGTGAGCTTTAATTACAAGAGTGCTGAGTAATTGCTTAAATATTTGAATTCTTGGGATTAGAGGAGTATTTATAGACATTTTAAGATTAGCTACCTTGTTCCCCAAGTGACTTGGAGTGTCCTCCAAGTTTTTACAACATTCATATTTGAAAAACCAAAATTTGAAATGTTCCCGTTGGAGTTTAAAAATTCAAAACTCGTGGAATCAGTTGGCTGGATAGGTGACTCGGTAGTGTATTTCCACAGGGTAAGTCAGCTGGATAGGCAACTGACACCCTTCTGTCTTCCGGAAATTAAATCAGGAAATAGTTAGTCGGTTGGCGTGACACGGTTCATTTTGGGTCAGTCGGTTGGGTACTGTCAGTTGGCTGGGTACTTTTAGTTTACTGAGTCAGTTGGCCGGATAGTTAATTTTTATGTTGTTTCTCTGTCAGTCGGCTGACTGAACCAGAGTATTTCTGGTCAGTCGGCTGGGCTGACCTCTTACTAATTTTTCCTTTTTGGTTTTTCAAATTTAGTTTTGCTCACATATTTTGATATTTCATAAAATATTTTCTGGGGTTTTAAAATAGATCTCTACGTCCATAAATATCCCCTAAAGAGCTTCATATTTTCTAAACTATATTTGATACGAAGTACTTATAAACAAATTTTCTAAATATGGCATTTGAGTGCTGAAACTTTAAGTCTTTTGATGATCCTCTTGACTTTAAGTCCCTTTTGATCTTTAAGATTTTTTATTTGTCTTTTAATGCTCAAATACTTGTTGAAGCTTTCACTTGATGAGGCTTTGATTTCCAGCTCGCTTCAATGACAAATATAAGTGTTTAGTGACTCACTCGAAAAATGAGCAGTTCGGAAGCTATCCCAAGTATAGGAGTTACGTCTTGTAATATTAAGCCCAAGGGCTAGATCGTCTCCTCAAGGAATGCGTTTTAGTCTCAAAATTTACGTTCATCCAATTGAAAATAAAAATGTACTGAACTCAATTCAGATTTAGAGTTTTCAAGGTTGTTCAATTTTTCTTCTGATAAATTAAATGGCACGTAATTTAAAAACCCTAAAACTAACATTCACTCAATTAAAAAAAAACAAGTTTGGAAATCCTAGTCTACTTAAGGAAATACCTAAACACACATTATTAAAGATGGCAACTACAAATAAGGAATTAAAACATGCAATGGAAACTCAATCAAACACACACTAAAAATCAAACCTTTAATATGGATCAATAATTTAAACCAAGAACTCGAACAAAAATGCAAACACATAAAAAATCTAAGCTTGAATGATAATGGAAAATAAAAATACAAACTTGGGTAAAACCGATCCTAACTAAATTAATTAAATAACTTGGAACATTAAATTAATCTACAACAAAAATTTAACTGAAAGAGAATAAATAAACAATTAAACTTCAATTATAATAAAACACCCTAAATAATATTCGAAATCTAAAAATTCCAATAAACTCAAATAAAAAGTTAACAATATTCAACTGTTTAATTAGTAATAATAAAAGAAAGAGTAAAGATAGAGAGAGAGAGAGAGAGGAGAGAGAGAGAGAGAGAGAGAGAGAGAGAGAGAGAGAGAGAGAGAGAGAGAGAGAGAGAGAGAAGTTGATCCATGAAGGCACTCTCGGGTAACTGTTGTTGTGGAAGTTCAACAGAGGAGGCTGGTGATGTGCATGGAAGCCTCGACCAAGAGTCTTGTTGCAAGTGCTTCTGGAGAAACAGTTGCAGAGGGCTCGTGTGCCTGTTGTGGTGGCCGACAGCTAGTCTGTGGAGTTGTGATGGAGTCGTAGGTGCTGGAACAGGGGCTGCCGCAGCTGGAGTTGGCTACTCGGGTTGGTGTTGGCATGGTTGGGGCTGTTGGTGGAGTGCTTGGGTGCTGCTGGAGTTGCTGGTATGGGGTTGGTCGTGCTCTGTTGAGCAAAGGGCTGGCTGGAATGCTGGAGGATTGCAGAGTAGGAAAAGGATTACGGGAGAAGGAGCAAAAGAGTGAGAGAAAGAAGGATAACAGAAGGAAAGAACAGGGGATAGAGAAGAGAGGAGTTTAAGGAAGGAGAGAAAAACAGAGACAAGAAAAACAAAGAGAGGAGAAGAAGAGAGCCAGAGAGAAGAGAAAGGGAGCAAAGGGAAAGAGAGGGGCCTCAAGGGGCTCCTCGAAAAGAAGAAGAAGAAGGAAATATAAAGGGGAGGGGGATGCACTGCCCTAGGATCCGTGAAGCCACGACCCGAATTGTCCAACCCGACCAGAATTGTTATATTTTTTTATTTTTTTCATTCTATGTTCATTTCAAATTTGACTCTTCTAGAGCCCGTTTCTCGCAAAACTCAAAACACAAAAGCTATAGATAATCCTTTCCTCTTTCTCCAGAAATTTGGATCGTCTAGATCGGAGCTTGGACGAAAAAGTTATGCACGAAATATGAACAGGTGTCGGTTTTGATTCCCGAAAATTTTCCTACGATAAAATGTTACCAAAAATTCATAAATTGCACAATAAAACTCAAGAATGATAATTTTGGCACTTTATTAAAATATTGGACAATTTTAGACATTTAATTAAAAATATAAACCGTAAAGCCCGGGTTAAGATGCCCAATTACGCAGTTTTGACATGTAATCATTGAGTTATGTATACCTGAAATGAAGTCACTGAACAACACACGTTACACCCTCTTCATTTGTTATCATCAAAACAAGATTGAAAAGCCTAGTTCGGCTAACACCCTAGGTTGATCCTAGTGGACGAGTTGTAGTCTCATGAGGGTTTCTAAGGTGATACCCACAAACACCATGCTCAGTGAACATAAGATAGAATAGCATGCAACATAGCTATCGCGACATTCCTAACGCGGGGTGGAATGCATATGTGTTGCCCTGGGGTGCACGAACTGGAAAAGGTAAAAGGTGGTTTTAAAATGATATTTTTGTGAAAAACATGGTGTAATGGAGCCGCCACTAACCTTTTGGAATGTGGTTAGAATACTTGATTACTACCCAATCAAGGGTAGAATCAGTTTGCATTATCAAAGTCGGGTTCGAGAGTTTGGTTACGCGAGGGGAAGGTATTAGCACCCCTTACGCACCTATCCTACGGACGGTACCTAATTAATTGAAAATTATTTCACAAATTAAATGTAATATGCCTTCGAAATTACTCTCTTTCAAAAATTACAAAGAAATGCAAAATAATATAAGTATTCCCTCAGAACCGGGGCATCTCGTACTCCGAAGAGCTCATGCCTCCCATTTAAATCATTGGAAAGAAAAATCGAGAAAAGAAGTTTGCAACATACTCACCCAAATTTTTTTAGAAATTTTTATAGAATTTTCTAATTATGAAAAATAGTATTCCGGAAGGTTTGGGACTTCATTCGGGATGAAAATAGTTTTTTAGACCTCAAAAATATTTTTTATGATTTTTTCATGATTTTTTCTGAATTTTAGTGGTTTTTATAAGTGAAAAAAATATTTTTCTAGCCTCAAAAATATTTTTTGCAATTTTCTCTGATTTTTGTAAACTTTTATATATTTCCCGAATGATTAAATAAAGAAAATGTAATTAAGGCAAAATCAATGAAAGTTTGAGTTTTAAAAATATTTTTTAAAATTTTCTCTTGATTTCTATAAAATTTTTGTGATTTTTTCAAAATTTTTATGAATTTTTGTGAATTTTTTTAAAAAATTAAAAGCAAATAAAATAAACAAAGTAAGAAGAACCAGTGGAAACCGGTTTAGGGGGGAAACCCAGTCAAACTTTGACCGGTTTGCGGGCAACCGGTTTAGGGTCTGGTCAAGACTGTCAGGTCAGGGGGAACTCAGTCTGAGGTCAACGATTCTCGGGAACTAGTCAATGAGTGTGGGGAAGACCGGTTTAAGGCCGAGTCAGGGCCGTTGCCGCGTGTCATGTCTAGAGTGGCTGATAGCCGGTGAAGGAGATAAGTGACGTGACAGAATCCTGAGCGTTCGCTAAGTCGCAAAGAACCAACGGCTTTGAGGAGATCTCGTTCGATGGGAAGATATGTCGGCTGAGCATGCCACATGTCGAGGATCGAAAGGGGGGGCGGTCACCAAGGGGCGTGCATGTAACGCCCCGACCTGGGTCTACCAGGAAGCATTGTGTCTCTCCTCCTCCACCTGGACTAGATAATAGGGGGGCGGGCCTTATCGGACTAATGATTGGCTTCGCAGACCAACACGTGTCATTTTCAGTGTATTTTGTCGTCACTTACACACTTTTTGAGAAAACTTTCCAAAATGTCACCCATCCCAAGATTACTCCAAGACAAGCACGCTTAACTATAGAGTTCTTATGGGAAGGCTCTCGAAAAGAAAGGTGCACCTTGTTGATATGGGTAGTAACATAAAATCCTTTTTAAACCTTTCTTCCGTGAGTATCACATTCTCCCCCACTTACAGAACGCAACGTCATCATTGCAAACCCATATTTCCAAACTTAGGTGATGTGAATCATATCACACTTTGTTGGGTAATTGCTCTGATACCAAACTGTAACCTCAATTTCTGCTATATTTTTTTTCATACTAATAATACTCTCATACCATAGATCGTATTCAAAGTCAACCTGGACCCATATGTACCGGGAATTTACCTATTTATACATATATGTCATCTAAGCAGCGGAACCATAATATACTTAACTTATATACAATACCAGAGTTTCACTGTTTCTACATATATACATATATATACCCCAAAAATCCATCCTGCTTTACTACTTACTGTTGACCTTACAGGTCATACCCTATTTTAATTATGACAAATACTCTGGTATTTAATGTCTGTTAAGTTTGTGTGCAGGCTTATATTAGTAAGATCATTTGATGACACGTGAAGATTTGAAGACTAAAGACTAAGAAGATTTATTTTGTGTTGTAATTTCTATTTGGGTTTGTAATTCTAATTAAGAAAATGTATACAATAATTTGCATATCATGCATATAGGACTATAAACTCAAGACCTTAGAAAGACCTTCGATTGACCGAACTCGAATTTTTTCGTCAAGCAAAATGACCTTTGAAAGACCCTAGGTCCCAGCACTTACACGTAAAATAGTCCCCAAGATCACATATAATATGAAGGGAATAAATTGAATAAAATCAGGACTTAAAGGTAAAAAATCAGAAGGCATTCGGGCGTCCGAACTTGGCAGTTCAAATTACCTCGGCCGACCGAACCATGGACGGGTCAACAAATTTGTTGGCTTTTTGAGTCCAATCTCCGTTTTGATGCTGAAAAACACAAGCGGTTCTTATGTGTGCTTTTAAGTGTGTGAATAGATATAATTCAGGTCACACATAAGATCAAGAGGACATGGAAGTCATGACACAACTCAAAGCTCATATCTAGCATATTTCATAGAGTTAAAGAGCAAAGAAGAAAGAAGAAGACATTTGTGTGTTTACTTGTGTATGCATTTATTTTTATTTGGTTTTAATAATGCATACATCTTGCATGATATGTTTTAAATGGTCAAATGACTGTAGAATGACCATAGGGACCGAATGACCTTAGGGCTCCCTCGACTGCCGAATTTTTTAGGGTTATTTCTCAAAGGCCTTAGACTTACCTTATGTCCTTGAATATTTCATAAAAATATGCCCTATTGGCTTAACATTAATCATCAAATGAATATGATAAATTTTATGAGAGAAAAAAACTGAAATGCACCAAATATGCATGTTCGGTCGACCGTACTCTCAAAGTACAATTCTTCCCGGTTGACCGAACATACCTAGTTCACTCTCACCCATTCGACCGATGTTGCCCAGTTCACTCTCACCTGATCGACCGAACTCCCTTCGAGTCAACTGTTTGACCTTCCGGTCGACCGAGCCTCTCGGGTTGGTGAATTTTTTACCACGGTAAAACGAGATTATTTTTAATTAAACATCATTAATCTTTTTCTAAAATGACCTCCATAGTCCTTAACGGTCAGATTTGTTGAAAATCTATAAATACCCCCTCTATAACTCAGATTAGCAACTTTGATTAACCCAAATTTTCTCTCTAATCCATTGTTAATCAAAGTTCCCCCAAAATGTTTTTTATTGTTTAAATCATTCTTTTGGGGCCAAATTTTTATACAAAACTCTCCAACTCTCTTCCACTCTTTCATTTCAAAATTACTCTTGAAGATAGTATATTTATTTTTGAGCATTTATTTTTTACATGCTTACTCTCACTTATTCTTTATTCTTGAAAATCTTTTTGAGAGTATAGCTTTGGTTTCTCCAAGTATTTCTCATTTGCATAAATCTTTGTTGGAGAACATAATACATATTTTTCATACACATTTTATTTGTACAAAAATCATTGAAAGAGCAAAACCCTAGGTTCTCCTATATTATTATTGAAATATCCTTTTGGAGAAAATTTTTTATTAGGGTTTAAATATAGTTAAGCACCCTTACTCCCTTGAGCATTATTTTATATCATTGGAGTGCATATTTTTATTGAGCTTATTGTGTACATCTCAACTTGTATTTTCAGAAGCAATTTCATGTACAAAAATGGTTTTAATGTACCGGTTGGGTTCAGCCCGTTAATTGAACTGGAGAGTCTCAGCCTCGTAAGTGAGACCGGTTCGGTTCAACCCAAAAATTGAACTAGGGAGTCTCCGCCCCGTAAGTGAGACTAGTTCGGTTTAGCCTAGTAATTGAGCTAGGGTTTTCCTTGCCTCATAAGAAGAGGATGTAAAAGATTTTTGCTCCGCCCGATTAAGTGAGTAGGTTTAGTGGAACCTTTGGGGGGTATGCCCAAGGTGGGGACGTAGGCTGGTTTGGCTGAACCTCGATAACAAATCTTGTGTCTCTCTCTATCTTATTTAAATTCCTATACTTAAATTTTAGTATGTGTATGCTTGTACATGTTTTGTTATAACCATCTTGCATGCACACATAACTAATTTAAATGAGATATGCAACACACATGTATGTATGCACACACTGATAGCTTAGTCATTGTATGTACACATTTTCAATATTGAACGGGACATGAACTATGGTGAATCGACATAATTGTTTAAATTAGCGAAAAATGTTTTAAAACCCAATTCACCCCCTTCTTGGGATCACACCAATTCCAACAAAGTTGACCTATATTTGGCAGACCGAACCAAATTAAACATCTTCCACAGTCGATCGAACCTATGTCAGGTTACTTTTCACCAACCTAGGCCCTCGATCCTTAGCGTTCAAAATAGTCTCGGGTGACCGAACTTGTGAGTTCGGTCAACCGAATGTTGTACCGGCCACCCGAACCACAGACCTTTTGAGGAATAGCGTCATTTAGCTAATCGAGCCCATTTTCGGGCACCCGAACCTCGAACAACACCTTTTTGCACTGTGTCTGTTCGGGCACCCGAAAGCTCTCGGGTTGTTTATTTTTTTTACCGAGGTTAAAGTGGTTAAATGAGGTTATTTTCTTTAAACAGGTTTAAAACTTTTTTAATAATGCCCATTGAGTCCCCAACGGTCATAATTTTGCCTATGCCTATATATAGAAGCTCATTTGGGAAAATTAAGCATGGATTAGCAATTAGGTTTAGGTTAAAATTCTCTCTATTTTCAAAACCCTATTTTGCTCATACTACTCCTATACACTCTCCCAATCCGATTTTCTTGATTAAACCAAGCTTAGTGAGAGTGCCTTGAGTGCTAGAGATCCATCCTATATTACTTAATATGTAGTGACCCAAAGAATAATAGTATTTTAATAATAAAGAGGGTGGAAAATGGAAATAGGAACCGAAGGAGGTAGTAGACTTCATCGACAATATTGCACTTTGGTTTCCAGGCCTCGTCGACGTATACAAGGGTTCGTCGATGAGGGTTCTCCAGGACCTCGTCGACGAGAAAATACCAAGAGAAAAATTTGGGCTACTATGAATTTTGTCGACGAAGGGTAAGGTTCGTCGACGAAATTACTTAAGGACTCGTCGACAAGATGACGTGGCTCGTCGACGAATTTCGTAGTATAAATAGCCCTAAACTGATTTTAATCGCAGAAATTCGGTTGCAAACCCTCTCCTCTCTCTCTCTCTCCTACGGCCCTTCCCCTTTCACTCTTCGATTTCGGCCCCATCAGTCGCCAGATCGGAAAATTGAGGCCATCACGACGCTCCTGGTGGAGTTCTCTGCAAGTCCGCCGGAGCGGATCGTCGGTGGAACGAAGTTGGAATTCATCCCAAATCCAGGGTAAGGTCTTTTATTCAGAATTTGACTTTCCAGCAGATGTAAGAAATGATGCAGGCAAAGAAATATTGATATTTTGTTATGAGATTTATGGTTTTCAGGGTGTTGAGTGGAGAACCCTAAGGGTGTAAGACCCGTCTCAATAGGGGAATTTTAGCAGAAATCAGGTAAGGGAAATATGCTAGGCTAGGCAATTTTAGTATGTTTCAGTATAAACTATACATTTTTTTATCCGATGATTATTCACGATAGAAATTTATGTAGTTTATCATTTATGTATAATATGTTTAAAATTACTGTGTGGCTTGAGAATATGGGTATAGTAAAGAAACATGTTTTATAGTATCTTTAGAATAAGTTTTACAGAATATACAGCCAGTGGTTATGTTTCATAGTAATTACAGAATACCATGATTATACAGTTTTCAGTACCATGATTATACAGTTTCCAGTACCACGACTTACAGATTACAGTTCAGTTCAGAAACATAGTTGACACAGTTACAGTTTATTTCATTGTCATGGTAAATACAGTTATTTTAGAATCATAGTAAATCAGATAGTTGTATATAGAGATGTATTATATAGTATCAGACCCTGTTGGACTATACAGTTACAGAGCACGGTACCGTAGCTACATACAGTTTACAGAGTGCAACCACCTATTCAGATAATACGTGGTAGTAGGTCGATTATATAATGCCCTGACGTCGACATGCTCCCCATCAGATATGGATTGAGGAGGGAAGGTCATACTGAGTGAGTATAGTGGTTTACCCTAGTTGGCCAGCCAGGGTAGATCCCGCCTACGGGCCGCATAACCCTATTATGAGGGGTTAAATCATGACACACATTTATCCACAGGGATATTTTCAGTTATTATTATTATGTATATACAGATTTACAGAGACAGATAATATACTTATGTAGATTAGAAGTATTTTAAATAGTAACCTAAAAAATGGATATGTTAAGCAACATGGAAATGGTGGCAGTTTCTATTACTTGTACTGTATTTACAGATCCAGTTATACATGATTTTATAGAAACAAATTTTCATAATATTGTAACTCATCGAGCAGATTAGGCTCGTAGATAGAGGGGCCTTGGTATTGCCCTGACAGTAGCGTGAGTATTTTTGGGAGTATTTTTTTTTGTATAGCATTAGCCAGTTGAGGGTATTCTAGAAAACAGACATATATGTATATTTTGGGAAACACTTTGACACTCTGGTATTGTAAATAACTACGTATGGTTATGTTTATTTGATTTATGCTTCTTGCTGCTTAGGTTGATGATTGGGTTTAATCCAGTTTGGTATCAGAGCATTTTAAATGTTATAATATAAAAAAACCCCCCCATTTAAATAGCAGGTTATTATAGTTGGGTATCAGAGCCTAGGTTACTAGGTTCTGTAGACTTTGGAGTGCTGCGGAAGCAATGCTAGAGTAAAGGAAGGAATTTGAGGTTTGTTCTCTGGTTTGGGTATAGGATTACCGTGGTGGCTTTTGTGTTTTTTCTAGGGTGACGATTTTAGGAAAACCATAGTAAATTATTGTCAGGTCGTGTGTCTAGGTGACAGAACCAGTATTGAGTTAAGGTTAGGGAAGGTAATGAATTTTGAATTTGTACAGGATAGGTCCATATAGGAGATAAAGTGCTTAAGTGTGTTTCTTGTTTTTAGGATGGACCCAGGAAGCAGTGGCACGAATGCAGGGGAGGATAGGCCAGGACCTTCCAGCATAGGTGGAGGAGACACAAATGCTGTACTGCGTAACGTCACTCAACAGATGATAACTGAGATGGTTAGGAGCTCTGGGGAGCCTGGCTGTTCGATTGAGCAGTTTACGCAGATGAAGCCCCCATCCTTCACTAGAAGAGATGACCTAATCGTAGCTGAGAATTGGGTCCAGGACATTGAAGAGACGTTGGCTGTGCTTCCTTGCATAGATGAGTAGAAAGTGGTGTTTGCGGCGTTCAAACTGACAGGGGAGGCGAAGCACTGGTGGAGATCAGCTCGTCTGATAGTGGAGCAGAGGCCAGTTCCAGTTCCAGTGATGTGGGACCAATTCAAGGATCTTTTCTTCGAGTGATATTTCCCTGCTATTGTTCGGAGTGCGAAGGCAGTAGAGTTTATGCATTTGGTACAGGGGCATATGACCGTATCCTAATACGCGGCTTAGTTTATCGAGTTGTTGCGTTTTGCTCCGCATCTGGCACCTGATGAAGAGAAAAAGGCAAGGAAGTTTGAGAACGGACTGAGGCAGAATTTTTTTAAGCAGGTGATTGGTTTTAGGGCTCAGACATCTACAGAGGTTGTAGATAGTGCTGCGTTCATTGAGAGTGGTATACAGAGGGGTGTAGCAGCTCAGAGTTAGATGAAGAGACCTGCACCTCAGGGTTTTCAGGTTGGCTCCAGTAGGGGTCCATGGAGAGGAGGTCGCGATAGGGGAGATCAGAGGTAGATGGCAGGACCTTGTGGGAATCAAGGTACACCAACTTACCTAGTGTGTCAGACATACGGGAGACATCATTTAGGGGAGTGCCGGGTAGGCAGATATGTATGTTATCATTGTGGGAGACTCAACCACATGGTACATGAATGCCCAGGTTAGCCAGACCAGGTCCCAGCTCCCAGGCCCTATCAGGGAGGACATCAGGAAGCTCGGGGAGGATACTAGGTGCATCGTGGTGGCCAGCAGAGGAATGTGGCCCCAACATGAGTATACGCTCTAATGCCGGGTGATGCAGAGGCTGCTACGGATGTGGTGACAAGTACATTTACTATTTTATCATATCCAGTTATTGTTCTTTTTGACTTGGGTGCTACTCATTCTTTGATTTCTGCATCTTATGTTAAATTATCTAAGAGTGAGACCCAGTCATTAGATATAGCGCTGTCAGTAGCTACATCATGAGGGTCAGTGATCAGATGTCAGAGGGTACTGAGAGGCTATCCGATAGAAATTTAGGGGAAAGTGTTACCAGCTGATTTAATTGTATTTGATATGTGTGGGTTTGATATAATATTGGGTATGGACTGGTTGGCTGCCAATCACGTCAGTATTGACTATCATCTGAAAGAAGTAATTTCAGACCCCCTGGAGAGTAGGAATTCAGATTCGTTGGTTCGCGGGTGCGTGCTCCATTGCAATTGGTGTCAGTCGTGCAGGCGAGTGGATTACTCTTGCACAGAGGTTAGGGGTTTATAGCATTTGTAAAAGAAGTATTTGAAAATGAATTGAAGATTGAAAACACTCTAGTAGTATGAGAATTTCCAGATGTTTCTCCAAAGGAGTTACCTAGATTGTCTCCTGTGTGTGAGGTGGATTTTCCTATAGATTTACCTCCAGGGATTGCGCCGATTTCTAAGATTCCCTATCGTATGGCTCTAGCTGAATTGGGAGAATTAAAAGAACAGTTGCAAGACTTGCTGAACAAAGGATTTATATGACCCAGTGTATCGCCGCGGGGAGCTCTAGTGTTATTCGTAAAGAAGAAAGATGGGTCTATGAGGATGTGTATCGATTACAAAGAAATCAACAAGGTTACTATTAAGAACAAATATCCTCTATCCTGTATAGACGATTTGTTTGATTAGCTCCAGGGTACATGAGTATATTCCAAAATCGACCTCAGATCCGGGTATTATCAAGTAAAAGTGAAAGCATAGGATGTTGCGAAGACAGCCTTTAGGACCAGGTACAGGCACTATGAATTCCTCATTATGCCGTTTGGTTTGACGAATGCCCTAGCTGTGTTCATGGATTTGATGAATAGAGTTTTTTACCAGTATTTAGATCAGTTTGTGGTAGTTTTTATTGATGATATACTGGTATACTCGAGGAGTTTTGAGGATCATGAGGTGCATTTGAGGCAGGTATTGCAGACACTTAGGGATGAGAAACTCTATGCCAAGTTTAGCAAGTGTGAGTTCTGGCTTGAGAAGGTTGCTTTTTTAGGTCATGTGATCTTAGGAGACGGTATAGCAGTGGATCCCAGCAAAATTGACGTGGTGGTAAATTGGGCCAAGCCAAAGAGCGTACAGGAAGTCTGAAGTTTCTTGGGACTGGCAAGTTATTACTGACGATTCGTTGAGGGATTTTCAACTTTATCAGGACCTCTTACGCGTTTGACTACGAAGAATGCCAGATTTGCGTGGGATGAAGAATGCGAGCAGAGCTTCCAGGAATTAAAGCAGCGATTCATCACTGCACCAGCACTGACAATTCCATCGAGAGGTGATGGTTATGTTATCTACAGTGACGCGTCTTTAAAAGGGCTCGATTGTGTACCGATGCAGCATGGTAGGGTGGTAGCATATGCGTCCATGCAGTTGAAAGAATATGAAAAAAACTATCGTATTCACGATTTGGAATTGGCTGCGGTTGTACATGCACCGAAGATCTAGAGATATTACTTATATGGTGAGAAATGTGAAATATTTTCGGATCACAAAAGCCTAAAGTACTTCTTTACACAGAAAGAGTTGAATATGCACCAGAGGAGATGGTTAGAACTCATTAAGGATTACGACTGCACCATCAGTTACCATTGAAGTAAAGCAAATGTGGTAGTTGATGCACTGAGTCGTAAATCAGAAAATCCAGCACAGGTAGCCATAGTTATTCAGCACCTGATTCAGATGGACTTAGAAAGACCCGGTGTGGAATTAGTGGAGGATAATCCTCAGGCGCTTATTGCCAGTCTGGTTGCATAGCCACATTATATGAAAATATTAAAACTGCTCAGAGGGATGATTCAGAATTGGCAGAGGTGATTGCCAGAATACAGGATGGTCAGGGAGAAGAATTCAGCATTTTTGACGATGGGGCTCTGAGATTTCGCACCAGATTGTGTGTGCCTGCAGATGACAGCATCAGGAGGATGATTTTAGAGGAGGCACATAGATCTCTATACACTGTCCATCCGGGCAGCACGAAAATATATAAGGATTTGCGGGAGTATTTCTGGTGGAGTGACATGAAGAGGGAAATAGCAAAATTTGTGCAGCAGTGTTTAACGTGCCAGTAGATTAAGGTTGAGCACCAGAGGCCGGCAGGGCAGTTGTAGCCACTTTTCATTTTTGAATGGAAGTGGGACCACATATCTATGGATTTTGTTATGGGGCTACCGCCTGTGCCGCATGGTCAGCATGCCATCTGGGTAATTGTTGATAGGTTGACAAAGATAGGGCACTTTCTGCCCATTAAGATTAGCTACCCTATGAACCGGTTAGCAGAGATATATATATATATACAGGAGATTGTTCGACCCCGTGGAGTGCCGGTATCCATAGTCTCGAATCATGATCCACATTTTACATCACGGTTCTGGAGGAGTTTGTAGGAGGCAGTGGGGACTCAGCTAGCATTTAGCACCGCTTTCCACCCTCAAGCCGATGGTCAGACCGAGAGAACAATCTAGGTATTAGAAGATATGCTTCATGTCTATGTGCTAGACTTTGGAGGTAGCTGGATTCAGTTCTTGCCGCTAGTTGAATTTGCTTATAATAACAGTTATCAGACTAGCATCGGCATGGCACCCTACGAGGCATTATATGGTAGGAGATGTCGATCTCCTCTTTTCTGGGATGAAGTAGGTGAAAGGCGAGTTTTGGAACCAGAGATAATTCAGCAAGTGTGTGATAAAGTCCAAATTATTCGAGATAGGATCAGTGCAGCGCATAGTCGGCATAAAAGCTACATAGATACTCGCCGCCGGGAACTGGAATTTGGAGTAAGTGATCATGTATTTATGAAAATAGCACCATTGAAGGGGATCATGAGGTTTGGGAATAAGGGTAAGTTGAGCCCTAGGTTTATTGGTCCATTTGAGATACTTTAGAAGATTGGGTCAATGGCCTATCTGCTGGTTTTACCACCATCTCTATCTAGGATTCATGATGTGTTTCATGTTTCTATGTTAAGGAAATATGTCCCTGA